>NC_138905.1:136256902-136562237 GCF_965231255.1 Vanellus vanellus | reverse complement strand
ACTTGTAGGAAAAAAAAGGGGGGGGGAGGGGCGGAGAATTAATTCCACAGGTATAAATCCTGAGTACGTGCCACTTCAAAACTTTCAAAGCCTGTCACCTTGCTTACAGCAATCAAAATGAAAAGCTCGCTGTGATTTTAGCAGGACCAGCGACTTCCCAGCAGATTAAGGGAACACAGTATTTACTTGCAACAGAAAACAAAGAACTCCAGGTGGTTTGGGCAGTCACTTGTAAAAGGAGAAGGAAACAAGGGAGGGAAAGTAAAACAAAGAGGCAACTGGAAGCAAACATTTTGCTGGGAACTGGAAATCGGCGCAAGCCGAGAAAAACACGAATTACTCCGTTTAGTCGTACCAAAAAGAGCTGGCTCCCTTCAGCAGGGATTTCGCAGCCTTCCACCCCAAGAGCCCTGCACTCCGGCCAGCAGCCGGCTGCAGCCGAGCCCAGGAGAGGGGCTGCTCCGGCCCCGGCCCAGCCCGGGCGGCCCTCACCGCAGAGCGGGGGCGGCGGGGGAGGGCGGGAAGGGCCGTCAGCGGGCCGCAAGCCTCCGGCCTGTGACTTACCGCCCCGCGCCGCTTTTTGGCTTTTAACGGCGGATGTATACTCCAACCTGCAGCCCCGGCCGCCAAGCTCAGGGGCGGCCGCTGCGCCCGCCCGGGACGGCCGCGGGGCCACCGGGCTGACGGGAACCCCCGGGGGGGAGCGGAGGCGGCACCTCCCCGCGCCGCAGGTAACGCGCCCGCGAGCCCGGCCGGCTGCTTCCCCCTCAGTGAGGAGGACGGCGGCGCCGGCGGGGAGCCACGCTCCGTGGGGCCTCCCACGCCCGCGGCGGCCACGCGCGCCTGCCGTGCCGCCCCGTGCCGCCCCGCCCCGCCGCCAGGGGCGCTCTACCCCACCTGGCACACCGGCCCCGCCGCCCCGCCCCTACCCCCGAGAGGGAGGCTAGAGCGCCGCCCTTCCCCGTGAGCGGCGGAAGTGGCGTATGCGGAAGTAGCGGGCAGGCCGGGCTTCCGCATACAGAGCCGCTCGTCCCTTGGTGCTAGGAGTGCCCGTTAACAGTCGAGCGCGGCTGCCGCCGCCGCTCCTGCGCCATGTTGCGTGGCCTGGGCAGTTGGTTGGGGCTGGAGCGGGCGGGCGAGGAGAAGCTGCTGTCGGCCGAGGAGAGGAGCAGCTCTGCGGAGGAAGAGGAGGAGGTGGTGGCAGCAACAGCAGCAGACGCGGCGCCGGCCATGCAGGGCTCGGAGCAGGTGGAGCTGCAGGTGGACTCGGAGGCGTTCCTCAGCCAGGCCAAGGGACTCGGCAGTGAGTGTCCTGCCCGTACCCGCCGGTGGTGATAGGGAGAGCGGGGCGGAGGCGGCCCGGCACCGCCAGCCCCAGGGCACACCCCCCACCCTGCGGCTCCCCGCGGCCGAAGGGCCCCCCCCACCGCCCCCGCTCCGCTCCCCCGCGGTACCCTGGGCCGCGGCGGAGGTGTGTGGGTCGCCTCTCCCTCCCACGCATATCGCTGGTGGAGGCCTTCGTGCAGGGAGAAAGCTTAAGTAAAGGAACAGCTTCGCTTGTTGGAGGGGTGTGTGGTGCCCTGGCATCTTCACCCGGATAGTGCTGCTATGGGTCTGGGATTTTGTTTTTGTTTTTTTTTTTGTTCTGTTTTGTTTTGTTTTTCATCTTTTAAAAAAGGCAGCCTTAGCAGCAAAACTCCCTTGGTGCGGTGAGACTAGTACAGGGTGGCAACTGGAGAACTGAAGGTAGACCAGTTTAGTGCATGTTTAGGGGAGAAGTTACGACTACTTATCGTCGGCACTTAAACCAAAGCTTTAGCTGAACTAAGCAGTTACAGATAGGTTTTAAGATGAGTAAAGCATGTTTGTTCTCTGTTCAACAACTGTAAAAGAAAAATCGCTTCTTGTCTAGCTAGCTACAACTCCAACGTAGCTTGCACAGTGATGCAAAATGGGGAACGCATGTTTGAGGTGACCAGAATATTCTTAAAAAAGCAAAACAGCTCTGAGGCATATCTTTCCATATGCAAATGGTAACTCAGGTCGGTTTAGCTAGTATGGAAAATTATCTAGGTGAAGAAGCATTAAAAGTCATTCTTCCCTACTCTTTTGTACTTTATTTTTTCACATATCTTTATTTTGCATCTCTTTTAAATTATGTTTGTTAACTGCAATCTATCGCATTCATCACTTTTGTGTAGTTTTTCGTGCAGCTTGCCCAGTCTCTTCCACAGTTCTGAAACAGTCCTAGGCAACTGATAAAGATGAAAGTTTGGAAGGGACCTAATTATCTAATTTCATCTTTGTGTTTCTGCATTTCTGAGATTCTTTTTGAACAGCAGTTGTTGACAACAGGGAGCACTTAAGTTGCTAACAATTCTGCGCGCAGGATGTTGCCTCACTGGAGATAAAAAAAAAAATGGGACATATAAAACATGAACCAAGTAAATAGCTGCAATTGTTGCTTTCAGTTATCATATTTTTCAGAATTGTTACTAAATGAACAGAGTTTCTTTAAGTATTTGTTCTGTTGCCACTGTGTGAGAAGTGATGCGTATGTATAGAATAACGTACTTTGTGTAGTGTGGGTTAATGGGGTTTGATTTGTTGAACTAATCTGTAATGAGGCAGGGCTGTAACTGGCTACAGGTAAGAATTCTGCTTTTCTATAGTAGATTCTTAGACAAAATTAATCCAAAGTACAGCTCCATATTCGTTGCTGAAGTGTGGTTTATTTTTTTTTTTACTGGTGTTCTGAAATGCTGGACTGGTATCATCTGAAGGGTTAGTCTGAGATGGTTCTTTACTGAGCTTTGCTTTGGGCTATCTGAGCTGCAGCAGATTATCTGTGTAGTTTGGTCAAATACTTGTCTTGTAAATCAATCCTAATCTGGTAATCACTCTGATTTGTTCAGGAGGAGGAAAAAAAAAGACTTTGAATTTTCAAAGGAAGAATAAGTATTGACTGTTACAGATGAAAAGGTCCATCCCGTAGTTTGCTGTGGAAGTGAGAATTTGGTTTAGTGACCCATGGATTCACGGGTCTATGTCTTGTCTGTGACACTAGTGAAGATGGTGGCAGAAAGGCTTTTTTTGTAAGGATTTGGACATCACTGTTCTAACACATGATAACTCTGGAAACATGTGCATGACTAACCACTGGGGTAGCTGTGTGGAAAGACTCCCCTAGCACATAAAGAATTTTACTGGTAAAACTGACCCTTACTTTTTTTTTTTTTTCTCATTATCACATCATTGACAAACTAACCTTTGCAATGTGAACTAATAATAGAAATATTGCTACATACATATTTTTAATACAGACATAGATTTGCAAGAGGGAGGGAAACCTTCTTGGTCATTTGAAAGTGGAAGTGTTGTTTTTCCACCACTAATCCTATTTTTCTAAGGTGAAGTACCACCTTTTATTGAGGTTTATAAGAGCAAATATTATTCTGAATTAAGGTACTTAATGGAAATCAAAAGCATTTTGCTCTTTAGACTGGTTCCAGGACTGGTCAAAACCACTTTGCCCAACAATACCAAAATGTCGCTGGATAGCAGATGTTTCGCACCTTTTTCACATTAAACAATTGCATATGAGAAAGTTTCCAGGGATACATAAAACAACCAATAAAAGATGGTAGGAAGGAAACAATCCTGTAAGCTGCTGCTTCCTCTACTGTTGTAAGGGGGATAGTATATGTGTGTATATCTGAAGTGTAGAAGATAGGCTTTTTTTTTTATACAATGTGAAGCATGTGATGGGTTGTAAAGCCTGATAACAGATATGAAAGATGCTAGCAAGTACTTGAGTGAAGCTTGGTTGCCATCATTCTGTGGCTTATAAATCGAAGTTATATATAAAAAACTGGTTTGCTTAAGGGCTGGCTAGACATCTGCATATTTCAGTATTGATTTGGTGATATCATAAAGAGAGAATATTTTATACACCCCAAAGAACAGTCAACTTTCCAAAAGGTGACATGAATGTTCCGAAGTAATTCATTCTACCAGGGGCAAACAACTGTGTGTTAGAACAACTAAATTTTTTTTGCATGGTAAGGTTATTTCTTACATTTCTAACCCCTAAGGAAACTGAACTTTTTGTGAAGTCTTGAGAAGGAAAGTGGTTTTTTGATTGTTTGAAACAGAAGTGCTGGGTTTTTTTTTTAAAGTCCCTTGTATAAAAGTCAAAGTTGATTTTCTGGAATAACTAAAATATTCTTACCATCCCACATGCTTTGCATTCTTACTAATGCCTCAAATATATCTTTGATAGTTATGATGCAATTTAGATCTACCATTACAACTGCGAACCCTAGAAATAGAATAGAATAGACTATTTCGGTTGAAAGTGACCTGCAATGATCATCTAGTCCAACTGGCTGACCACTTCAGGGCTGACCTAAAGTTAAAGCATATTGTTAAAGGCATTGTCCAAGTGCCTCCTAAACACTGACAGGCATCAACAACCTCTCTAGGAAGTCTGTTCCAGTGTTTGACCACCTTCTCAGTAAAGAAATGTCCAGTCTAACTCCCCATGGTGCAGCTTTAAACCATTCCCACTGGAATCCTATCACTGGATCCCAGGGAGAAGAGCTCAGCACCTCCCTCTCCACTTCCTCTCCTCAGGAAGATTGCCTCTCAGCCTCTTTTTCTCCAGACTAGGCAAGCCCAGAGTCCTCAGCTGCTCCTCATAGGACATGCCTTCCAACCCTTTCACCAACTTTCTTGCCCTCTGGATGCATTCAAGGACCTTCACATGCTTCCTAAATTGAGTACTGCACAGTGCTCAAGGGGAGGCCGCACCAACACTGAATATAGCAGATTCATCCCCGTCTTTTGACTGGCTGGTCATGCTGGGTTTGATGCATCCCAGCATGCAGTTTACCATCTTGGCTGCCAGGGCGCACTGCTGACTCCTGTTGAGCTGCTGCCCACCAGCACCCCAGATCCCATTCTGCAGGGCTGCTCTCCAGCCACTCCTCTCACAATTTGTACTTGTGCTTGGCATTATTCCATCCTAGGTGCAGAATCCAGCATTTATTCTTGTTAAATTTCATGCCATTGATGATTGCCTAATGCTCCAATCTATCTAGATCCCTCTGCAATTACTATATTATTATATTTACTATGGCATTTGCAGACATTTTATCATTGTATGTACCGTAACTGTGATATTACAGTCATAATACAACTGTTCAAATGTAATAAAGTCCTTGTGACATCATTGAGAAATAAACAATAACAATGCTGTTTTAAGATCCTTTGTCAATAAACTGATATTTAATGTTTCTGAAGGTTTGTGATATATATCTTGCTGCTTGCAAGCTTGTGCTCTTTAATTAAAAATGAACAATACAATGCAGCTGCCCATGCTACATAGTTCTTTCGCTGCCACCTTTCTTCATTTCAGCACTGCTAATATAAGAAAATGCTAGTTAGTCTTTGGAAATACTTGTTCTTGCTGTTCTGACACTGAACATATTCAGGAAAAAATAAGCAGACAGAGCCACAGTGCTTCTCATGGAGCTAAAAAGAGGACCACAATGCAAAATAGAAAAGGGCAAATGACAAGAGCGAGCTTCTATTTTAGGACTTCTAAAAGAATCTAAAGTGTTACTTGCCTGAAATTTTTCATGCATGTGCTGCCTTACTTCATGAGACTTTATTGTGCGCGTTGATTTTCTTAAAAAAATGTAATTCTGTTTTAATACTGTTGCTGAAGTTACTTTATTGCTTAATGTCTCCAGAATACTTAAATGAAATTAGGAAAGACACATTGCTTTAGAAAATTAATTGGGAAGCAGCATTTCAAGGACTGTTAGGAATGGTTGATTTAGTAAACAAGGTTCATGTATAAAAGCTTGTTTCATAGAAAGTTACAATCAAACATACAGTTTTATCATCATCACTAAAGAATATGAACTGGAAAAGAATAAATAAGATTTTAGGAGCTCTTTGTAGGCCAGAAGCTGGGTTAAATAATTTTGAAGGAAGCTTTCAAGTAGGTATCCAAATGTCTAAAGAGAAAGGAAAATGAATCTAGTAAGAGAACTGGATGTAAAGAGATCTTTTTTCAGGTCTTTCTCTTCTTGTCTGTGAAAGGTTACCTCTTCAATTTTGCCACTGCTGCTACAAAAAAGATATCTGAATCCGTTGCCGAAACAGCACAGACGATAAAGAAGTCTGTAGAAGAAGGAAAAATTGACAGTATCATTGATAAGGTATTTTATTTCTAGATACTGATCTGAAAGATCTGTTTGCTTACTGTTGTTGTAATGTGGCAAATTTGGCAAGTAATAGCATTTCTTTAAGCTGGCTTTAGGAATTCTGTATTTCAAGAGCAGATCTCTCTTGTCATGATAAATGATGTGACTGAAATTTTTATTTAGGGTAGACGTGCCAAAAAATGGTTACTCCGCTTTACTCAGCGCTGCACATGTGTTCATTTCCTTCAGGATGTAGATACATTGGAGAATGACTGGAAGAAAATATGAAAAACGCTGACATGGGAGGAAAGGCTGGAAGAATGAGTAAAGACAGGCAGTTGGGGGATGTCTGGGAGATGAGCGGGTTGGGTTTTTTCCCCCAGTTTATTTAGGTGGAAAGAGGAATGCTATAGCTTGCATCTTAAATGCATCTCTGAAGCAAGATTCAGAATTAGGTCAGCTTTGTGAATATTGTATACTAAGACCCTAGAGCTATACAGGTATGGTTTCATAACATCCAGTGAGTTAGTGAAACAGCTCACTATTGTCCTGTTCTTTCCCTCACCCTGACTCTGCCACTTGTCTCTTGCCCTCATGAACTTGGCAGAAAGGAGCAGGGTGGGAGGGGAAGCAGCAGTAAGTGCTATGTAGTGTTCTGTGCTTGTTAGCGAGGGTAGGGGGGAAGGGAACTGGCCAAAAAACACACAGCTGTCTTGGGACTGTGCATCCAGGAGTGACAGACATGTAAGAGAGGCAGCCAGTCCCCTCCTCCTGTCTCTCAGACACCCCTTCAAAGGAACTAATGCATCAATTTCTTGATACAATTAGTGTTCATGTTGTCTTCCAAATTAATCGTCAAATGACACTTCTGAATGACTGTTATGATTGAATTTTGTCTCCAAAATTCATTGACTTTTTAGTGACAACTGTGTATATATAATAGCAGAGTTATATATCCTACTACAGTATATTAGAGTCTAACGTGATTTTGATCTACATCAAAAAGGAAAAATAAGTAAGAAGGTAATTTGGTAATTTACTACACAAATAATAATGTTCAATAATGTTTAATGCACAAATAATAATGTTCAATAATGTTCAAACTGTAGCTAAGTACCCACAGCATATTTTATGCGTAAAATGCCATTTTCTGTTTTCTCTGAATGCTTTAGAGTAATATGAATTCCCTGTTCTGATTAATAAGTTCATATATGGGAGAAACAGGATTATAGCAGTATCATTGTAAAGTGTTTTTCTTACACCATATAAATTATTTTATTCCATAAATATAAAAAATTCATATAACTTACAACCAGGATCTAGTTTTGTAACAGGTGCTACAGTAGTTCTCTCACTGATGTTAATCTTAAACTGAAATGCTGGGTTTTTGAAGGAAAAAAAAATAGGAGTTTATCAGTATTTAGCTTGAAGACTTGCGTGCTTTTTGGCAACTTGTTAAGCCATAGATCTCACTGCATAAAATGTATATTTTGTGAGTGGTTTAAGTATTAATTTCTAGCTTCGTGGTTTTTTTCCCCTCTGCTTTTAACTACAGAACAACATTTGCATTATTATTACTTCTAGGTTATGGCATGCTGACTTCTGAGATCATTCTCCATTTTTTAATTCTAAATTTAATATAGGATATTTCTGAACATAATTTTTTGATGAAAATTTGTCAACAACGTAAATGGAGAAATTATTTTATTTCAGCTAAGAAGACATTCTTAAAATCATACTTAACAATTTTACAAGTCCGATTTATTGCAATGGATATATTTCATAGGTAACTCTTGAAACTTATTGTAAAGCCAAGGGTATCTTTAAATGTTTAATGCTTTAAAAACATGTTTAAGTAAGTCTAAACAGTCGGTTATCTGTATTTGATATGGTAAGGTGGTAAGTGTGTATGCATAGTATACTGATGTTCAAATTATCAGCTACGATTTTCCTTCTCTTTTTTTTTTTTTGTCCCTTGAACTTGATAAAACTATAAATATAATTTTGAAAGCATAGTTAATAGTTTAAACTTTTAAAGGCAAAATCAAATGTTTTGGTAAATGGGAATGTATAACTTCTAATTTACAAAAAGGGCCACCAGGGATATAAGAATATGATCCTGCACTGTATTTGAAAGCACTTTCAGAGAGAACATGAAAAAAAGGAGTGAATATTCTTTTTTATTGTGGTTCCCTAATTTTTATTTTAGACAATTATTGGAGACTTTCAGAAGGAACAGAAGAAATTTGTCCAAGAGCAGCAAACAAAAAAATCAGGTAATGTATGCTTTTTTTGATAATGCATAACATTGCATAAGCTCAAACTTGCTGGAAACTGGATAATTGAACTATACCTAAACCTAATCTATCAAAACTCTGATTAATGAAACACATTACAGCAGAACTTAACATATATTGTGGAAGAGGAAGATGACATTTTTAAGTGAGGTTAGTGTTACATTATCTAGGTGATTTAGATTTTCTTTTTTAACCAAATTCAGCTTTGTGAAATTAACTCAAAGATCACTGTGCTAGTAAAGCTGATCTCTTATTGTTGTTTTGAATCTTAAGCCTGTGTATTTATTGAAAACAGGTATGCTGATTATTTTTGAGCATTAGTGATCATGTCATACTTTCATAATAACATGAAAAACACGGGTTAGGGTTTGCACTATAGTATTTAATTAGTATTGCTGTAGGAGTTGCTCTGCTTACATTAAAGGCATAATTGCTCTTTTGCTTTCCCATAAATCATTTGCTTTATAATTATCTGTGATCTAAATCCTTTGAGTTATCCACCCATGTACTATTGACATCAGTGGATCTATTTGAGACTTTAAAATAAGCCAAATATTTTTTTACGTTGTGTTTCATCATGTGCTTTTATCTCTTTTAATGTGTTACCTGCATGCAGTAATTTCTGACAGTTAATCTATTGTTAGTCTTGAGAATGAGCTGGTTTTAAATGGATTATGATAAAAATTTTCATATTGTCTGTAGTTAATATCTTCTTCTGGTTTCTTCTTGCAAGACTTCTTATGTGATTGTGTTGTCTGTATTTCTGTCTTTTTTTGTCCCTTAGCAAACTTTGGCATCTGTTAATATATTTCTACAAGTTTCATGAAAATAGGTAGCTAGATTGCCGAAAAAGGAGTAACAGATGGCCTAACTGAAAGAAGCATTAGCATCAGGTGTGAATCCATGTGGGTGTAAGATCTTGCTGATGTCAGGTGCATAGGCAAATAAGCATTGTTGGTTTAAGTGCACAAGAACTATTTGTTTACTGTTACAGATGCATCATAATGTCTCTGTAGGCTGAATCTGCATTGACAGTGAAGAGATTAATAGATTTCTACACATCTGCAATATTTTATTTTCTTCTATGTGCAGCCTACAGAACTATTTTGGAAGTATCTGTGTAAATATATAGATCAGCTGAACTTGAGTATCATTATTCAGTGTGTAACATGTTGTAATTTATAACAAATTTATAACTTATTTTTCTCCATTGCTAAAGGATTGTTGTCTTCTGGGTGTTACAAAATTAATACAATAGTAAATCATTTTGAATACTTATTTTAGATAAAGTTTACATGTTTAAAGTGAATCTAGAAATTTCTATTTGCAGGTGGCTTAACCAGGTATACAGCACTACTTCAGTACCTAAAGTATGAGGCACCACTACAAAGAAATCCCCACAGTCTTTGTTTTACAAAACCAGAAATTTTTTTTTTTTTTTTTTAACCTCTGATAAGCAAAGATCCATTCTTAAGACTTTCTCTTTTATGCCATGAGCTTAGTTTAGGGAAAAGGAACAATGAATTGGCTTACTGATGACTGCTCATTTTTGTGACATCATATGCTACTTTATGTGAGGTTTGGGTGGTTGGTTTTTTTTAAGTAATACACATGCAATTATTTTTCTCCTTTCAATAACAGAAGCAGCAGTGCCTCCCTGGGTAGACAGCAATGAAGAAGAGACAATTCAACAACAAATACTGGCCTTATCAGCAGTAAGTATTTAGTTTCATGGAAGATCTGATTTTTTTCTGTTGGAAAAGTTTTTCAAAGTAATTTTGGCTGGCATTATTAATTATGTATTTTTAGTATACTTCTTCTTATGTGTCTGACACTGCATTGATTATCTGCAAGCATAAATAGTTCTTTCAGTATCAACTTGAGCCAAAGTAGAACACCAATGTATTTTTTATTTTTATAAAGGCTTTGCAGCTTTGTGGTATGGTAGAATTATGTGGGAAGGGGGATTGCTTTGCTGGTCTTGTGTATGGAATATGATATCCATTTTCTGATATTGGTTAATGATCATAAATATGTTCTTCAAAGGATAAACGAAATTTTCTGCGGGATCCTCCAGCAGGTGTGCAGTTTAATTTTGACTTTGATCAAATGTACCCTGTTGCAATGGTGATGTTACAAGAAGATGAACTTCTCAATAGGATGAGGTTTGATCTCGTTCCCAAACAGTAAGTAATTTCTGCTGGTAACTGTGTATGGTTGTACTTTTTAATGTGTCTGTAAATATTCATAAATTACTTCTTTTTACTGCCTTAAATTCTTTCTTTATATACTTCCCCTGTATGTATTTTATATCTGCTAATTTCAAATGGCATGGAATCTTGTATGTGCATTGTAGTTTAGCAATTAGAGAAAAGAACAGAAGATCTGTTAGAAATTCAGAACCTGTTGACTTAAGTACGGGAGAGGCTTTACATTTTTCTGTGTACAGTGTGCTAAATTAATTGAAAATCTTTTTCCCGAGCAAAGGTACATGCAGCAACAAAAATGTTCAGATCTATTGGTGTAACTGACACCCCAAAAAGGTCACTAGAGATAGTCAGAAGCCCCCTGGAGAAACGGTGAAAGAATGCATCACAAAACAGCAGCAATGCAAGCAAGAAAAACTGGTTTTGAATAGGCAATGGGAAAAGCTTTGCATTGTGACTGCCTTCCTTCTAGTGAACCAAACTAAAAGATCCATAAGGTCTTTGTCCCGGCAGTTTTGGCCTGTTCCAGTATGGCTTCTTGATCCCAGCTTTATTCCAGTGCGGTTCTCCTTCCTTCTCCACTCCCAAAGTCTGTTCCTTAAGCTTGTTTCACAGGTCAACGTTCTTTTAAAGCAGGACTTCCCAACATTAGTCTTTTGTCTCAGGATGGAAACAGGAAAGAAAACATCTTTCTTTGTGCACTTTGCTATCTTAAATCTCCTTTTGTAAACCTTCCCAGTTCCTTATGTTATTTACCCCATTCTCTGGTGTTCTTTGCTGCTGTCAGTCCTAAAGCTCTACCCATATTCTAGGTCTTCATCAGATCTGTCTCTGCTCTGTCTTTAGCCTCTGGTCGTGCTATTCTTACCTATCCTACCTCATTGCTTAATATTTTTTTTTTTTTCTGTTCGTACTCTCAGTAGTCACTGTTTGCCTGAATGGGGAGAAGGTAACTTCACTCTCTCTTTCTTTCTTACTTGACCTACATACCTTCCTCCCCACGGGCCTTACTATTTCTGACTTCTGTTCCCTCTGGGTTAAAGTTGGGTTTTTTCTTGCTTGTCTGGAGGATTATCAGAGGTAAACGTTACCTAAGAAATGGGATAGTCTCCTGCTTATCAGAGCTGGTCATTTGCGAGATGGCAGTTTCTAGTTATGGAAGGTCCTGCAGACATGCTGAAAGATGTGAAGATAGTGAAATAGTTCTGCTGCAATCTAGGAATTGCTTCTGCCTGTAGATCAAAGATGTTCCAGTTCCACCTCAGGTCTAGGAAAGATGTAGATGAATATAGTTTGACAATGATAAAATGTTGGGTTTAGAGCATAAGTGAACAGAACAGGGTTATTTGGTGTGTTTGGTTTGTTTACATATTTGGCAAGAGAGATGGAACAGCATAATATTTTTCCAAACTATGTATTGCTGCATGCTGTTAAGCTTTTTCATAATAAATTGTTGTTGTTATTGTTATTATTATATGCCCAAGTCCATTGTAACTGTCTTGTAAGAGATCAAGAACTTCTACAATGACAGATTTTTAAAAACTGTGTTAATATCACAAATTTCTAAGTTTTTACTTAAACGGCAGCTGTGCCTGCTCCTTCCCTCTGAGTATTTAATTTTATTTCATTGCTAGGTGATAAAAGGAACCCTATTTCCAAACGTAGTAATCAAAATCTCTTTGCTGTCTCTAGCGTAAAGGAGGAGGTCTTCTGGAGAAATTATTTCTACAGGGTATCCCTAATTAAACAGTCTGCACAACTCACTGCACTTGCAGCTCAACAGCAAGCAGTAGGAAAAGAAGAGAACAAAGGCAGAGAAGAGGATAGTCAACTGAAAGGTATGGAAAGGGTTTGTTTTAGCACAGCTTATTAAGTTAGTGTCATACATACTGACTGTACACATTAAATGACATCAAATTTCTATCGTGGATTCATAAAATCAGAGCTTCTCTCATAATTCTTGGTCTGTTTTTCTGGACGGTGGAAGAGGGGGGCTCCTAAGTGCTTTTAAGTCATTTTCCAATTTCAGCCAACTTTGTCAGAAGAGTGGAAATCTCAAGAGATGAAATTTTGTACTTGGCTTATAACAACTCAAGACCACTAGTGGTCTCTGGTGTGCTTTTTTGACTTGCCTGAAAGAAGCAGGAGGTAACTTTGGTTCACCCGATAAGATGAGAGGTACTAGCCAACCCAGCCAGCTGGCATACAGTTTGCGCTTGGCTTTTGCCTAGGCTTCAGGCCAAGCAAAGTTAGTGATATGGGAGTAGAGTTACTGTGGTAGTGGAGGCAGAGATGCATGCAGGACATGGAAAGACAGACCATGTATTATAGAAATGAAGGAAGATGGGGACCAAGAGGCTACATGGGATTCAACCTTGAGATGAAAAAGCCGCTTGAATGTAGGCATCTTCATTTACACTGATCAGTTTATACAGATTTTTCTTACTGACTTACTGAACCATTGGGCATCTTTATCTGCATGCAAACAAATTCTGCAAGCAGGAATATCTGCAGCTGAAAGAATGTAAAGCTCTCACTGACTAAGACAAAAGGTAACTAGTAGCTTATTAAATCTTAGCTTAAGACAGGTATGCTTAACACCCCTGATAAGACACCTAAACAATCTTGGCAGGCTGGGTAGGCGTTAGGCAGAAGGAGAAAGCCTTCACTGCACTTTGGAACAGATTCTCATATCCTCAAAATCAATAAACTGTCATAATCCACAAAATCCATTAATGCTGAGGTCCTGTTGACACTGCTGGTCTGACTGACAAGCAACTGATCCCTGCAAAGTTGACTCTTTTCTCCCCTTTCGAATATAGTATCTTTCCATATTGGTATTTTTCCTCTTGAGTCCTTGCACTGCTAATGAGCCCATCTTTCTAATTCTAGCTCAGTTTCTAATTTCACCTTTCTTATCTTTTTACAGACTTTCTCACAGCTCTTTTGCACAATTTAGTAATTTTCTGCACAGTCTGAGCTAAGGTTACTCAGCTGGGCCTTGGCTCCTTGGACACAGGCAGCCGAGCCTTGGGGTGAAGGGGAGGTTACAAAGGGTATTACAGAGTCGGGCTTGCATGTTGCATAAAAGATGCCTTTTCAAAAAGGACTGTAGTAGTTTCCTCAAGCTTTTTTTTGTGTATGTGTGCTTTTGCTGTCAGTTTGTCTCATTCTGTTTCTCGTAGGTTCTGTTCAGAGTGCGTGTGTGTGAGCATAGGCAAGGTCCCCATCTAGAGTGAACAAATTATTTTTATCTGAGTTAAAATCCAAGCAATGCTGACAGGACAGGTCACTCCAGAATCTACTGTGCAGACAAAGAGGCACTAATTTTGACTCCCTTTATCCGGGACAGTTGTCTGCTGTCCTAATGGGCTATATACAATCAAACATTGCAGCATGTCCCCATGTTGAACAGCATGCTGTCAATCATAGAAACATTACTCACATTATTTCAGGCTATTTAAGCTTAAAAAAAATCATGGCCTCACTTGAGCATATTACATGGAGCACAGAGGAGACTTAGGCCAAATCTATGCAAAGTGACCATAGGCCTTGTGCCCTCCAGAGGATGCTGGCCTTTGAGGAGAGTAACTATTGTCAGCACGTACCAGTGGGCTGTAGGTAGCAGGATTCCCTCCCTGGGAAGATTGACAAAGACAGTATAGAAATAGCCCAACATGATTTATGTGTTTACTATAATGATGTAATTCTTTTGTTCAGTACAGTTCAAAAGACTGCTTTAAGCAAAGGAGTACAGAACTTATCTTTGGTTTGGTTTTCTTCTGTACCTTTAATTTAAAATATGTGCAGGTTAAAAAATGAAGATGAGAATTACAAGATAGTGAATCTTCCTACTGTTTTTGTAGTTTTGTAAGGATGTTCTTTTCTCACTGCAGAAACAGAAGAGCAGTAGAGGAAATGACAGAAATGTTTTGTCTTTACCTTTTAGTGCAGACTGTATTTAGGTTCATTTCCTGCTTGCCTGTTCATGTCATGTCACTTCTGCACTCTACTTATTCAGCTTCTGTTTTTGTCATTTTCTGTGAGCAAATTGTGTTTGCTGTCACACTGTGCAGGTGCTAGTAACTCAGGAAATTGCTGGGATTCTTATAATTGCATAAACTTTTGCACCTAACTGGCATCTAAATGCATTTGTCTAATTTTCTTTCTTTCTTGCATTTCTTTATTGTTGTGATTTTTTTTTTTTTTTAAATCTTTTTGATTTCTGTTCCTCTGGATTTCTTATTACACCAACTGATAGGATTATTTTATAGACTATTAAGATTAGGGACTGTCTTCTCTGGTTTCTGTAGCGCCTCACAAGAGATCTTTGAATCATAGAATCATTAGGGTTGGAAGAGACCTTTAAGATCAAGTCCAGCCATTAACCTAGCACTGCCAAGTTACCTCTAAACCATGTCTCTCAGCACCACATCAACACATCTTTTAAATACCCCCAGGGAAGGGGACTCAGCCACTTCCCTGGGCAGCCTGTTCCAATGCTTGATAAAACTTTAAGTTAAGAAATCTTTCTTAATGTTCAATCTAAACCTCTGCTCGGATAACTTAAAGACGTTTCCTCTTGTCCTATCACTTGTTACTTGGGAGACCGACCCCCACCTCTCTACAACCTCCTTTCAGGTAGCTGTAGAGAGTGATAAGGTCTCCCTTCAGCCTCCTTTTCTCCAGGCTAAACAACACCAGTTCCCTCAGCCACTCCTCATAAGACTTGTTCTCCAGACCCCTCACCATCTTTGTTGCCTTTCTCTGGACACGCTCCAGCACCTCAATGTCTTTCTTGTAGTGAACTGAACACAGTACTTGAGGTGCAGGCTCACCAGTGCCGAGTACAGGGGGATGATCACTTCCCTAGTCCTGCTGACCACACTATTCCTGATGCAGGCCAGGATGCCATTGGCCTTCTTGGGACCTGGGCACACTGCTGGCTCATATTCGGCCACCTATCAACCAACACCCCCAGGTTGTTTTCTGCCAGGCAGCTGTCCAGCCACTCTTCCCCAAGTCTGTAGCCTGCATGGGGTTGTTGTGACCCATGTGCAGGACCTGGCACTTGGCCATGCTGAACCTCATACCATTGCCCTCAGCTCATTGATCCAGCGTGTCCAGGTCCCTCTATAGAGACTTCCTACCCTCAAGCAGATCAACACTCCTGTCCAACTTGGTGTCGTCTGCAAACTTACTGAGGGTGCACTCAATCCCCTTATCCAGATCTTTGATAAAGATATTAAACAGAACAGGACTCAGCACTGAGCCCTGTGGAACACCACTTGTGACTGGCCACCAACTGGATTTAACTCCATTCACCGCAACTCTCTGGGCATGGCAGTCCAGCCAGTTTTCCACACAGTGAAGTGTATGCCCATCCAAGCCAGGAGCAACCAGTTTCTCCAGGAGAATGCTGTGGGAAACACTGTCAAAAGCCTTACTAAAGTCCAGGTAAACAACATCCACAGCCTTTCCCTCATCCACTAAGCAGGTCGCCTTGTCATAGAAGGAGATCAGGTTAGTCAAGCAGGACCTGCCCTTCATAAACCCGTGCTGACTGTGTCTGATCGCCTGGTTGTCCTGTATGTGCTGCGTGATGCCACTGAAGATGTTCTGCTCCATGACCTTCCCCAGCACCAAGGTCAGACTGACAGGACTGTAGTTCCCGAAAATTCCTTCTGGCTCTTCTTGCAGATGGGTGTCACATTTGCTATCTTCCAGTCACCTGGGACCTCCTCAGTTAGCCAGGACTGCTGATAAATGATGGAAAGTGGCTTGGTGAGCACTTCCACCATCTCCCTCAGTACCCTTGGGTGGATCCTATCCTGCCCCATAGATTTGTGTGTGTCTAAGTGGTGGAGCAGGTCACTCACTATTTCTGCTTGGATTATGGGGGGTTCATTCTGCTCCCTATCCCTGTCATCCAGCTCAGGGGGCTGGGTACCCAGAGAACAACTGGTCTTACTATTAAAGACTGAGGCAAAGAAGGCATTAAGTACCTCAGCTCTTTCCTTATCCTTTGTCACTATATTTCCCTCCACATCCAATAATGGATGGAGAGTCTCCTCAGTCTTCCTTTTGTTGGTAATGTTTTTATAGAAACATTTTTTTTATTGCCTTTTACAGCAGTAGCCAGATTTTCTCCCTGCATAGCCTCACACAATCTTTGTAGTCTTCATGAGTGGCCTGCCACTTTTTCCGTAGGCCATAAACTTTCCTTTTCTCCCTGAGTTCCAGCCAGAGCTCTCGGTGCAGCCAAGCTGGTCTTCTTCCCCACTGGCTCTTACAGCACATGGGGATGGCCAGCTCCTGCGCCTTAAAGATTTCCTTCTTGAAGAATGTCCAGCCTTCCTGGACTCCTTTGCCCTTCAGGACTGTCTCCCAAGGGATTCTGTCAACCAGTCTCCTAAACAGGTCAAAAATGTTGAGTATTGGATCCTTTCACTTGCTACTACATTTAATCCTCTGTATAGAGGAAAAGGTTGCGTTTGGAAAGATTAGAAACATAAATTCTGCCAAAAGATATTTTCTTCACTTTTGTTTATAAGCGTATTCTCTGTGAAGTTTGTTTACTCGCAGTATGCTTCTCTTTTCCACTGAACTTTTTATTTGATTTCTGTTTCTGCATATCATTGCTTCACTAAATCAATTTCAGAAAAAAAGAAAGCTGCTACGGTTGTGGCTGACTGGCTAGTCAAATAGAAGTTACTCTATTGTTAATTACAGTGCTGAAGGTTTCCTTTATGTAAGATAAATATGTAGTTAAAGGGGCAGTCTTAAACTGTAAGTTCCTAGGGCAGCATAATCATTTTTTTTTTTTTTTTTTTTTTTTTTTACAGTACTCACATTTGCCAAACTATAGCTGTTTTAACTGAAGTGTCTCAATTCTACAGGAAAGGTGGCAATTGACCCTATTGAACAACAAAACTGTTATCTTTGAGTCATCCAAACCCTTGGAAATTGCCATTCAAAGAGAAAGTTGCTGGATAATATCCAAAGAGTTACTCTAGTAAAATTGCCATTGTGACTGAAAACAAAACATATCATTATTAAAAAAAAAAATAAATAAAACAACCAAGGACAAAAAAAGCGCACTGTCTTTTGTCCTGTTGCAGATCTCATACAATTCAGGAGACCAGTGTAGGATATACAGATAGATCTACTGTCCTAATGACTG
Organism: Vanellus vanellus; assembly: GCF_965231255.1. Taxonomy (NCBI): domain Eukaryota; kingdom Metazoa; phylum Chordata; class Aves; order Charadriiformes; family Charadriidae; genus Vanellus; species Vanellus vanellus. Next base: position 136,544,335 of record NC_138905.1, on the reverse strand, counting down.
TACATTCTTTAATGGAAAAGATACTTTTACCAGACTGGTAAATACATGTTTTGTTTGATTTGAAAATTGCCTAGATTTGGGAAGCTCTGAATCATCTGTGTTATTTTTGATTTAAATAACCTTTTTGAAGGTTGGATTCCCTAATTAGAGGCTAAAACTGGAAGTAATTGCCTGTTGGTGACTCTTCATAATGTTCAGAGTTTCTTCTTAAAGCTGACTGATGTCTATAAAGTAGAACTAATTGCCTTCCATTTTTATCTCTGTCTGTCTCCTCCTTACCTGCTGTTTTAATAAAGTTAAATTAGCATGGTTGATGTCCCTTCTTTTTTCCTTTCACAAATGGAAGATTTGTCCACTAAACAAATGTTCTAGTGTAGAGACTGTATAAAATGACAAAAGGCAAAGTTCTAGGCCTTCTCCAGGTATTAGTAACTATTTACTTGGGAATGAAGTTACCTCAGAGGCAGAGAGCATATCAGCAGTGAAGATGACGCCAGACCAGTAGATCCAGAACAGCACTAACAGTATGTTTGTCACATCAGACTGGTGCATGGCCCAGTGCAGAGCTGCTGTGCCACTTCTGCATGACAGCAGCAGATGGAGCTTGAGGCACCTCTCTTGCACAGTGCTTTGGGTACTTGGTGCTGAACAGTGAAGAGTTAGTGCCGTGTTCTACAGCCTCCCCGAGCAGGGAGTGCTGGAGCCTCTTTGGCTGTGGTGTTGGGTGTAGTAACAGAGCCTCTGAAGATTAGGAGGGGGAAGGAAGACAGGATGGGACAGAGCATTGGGCATTGAGTAGAGGAGTTGTATAAGCAGTGATGGCTACCAGGTAGGGGATTATTTTAAGTAGAACTGATCTTAATTTTAAAAATTAAACCTGAAAAAATTCTCTCTTCAGAAATTGTTGAGTAAGCAGGAAGGTTCCACCCGGGCACACTGCAATAAGCAGAGCTGCAAGCTCAGAGCTGCTTTGCACGTTTAAACAAATAGAACTGCTAAGCAAGCACTCCATCACCACCACAACCTGCCCTGTATGTTAATTGGTCTTGCAGCCACCTGGCTCTTTACTGTGACTGCTCTGCCCTACTAGTTGCATGAGGAAGAAAGCTGGTGTGTTCCTTTGCCTCCCAAGAAAAAGATCTGTCCTTGCTTGTAAATAATGGTTGTCTTCCTAGCACCATGCCACTAAATACAGAATGCACAGTGAGTTTTCTTAGGAAGTCAGGAACAGCCTTAGGAAGTCAGGAACAGCTTCTAGGGTTTATGTTTTTCAGTGACTTCCTCTGCCTGTGTGAAAGAAGGTAAGGCTGCAGATGACTCTTCTCGTGTGTGATTAGGGGTGTGGATACAGACGTAGTCTGGTGTGCCTAAGAGCTAACTAGTGCCCATGTCAGTAGTGGTACCCAACCAGGGGAGTTTGTGAACTTCTGTGATAGGCAGTAGCTAGATTTCATGACCAAGTCTACACCTTTGTAACTCTAAATATCTTGTGACATGCAGTGCAATCTGTGTTTTATAGAAGATGTTCTTTCAGGTTCCCAGCTGTTCCTATACAATTCTTTGGATTGTTTTCAGGGGCAGGGGCATTCCTGTGATTTAATTTTGGAGTCGTAATAAGGAAACGGTTTGCTAAATTTGTCTTCCTTAATTAATAATAGAAAATTGCTTCTCTTCCATTTGGTTGTTGCAAATGCTTCACCTATGGCTGAATTCAGTCTTTAACCACCAGGATTCCTTAAAACTTAAAATACAATATTTTCTTGTACATTTAGTAGCTATGGAGATTAAATGAGATCTTTATATATTTAACTGTAATCTACCTTTCTTTTTTTTCCATCTTGATAGAAACAGTACGGCCAAAAACACCGCCTGTTACAATAAAGCCTCAAATAAAATCTCAAGAGGTAAAAATGCAGTTATATTTTATCTGGTACTTAGTATGTGAAACTGTTACTTAATAGATAATTATGCATCCTTTTGAGTAAGCTGTGCTATGAAACCATAATATTATAATATCTGACAGTCCTAACTTGCTGCTGTTCTGTTGTGATATTAAGTTTTAGTGCATTTTAAACCCATTTTCAGTGGAAGAAACTGTAGTTTATTTGAAGAATACTTTCATTAGTATCCTGCACGTCATAATAAAATGTTTTTACTCTGAAGAGTGACGTTTCCAAAATGTTTGGAGTAGAAGGTTTCCATTGTGTTTAGACATGAGGAATACCTTTGTAAAAATATATTGGTGTGCCATGTTCTGTCCAACTCTTCAACAGTTGTCAAGCTTAAATATAGGAAATATAAATGATGCATTGCAATAGCAACATTATTTTATTGCAACAGCAAGAAGAGTTTTGCTTGATACTGCAGAAACCTTTAACTTAGACACGTAATGACCCTTGTTCACTTCTGGATTGTAAAATCACTGCCAGAGAACACTCTTGGCAGAAGCAGTGCTGTGCATTCACTTGCTAATAAGCAGTGGAATAAATTAAGCTAGAAAGATTTCCGAAGAACAATCATCTCTATCTTATTTGTGTGTAGAAAACTTAATGAATTGTGGTCAAAATTTAATATTATATTAGTCTTAGGTGCCATTCTAAACTACTTATGAGTTTATTATTTTTTCTGAAGATTACAAAAACAGAATTAAAGTTAAGAGAACACAAAAAGGACCCTAGGATGAAAAGCAGATCATTTTCAGTATAAATGTCTAATGTTTTTGTCTGTACAAAAACACTCTTAAAGAAAAATAGCCTATAAAGAAAAATAGTTGTCAAAGTAACGCATTTGGTTTGGGTTTTTGCTGGCTCTATTTAAAAGGTAGTCAGTCACATGAGTGGAAGTATGTATCAGTGACATTTTTTTCCCCTTTTTGGATCAATTTATACAAAACTGTCTTACTGCAGGATGAGGAAGAGATTTCCACAAGTCCAGGTGTATCAGAATTCGTGAGTGATGCTTTTGATGCCTGTAATCTGAATCAGGAAGACCTAAGAAAAGAAATGGAGCAACTGGTGCTAGACAAGAAGAAAGAGGAGACTTCAGTAGTAGAAGGTAAAGATATTATTACCTTCTGTGTCTTAAATACAGCTATTCTAAGATAGGTTGATTTTAAAAAAAAAAAAAGTAATTCAATTTAAGAAAGTAGATTCATGCCTGTTTTTCAAAGTGTGTGAAATGACCTGCAATGAAATATTGCAGAAATTAATGATAATTCTCACCACAGTCGAACCATGTCTTACAAAGAACGTTAGCTGTGAGGAGTTTAAATCCAAAGAACCTAAAAATTTTTAGGTGGCTCTTTTATGAAAGTGCCAGTGGAGTATTTTTTTCTGTCTACCTCCTCCTTTCCCTGCCCTCTCTTTCCTACGTCCTTTTATGTATGAATTTTTCTTTCTTTAATTGACGTCCTTGTAGGTAAAGTACAGTATTTGGAAGTCAGGCTATGTTTTCTTCTTGTGACACCAGCTAAAAAGGCAATGTTTGCACTAGACTGTGAGCTTGCAGGTGCCTCTGTAAAAAGTTTACATGCATTTGGAACAGTTAAAATTTAGCAAAGAGCTTTGAAATGATGAGAAGGAAATAAAGTGGAGCTTATAATTAATATAATTCAGAAGAACTAATGCCAGTGTAAAAAGCATAAAAACAATCTGTGATTATGTGCTTCTGGCCATACACAATGAACAATTTACTATGAAAACACATGTATATGTAGATGCTATTTTCAGAATTCATCTTGGTTTGGATGTTGCTGAATCCTTGTTTTCTGAAATTGTTATTTTTTCCAATACATAGCCAAGCTTGAAGAATTCTAGTAAGTAATACCAGTTCCTTGCATCTAGGTTTTTGATGGACGTGTTTCAGTATGTCATTAATGTGTAATTTGTTCAGAGACATCTCAGCTAGCCTTAGTAACTTGGACTATGGAATTACGTACCTTCAAATCTAGGCTGAAGTACTAACCAACATGTAATGCGTCACCCATTTCCTCACCCGTACTCTTGCATATGATAGGTAGAACTAATTAAAACAGAGATTAACAACACGGGAATGCCTTCTGACTCATTTTTTGCCCTGAAGTATGAAGTATGATTACCTTTAACCCTGATTAAATGAGCTTGCCTAGCTATAAATGTCAGTGAGGAGAATACCTGCTTCTTTTTTTTTTTTTTTTTTTTAAATTATCCACAGTATTTAAGCGTGATTTGTTTTTTGATAACAGTATATCCAACAAACTTCTGAACTTCATTTTTTTCCAGAGATTTAAAAGTACGAAGGGAGATTCAGTGGATAGTAGACTGAAAGACTGTAGGAAATGACCTTACAAAGGGACACTTGTTACGACTAAGCTCCATATTTGCTTTTTATATCTTTATTATAGTATGCACATAGGAATATTGTAGACATGTATATTAATTAATTCCTATCTGTGGTCAATAAGAAGGTAAAATTTCTGATCTTGAAGTTCCTTTAATTTTTAAGGAGAAATGTCCATAAAGTTTGGCAGATATAAGAGAGATTCAGTGCAAATTCATCTAGTTTTATATAAATAAGTGATATTCTATATTATCAAGTTAATTCTTGCACATCATTTATCTCTTGTAGAAGAAACTGCTGATTGGGAAAAGGAATTACAACAAGAGCTTCAAGAGTATGAGGTGGTGACAGAATCAGAAAAGCGTGATGAAAACTGGGATAAAGAAATAGAAGAAATGCTGCAAGAAGAAAATTAAGCATTTTCACAAAATCACTATAACCCTAAGTTTTTTCTGAGAACTGACATGGATTTCTGCTTTCATATTTTGCTTACAAAAGAGCTTCAAAAGACATAAAAGAATCTCAAATAGGTATAATTCCATATGGGGATACAACCAGTATTTCTGTTCTTTATATGAGCAGTTTCTGAACTTCTACATTCTTAAAAAAAAAAAAAAACACACTGAAGATTATGTGTCATAATTAAAAACAGTAACATTATTACATAAAGGAACATTTTAGTTCGAGGCATTTTTAGATGGTCAAAAAGTTCTGCAAAGAGATTTCTAAATCGAAGAATCTCAGTTTTTTTTTGTCTGCGGCCTTCTGTTTGCGATGTGAAAATGGATGTTGTAAGTAAATTAGTCATGGAAAATAACTCTCTCATCACATTTGCACTCTGATCCCTGTATAATCTGTAAATCTGTACTATTTTTAAGGTACTTGTAGCTAGTAGCTTTCATGTGAATTTAACTTCCTTAATGTATGTAGCCAAAGAATTTATAGAAAACCCTATTGAATAACTTCTGATAATTTGTTAAAAAAATACTAATTCAGACTTCAAAAGAAGTACTGATTAATTATTGATCAGGTATGATTAACTGGCAAACATTTAAGCATTTAAATAAGAACAGAGTTATAAACTGCTTGAATTAAACTGTTGCTTTTGTTAAATCATCATCTTGAGATATTGCCTTTCCCTACAGAGAGAAGAAATGATTTAACGCATTCTTTTTTCAGAAGACTGTTATGTCTTCATTTACTTTTGCTGTCTGAGTGAGAGCAAATTAAATGTTTCTCTTTAAGTGCTGAAACAATTGTGTAAAAACTTTGGCTGCTTTGGATGTCTTTATTAAATACTGTAGATATGTATAAAATTGGCTCATTTATTTGGAGGGAGGGCAGATTGAGGGGCAGGCATACTTCAGACTTTATACAGATGTCAAAAATATACCCTGTCACAGTGCTTAAGACATGGAATTTAAATAAAAAATAGTTTTCTTTAAAAGATTTTTTTTTATTGTTCTTATGCATCTGGATGTTTCTTTTAGTTTCACCATTAAGTCAGTATCTTTATGTCTATAAATGGAAATTTGATGTTTTATTTGTCATCTATCTCATAAACTTCTGTGACAAAACATTCATGAAATTCCAAATACAAAGGAAAATGGAAAAAATGAAATAGGTAGGAGCCATTAAGCACAGCTGAATTATAAACGTGTTACATATGGTAAGCACTGTCTTAATGACATAGTTCTGCAGAAAACTTTTGTGAAGAGACTGAAAAGATTATAGCTGTAATTATTCAGTCAATGTTCATCCCGTGGGAATTGAAACCAGCTAAGTAGTTTTAACTGCTGTTACTGTAAGAAAGGCCTATTTAAAATTGTCTCTATTAGCAACTTGGACAGAAAGCCCTCCTGTATTTCTCATCATGGAAAATGAATTGTTTTAAACCTGCATACATTTGGCTTCTCAAATTAGTTTCTCTATTACCATACACTTTCTCAACTGCAAATCATCTTAAGCATGATTTGCATTTTTATAGTGTTTTTGACTTTTAGTTAACAGATGCAAGATAAGTCGTGGTAAATAAGATGTATTTCAGGAGCTTTTTATATCTGGGATTAATTAGATGCCACAAAAATTAAATCTGTTACGCTCATAAAAATCAGACTATTCAAAGCTTAATGTTTACTCTCAACAAATACAACTGCTCATAGATTTAAGCTGGAGACACTAGGATCTGTCTACTGTACAGTTTGACGCAACACCTTCTAAAAAGACGGCTAGTTCTATTCTGATAGTGGCAAATCTTCCCTAGATGACTAAGAGCTCAAAATCACTGCTCCAAATGTCCGCTTTCTTAAAAACCAGCCTGATCATTCCTAGTGTTTTCAGATATATATGATGGTCTTATGTGCACGGGGTCTGTACATCAAGCTTCATCTTTCTTTTCATGTGAGCATAACCTATACAGTGGTTATATATATTAAACTCCATCTGTCACAAAAGATGGCTCCTGCATATGAAACCATAGGTTTCCAAGTCTCACGAAAAGCAAGTATGTCTAAAAAAAAAGAAAAAAAAAAAACCAACTAAAACCCACTATTTAAATTTGCATTTTAAAAGGCAATAATGTAGCAAGGCTGGATCTGACTTGAGCTCTGACATTTAAGGTCTCTTATCAAAAATCATATTAATATTTTCAAATCTGCATATCTGTTTTTAACCTGGAAAGCTGAAATAAGTTCTGTATAATCCTGCAGTTTTCAAGACTGGCTCATGCCTTTCATTTAGGTTACTGCTACAAGTGCCTAGCACGGGTTTTTTGTGCATGGTGAGAGGGAAAGAATCTGCATTCCACTTGTCACACAAGATGAACGCAGGTAGACCTCTTCACATTCGTGGTGAATTTGGTAGGCCTTTGTAGCCCAAATGTGTCATAATAATATATTTCATGAGCAAGTATGCTGGTGTTTTCCTAACAACATCATTCCAAGCACTGGGATGGTGCAGATGCTAAAATCCAGCAAAGCGACAACAGTATGAAATAGATGACAAAACCAAGAATGGATAGAAATAATACTAACCTGGGGAGACAATGTAACAGAAATTGCAGTTGTTTAAAACATTGAGGAAAAGCAAACAAACAAAAAGACTGTGAACAAGTTTTCTTGGAAGAAGCTAAGCTTGCAGATTTTGGAATTAATCTTTGAGAAACAGGGAAAAAGGTTGTCAGGAATCATTTAGGTTAGCTTAGAACAGTATATAGCTTTTTTCCGAGATACAAACACCTCCAGTTATTCTGTGCACCGAAGCATCCTCTTCAACTATTAGTTTGCTAGTCCAGTTGGTATTAGTGAGTACGTGTATGGAATTTTTTGATTTGGTAATTTGTTTGGAGAAGGAGGAAGAGGAAAGATCGTAAAATCCTAGAATAAAAAAAAGTGTAGTAAAATATACCCTTACATTTTTTGATAGTTTACAGCTGTTCTCTAAACAAAGTTAACCAAAGCTTTCAATTTCCTGAATTGTTTCAGTAAACTTTGAATTTCTTTAGTTTGCCACTTCAGTTGGATCATAAAAGTATGGGTTTTTTTTTCTCCTTGCTGTTTGGTTATCTTGGTGTTTGTTTGGTGGGGTTACATGTGTAGCACTGAAGCGCAGGATGTCAATTTTAACCTCCTGCATTTAAAGAATAACCTGGTACAGGAGCATATCACCTGCCCGGGAGATGCATCCTTGAACTGTTGGCCGCTCACATATTATTGACTTTTACTTTGCAATAGCTATTACATAAAAGGGAACGAAGCGTATCTGTCTGGTTACTTATCGGCGTGCTGCCGAGCAATAGCAGCCACGTCGGGCCCTCGGTCCATGTGCTGGATCTCGAGCCTCGTTGTATGATTACAGTGCCGAGAACCACACTGATAAGGGTCTGGGTTTCGATTCAGCAGCAGTTGTATTGTCCGGCCTCATACTGTTTGTCTCAGTAAGCGCTGACCGATATAACAACAGTACAGTAGCATAGTCTTAAATAATGTTAGCCATTAGTAGGTTTTTGTTCCCAAATACCCATTTTCAATGTTTTTTTCCTTTGGTTTTAGACGTTAAGGGGTTGGGTTTTTTTTTACATCAGCGTTCCAATTTTTTAAATGAAATGGAGAGTAACAGTGAATTAATTTCTTGCTATATTTTCCTTCTGTTCTATTGAAGTTAATTATTTCAGAAAACAACAATTCCTACAAAAAAAATCAGAAGACACACATGGCTTCATTTTCTTCTCAGTATAGCCCAGTATTGGCTCTCTATATATACATATAAAGACCATGCATATATATAAATGCAAAACCACAACTATCAGTGTGTCTAAATATACTCAAAAAATCATGATGTACTTTTCCTTTTCAGCTGTTGTTTTTAACTAGATACCATTCCATGAGGCGGAGCAACCAAAATAATTATCATTAGTTTGTCACTCTATCTTTTTTAATGAGACAGCTCTCTGTAGAAATTATCTTGAAGAATGAATCACTTGCTTCGTTTCTTAACAGCCTGGTTCTTATTATGGCACAGGTTGGGAACGTTTTCCTTTGCTGATTCAGGGATTCATGAAGCTGTGACAAACCTCTCCAGATAGACTTGGGAGGTATGCTTAATCCAAAACTACCTGTGCAGAAAAGCTATTTTATCTCAGTGTTATTCAGGCAAAGCAGGGAAAGACAAGAAAAATGCAGTTAGTTAAGGGTTAGATATAAAATTAGAAGAATAAAGATTTCATGACTGCTTTGATATATGATGCTCTAAAAAAAACATGTTTACTGTGGTTTTTTTTAATAGTACACGTGCACAAAACCTTAATTCTGCAGTTGCTTTTATTTATTTGTTCTCTTGGCTACGGTTTCCATACTCAAAGGTGCAGGTTTCAGAGCCAAATAAAGCTGCTGCTTCTCTGCATTTCCAATCCTTCCCGAGGAGAAACAAGCCCAATTTACCTCACAGTCAAATCATGGCCAGAGGATAGATTGATTACACCCAGCTTCTTGTCCCACTTATTTCAGAAATGTTTTAATGCTGGCCATGTGCCCTTTCGTGACTTTGATGCCTGCAATTTAAACATCAAACAGTTTTGCTTTCGCTGTATCATCACCGCCTTACATCCTGTATCATGTGTAACAAGACTTTCAAGCCCATCGTGTGTTGGGTGGATGAAAAGTGCTGCTGTAAGAGCATTAGTGGGGTGGAGAGAAGCCTCCGCAGACATTTAGTGTGGATGTGGAAACAACAATCTCTCTTGCTGGGATGTGGCGTCAAAGAACTAGTGGACATGCGAATGAAAGAGCTGAAACCACTGCCTAAGCAGGCAAAAATACTGGTGCATAGGATCTTTCAGGGGGAGGAACTGGTGTACTGGACACAGTTCGGGTCTCTCTGGCTACGGATATACTAGTCAACTGACGTGTCTGAGCACATGTTGAAAACTGAATGCCTATAAACAGTTAGAAAGACCCCTAAAAACGTTTGCCCTGAGCCCATTAGCAGTTTCTCCATCCGCTCCTGGCCAGTGAGCTGGCAAGCCACCCAGCTTTGGAGGCCGAGCGCCGAGGGGTATGGTAGGGAATGGTCTGCATCCTCTCAGCCCGGGTGCTGGCGCACTATCACTGGCAGATTTAACTCGCAGCCACAAGCACAGCTTCTGGCTTGGGTATCCTGCCTCCAGTCCTGGCTGGTGTAAACATGGATGCGTGCAACCTTAGGGTAGGCAGTGCCGGGTTCATCCAGACCGACCGCCTGCCTCGTCATGGTGAGCCAAGGGTTCAGACCCTGGTGGGTGGCATCTGAATTCTCTTTTGAAGTACATTTGCATGAACATGTAACTGGCTATCATTCTTATCCATACAAATATCCAGTTCCTTTTTTAATGTGCTTCATTTTTCATTGGTATTGTGGGGAAACTGATTTCTTAATGTGTGACAGGGAAAAACTTTTTATTGGCTTTAATGTGCTGCTTTGTAATTTAACTGAACTCTGTGTGACACAAGAAAACAGAAGATTCTGACTTTGCCTTTTCATCATGTCTCACTTGTTACTTTCCTGAGCCAAGCAAGCAATTTCAGACTTTTCACTCTTGTCATACAAGAGTTTCCCTATGCCCCAGACGGCAACTAGGACCACGCAGCTGTTCACTCACTCCTCTCCCCGCAGTAGGGTAGGGAGAAGAGGAAGAAAAAGGAAAAAAAAACTCATGGGTTGAGAAAAAAGCAGTTTAATAGAACAGTAACAGAAGAGAGAAAAATAATAATGGTAAAAGAATATTCAAAATTGTGATGTACTACAATTGCTCACCACCTAATGATCGATTGCCCAGCCTGTCCCAAGCAGTGATCCCAGATTCCTGCCCCCCAACCAACCTCCATTTATACACTGAGCATGACATCTGTGGTATGGAATATTCCTTTGGCCAGCTTGTCCTGTCTATGCTCCCTCTCAGCTTCTACGGAAGCTGAAAAAGTCCTGGACTTACTGTAAACATTACTTAGCAACAACTGAAGTGATATGTGTTATCAACAGTATTCTCATACTAAATCCAAAACACAGCAGCTACTAAGAAAATTAACTCTATACCAGCTGAAACCAGGACAGCCCCTAATAATTTGTGACAGCTTTCCTTAAAGCTCATTTACGTCTAGAGTTCATTTTCAGGGAGGGAGGTGCGACATGTGTAAAAAGCACGTAGGAGAACTCACCACCCAGCTGACACATGCTGGTTTCATTTTCGGTATTACTCTTCATCCTATTCCTTGTGGACTCTGACATCTTGGGGGGTTTATTTTTCATGTTCAGACAGTACGTGTTTGCAATATTGTCTGCATTGGGCCCCAGGCAATTTACCTAGTAGCTGTCATTTAATTTTAGGATTGTGTGAAGCAGAAGAGTGGTGATTGGGGTTGTTTCATTTGGTTGGTTTGTATTTTTCTATTTCCATCCTGCCTTCATTTTCTTTTTTGATTGGTCACCCTGTGAAAAGTAACACTGGAAGAATTACAGTTCCTGCTCAGCTGAGTGATGCACTTGACACACCTGAGGGACAGGATGACATCCAGAGGGATCTGGACAGGCTCTAGAAGTGGGTCTGTGTGAAACTCATGAGGTTCTACAAGGCCAAGAGCAGGGTCCTGCACCTGAGACAGGGCAACCCCCAGTATGAACACAGGCTGGGGGATGAAGGAATTGAGAGCAGCCCTGCCGGGGAGGACTTGGGGATACTGGTGGATGAAAAGCTGGACATGAGCCAACAATGTGCGACCACAGCCCAGAAGGCCAACTGTATCCTGGGCTGCATCAGAAGAAGCATGGCCAGCAGGTTGAGGCAGGTGGTTCTGCCCCTCTGCTCTCGTAAGACCCCACCTGGAGTACTGCGTCCAGCTCTGCTGAGTCCTCAGCACAGGAAAGACATGGACAAGTTGGAGTGGGTCCAGAGGAAGGCCACAAAGATGACCAGAGGGATGGAGCACCTCTCCTATGAGGACAGGCTAAGAGAGTTGGGGTTGTTCAGCCTGGAGAAGAGAAGGCTCCAGGGAGACCTTATTGCAGCCTTCCAGTACTTAAAGGGGACCTACAGGAAAGATGGGGACAAACTTTTTAGCAGAGCCTGTTGTGATAGGACAAGAAATTTTGGCTTTAAACTAAAAGAAGGTAGATTTACACTAGATACAAGGAAGACATTTTTTACGCTGAGGGTGGTGAAACACTGGCACAGGTTGCCCAGAGAGGTGGTGGATACCCCATCCCTGGGAACATTCCAGGTCAGGTTGGATGGGGCTCTGAGCAGCCTGATCTGGTTGAGTATGTCCCTGCTCGTTGCAGGTGGCTTGGACTAGATGACCTTTAAAGGTCCATTCCATCCCAAACTATTCTATGATTCTATGAGCACCAGGGGGAAAGACTTCCAAGAAAAATTCTGGTAGTACAGAGCTTCTTGAAAATTTTGCTGAAAGCAATCATCATAGTAGTCATAATGAAATGGACAAAATTAAATTTGGTGCTGCATTTCAATAGTTTCCTGACTGCCTTGTATGTTGCAACAATGCTGTAAGAAAACAAATAATATCTTTATTTCATAATTTCTCGGTTGTCATTGTTTAGAGTTTTAAACATCTTGTTCTAGTTGTCACCTTACTGATGTGTTTAAAAAAATTATGAAGCAACTTATTTTTCACCAAGTTGCCGAGGAGTCCCCACCCCAATGAAGGCAGTGAAGTACTCGAGAGAGGTGTCAAACTGGCCACTTACGTGTACAGGGTTCATGAAGTTAGACTACTCTTCAGTGTGGTAATAAACCACATAACTTGGATGTAGTCTGTAAAAGCAGATTACCTTGAAAATTAATAAAAAGTTCATGACTAAAGATTTTTATCAATGGATGCTTAGTTATATCCTAAATAATAATGATGAAAAAGAACTAATTTTCCTAAAATTTCAGCTTCTGGGCTGTCAAAACATGAGACCAATACTTTTGATGTGCAGTAATTAAGCAGCTTCTTGGCAATGGCCATGTGGATGGACTATCTACTTGGCTGCTCCTAGTATGTCGTCTGTGACTGTTCCTCCCTTGCACGAGCGATCTCCAGCGGGGTCATTAACAGGGCACAACTGCAAATAAGTTCTCATCCTCCTGTCAGTACATGTATTTACTTGCAGGAGTGCAATATAAATTTCCAGTACTGTTGATAAGCACTTTGCTGGTGTAATAAGTAATTTGGCAAAAATTTTGCTTCAGCTAAAAATGAATGTGTGCTCGCTATGGCTTCAGCTAAGATGGGTGTGTGCTTGCTATGCGTTTGGAAAAGGGATAGTTTTAAATAGGATATCAGACGAAAGCAACAGTTAGAACTACCGAAAATTTGCAGAACAAAGGGTGGTGTAGTTAGCTAAGATAACCACAGAAGTGTAAGGAGTGAAGAAGCCACAAGAAGGACATGGTGATAAAGACTTTGGCCCTCCCTCCATGGACTATCAGGAAGACCCCAGAGGAAGCATGCCGCCTGGGAGGGGGGCATGTTGCATTCCCAGAACTCATTGACTATGTATTTGGGGGCATGTTGCATTCCCAGAACTCATCGATTATGTATTTGGGGGTGGGTCGCGTTCCAAAAACTCATTGACTATGCAAACTATGTTCCAAGAAGAAACATGAATAATTATAAGGAATATGAAATAAAAACAAGCGGTTGTAAAGGGAAAAATGAGGCACAGGAGGAGAAACCCCCTGTGTAACTCCCAGCGCTGTAATAAATATTCTTTGCTCCACCGAATTTGCCCCGGACTAAAATTCAATACAGTGAGCGCGTTTCTCACAATTTGGGGGCTCGTCCGGGATACCTGAAGCCCACGTTCGGAGCCTTGGACGGGTGAGTAGACCGGGACGGCGCGCCACTGCTGATTTCAGCAATCCTCGGATTCTCCCCGCCCTCGGTGACGGACCAGCGGCAACAGCCCGGTGAAGGGGCTCGTGGACCAAAGAGGGGTCCCAGGGATAACCGCGGCAGCCGATAACACTTGTGCACGAGACCCGGGTAAGAAAATTGACTGTTAAGTACTACTCGGGCGGCTGGGTGACGGGGGATTGAGAGTGGTGTGAATGAGACGCGGACTAGATCTGCGAAGCGAGTGCGGAGTCTTTCTAACCGCGGTTCCGTATCTCCGCGAGGAGACCGGCCGGTGAAGAGACGAAGCGAAAGGCTGGAGTTGAGAGATCCCCCGGGGGAAAAAAAATGGGACAAGGGAAAAGTAAAAAGGAATCTAAGGGAAAAGCTGATCAGGGAATTCCAGAAATACCTCCGGACAGTCCATTAGGGAGGATGTTGTTACAATGGGGGCAGGAAGGAGAGTCCTGCACCCGGGATAAAGATAAAGGAAAGAAGATTATATATTGTATGTTTAAATGGACCAAAGAGCCCATAAGGCCAGAGAAGTATTGGCCAAAGTATGATTCTATAGAGGGGTGGCTGTGTCAAGCACTAAATGTATACGTTAACTCTAAAGAATCATTTGATGAAGAAGAAAGCAAGTATGCAGCGTGTTGGAAAGGAGCTGCAGGGATTTTTAAATGGGAAATACAAAAGGAGAAGGAGGAAGACCAGAGACCAGTCTGGGATCCTCTTGAATACTTACCTCCCCATATAACCCGGACCCTCCGGAAAGCGCAAAAGAGCCTCAGGTCCCCGTTAGAAGGGAAAGCCAGAGGAAATGGAGGAGGGAAGTGAGGACGTCCATAGTGGAAGAAAATGAGAAGATCACGGAACCAATCGGGCTGCATCCTTTATGGGAAGTCCCGATGCCAGGAGTTCAAAATAGGGCAGGATTTGTGAATGTGCCCCTAACCAGTACAGAAGTCAAGAACTTTAAAAAAGAAATGAAGAAATTGTTGGAAGATCTCCTAAGTTTGTCAGAACAATTAGACCAATTTTTAAGTCCAAATGTATACACTTGGGAAAAAATGCAATCCATCATGGGAACTTTGTTCTCCCCGGAAGACAGATAAATGATTTGTTTAGCAGGGATGAGAATATAAGAAAGGAAAAACGTTCATAGAGTGGCGGGGGACCAAAAGTTATCCCTACAAAGACCTGATTGGAATCAAAATGACCCCGCAAGAAGGAGAAACGTGTCTGATTATCGGACGTTAATTATAAGGGGAATTAAAGAAGCAGCCCTGAGGGGGTCAAATGTGAGCAAAATTTTTAATAAGTAAATAAGGGAAAGAGGAATCTCCGACGGAGTGTTTGGAGAGGCTCCGAAGAAATATTCAGCAGTTTTCGGGGATTGACCCAGAGACTGTGGCTGGCCAGGAATTATTAAAAGTAAATTTTGTCACCCATGCCTGGCCAGATATTAGAAAGAAACTGGAAAAGATGGAAGACTGGCATGAGAGAGGAATCAATGAGTTGTTACGAGAAGCACAGAGAGTATATGTGAGGCGCGATGAGGAGAAGCAAAAGGCAAAAGCAAAATTAATGGTGGCAACTGTAAAAGAAATAACAAAGACTAAAGATAAAGCGCCCCAGAATTTAAGGCCTGGGATGAGATCATACAAGATACAGAGAGCCCATATGCCGCCGCTCAAAAAGCCCATATGGATAAAACCTGAAGCCCCAAACGGCGGAAAGTGTTATTATTGTGGGCAAGATGGACATTTTAAGAAAGAATGTCCCAGGCGAGAGAGAGATCAACGAATGTTTAAAATATGCCAACAAGAAGAATACGCTACCGATTAGGGGTGTCAGGGGCTCTACCTCCTGGGGGAAGAAAGAATTAGTGAGCCCTTGATAAATTTAAAATTAGGCCCCCAGGAGGAAATTTATACCTTTTTAGTAGATTCAGGAGCTGAGAAGTCATGTATTATGAAATTGCCTTATGGATGTGAAGTCAGTAAAAGACAAACTACTGTGGTGGGGGCAAAGGGAGAAAGTTTTAAAGTACCAATAGTAGAACAAGTGGAAATACGAGATGAAGAAAGGACAATAAGAACAGATGTCTTATTCGTACCAGAAGCAGGAGTACACTTGCTGGGTAGAGACTTACAAGTCAAATTAGGGATAGGTACTGCCCCTGAAAATGGAAAGATTATAGTCAAAATCTTTGAATTAACCCAGGAGGATGAAAAGCGAATTATGCCTCAAGTGTGGGTTAAAGAAGGAAATAGGGGGGGTCTAAAGATACCCCCTATGAAAATAGAAGTTAAAGAAGACCAGCCAGTAAGGATAAAACAATATCCCATATCTTATGAGGGAAGGAGGGGTCTAAAACCAGTAATTGATTCATTGCTGAAAGACGGATTGTTGGAACCATGTATGTCACCTTACAACAGTCCAATTCTACCAGTCAAGAAGGCTGATGGGACATATAGATTAGTTCAAGACCTACGAGAAGTCAATAAACGAGTACAGACTCGGCACCCTGTTGTTTCAAACCCATATACCCTCCTGAGTAAAATATCACATAATCATAAATGGTTTAGTGTCATAGACCTTAAGGACGCCTTTTGGGCCTGCCCATTAGCAGAGGAAAGTAGAAACTTATTTGCCTTCGAATGGGAAGATCCGGACACTGGGAGGAAGCAACAACTCCGCTGGACCTCCTTGCCTCAAGGGTTCACAGAATCCCCAAATCTATTTGGACAGACGCTAGAAAAAATCTTAGGGGAGTTCCAGGCGGAACCAGGAGTGGGAATCTTGCAATATGTAGATGATCTGTTAGTATCGGGAGAGATGGAACAGGAAGTCAGAGAGACATCGATACGTTTGCTGAATTTCCTAGGAGACCAAGGATTAAGAGTCTCAAAGACAAAACTGCAGTTTGTGCAAAAGGAAGTAAGATATTTAGGGCATCTAATTAGCGAAGGAAAAAGAAAAATTAATCCGGAAAGAATTTCTGGGATTACAGCACTGAGTGTCCCAAAAACAAAAAGAGAAATAAGGAAGATTTTAGGGTTACTAGGGTATTGTAGACTATGGGTTGAGGGATACACCCAATCAGTAAAATTTCTGTATGACAAACTGGTAAAAGAAGGTCCAATAAAGTGGACAGAAGAAGAACAAGAGCAATTTAAAGAATTAAAACAGAAGCTAATAAAAGCCCCGGTTTTAGCCCTCCCCTCCCTAGAAAAACCATTTCACCTTTTTGTAAACACAGAAGAAGGGATAGCGCATGGGGTCCTAACACAGGAATGGGGCGGAGAAAGGAAACCGGTGGCATACCTATCCAAATTAATGGACCCAGTATGTCGGGGGTGGCCCACATGCATACAGGCAGTGGCGGCCACAGCAATATTAGTAGAAGAGAGCCAAAAATTAACCTTTGGGGGAACTTTAATTGTACATACCCCCCACACTGTGAGAACTATCTTATCTCAGAAGTCTGGCCGGTGGTTAACAGATTCCAGAATCTTGAAATACGAAACCATTTTAATGGAAAGGAATGATTTAACCCTCGTAGTAGACGGAAATCTGAATCCCTCACAATTCCTGTATGGACAGGAAAGTGGGGAGCCTGAACATGATTGTTTAGACTTTATAGATTACCAAACGAGAGTAAGAGAGGACCTAATAGACACACCAATGCCCTATGGAAAAAAACTTTTCATAGATGGTTCCTCCCGATGTATAAATGGAAAAAGAGCAAGTGGTTATGCCATCATTGATGGAGAAGAAAAGGCAGTAGTCGAAGAGGGGCAATTACCAGCAAATTGGTCAGCCCAGAGTTGTGAACTATACGCTCTAAAGAGAGCATTAGATTATCTTCAAGGAAAAGAAGGCACTATCTATACAGACTCGAAGTATGCATATGGAATAGTGCATACCTTTGGGAAAATTTGGAAAGAAAGGGGACTAATAAATTCGCGAGGAAAGGGGCTAATACATGAAAAACTAATCACTGAAGTATTAGAAGCATTGGTGAAACCAAATGAGATTGCTATCGTGCACATAAAGGGACATCAAAAGGGAACATCTTTTGAAATACAGGGAAACAGATTAGCAGACGAGCAGGCAAAAATGGCAGCACAGAAAGGACCTATAACCATGTTAGCTTTAATACCAATGGAAGAGCCTCCAAAGCAAATTCCAAAGTTCACACAGAAAGAGAAAGATGAATTAAAAAGAATAGGAGGAACAGAAACTTCCGAAGGCATTTGGTTACTCCCAGATGGGAGACAAATGCTGAATAAAGCTTTAGCTAGAGAAGTAATGACACAGCTGCATCAGAGCACCCATTGGGGAACCCAAGCTTTATGTGACCAATTTTTGAGGAATTATGGGTGTATAGGAATATATACGGTAGCTAAACAATTGGTAGATCGATGTTTAATCTGTCAGAAAGTAAACAAAAAGGTAATGAGAAAACAGGTGAGCGGTGGGAGAGAACTAACTCTAAGACCCTTCCAAGCAATACAGGTGGATTTCACTGAGTTACCACCGGTTCAGCGATGGAAATATTTACTAGTCATAGTGGACCATCTAACTCACTGGGTTGAAGCATACCCAGTTCTAAAAGCTAATGCCAATAATGTGTCCAAAGTTTTGCTCGAACAAATAATCCCTAGGTATGGGATTTGTGAAAGAATTGATTCAGATCGAGGGACTCACTTCACATCAAAAATAATACGGAGCTTGGCAGACGCATTAGGGATAGAATGGGATTTACATACTCCATGGCATCCCCAGAGCTCAGGACGAGTAGAAAGAATGAACCAAACACTAAAACAAACTCTGACTAAATTATCCCTAGAGACACAGATGCCATGGACAAAATGCTTGCCTCTAGCACTACTGAGGATCAGAGTGGCCCCCAGAAAAGATTTAGGAATCTCTCCTTATGAAATGATGTTTGGGCTCCCCTATATGGGCAATAGGGAAAGGATTTTAGTCCCAGAACTAGGAGAGTCCTATGCTCGTAAGTATGTTTTGACCATTGTAAAGACACTGGAGTTACTCCGAGAGAAGGGGAAACTCCCACAAACCACTCCACTAGATTTTAAAATACACAATATCCAGGCGGGAGATTGGGTACTAGTGAAAACATGGAAGGAAGAAACTTTAAGACCTACTTGGGAAGGACCTTTTCAAGTGCTGTTAACTACCGAAACAGCAATTCGAACAAAAGAAAAAGGGTGGACTCACATAATGCGAGTAAAAGGACCAGTAGAGCCACCTGGGGATTGGGTGGTAGAGACACACAAAGACCCCTTAAAATTAACCATGAGAAGGAAGTCTCGTGTTTTTGATTTGACAGGAAAAAGCCCTGGTGAGCTTTCAGAAGGCGCATAAGAATCAGCACTGCTGCATGGAAGCAACAGACAGCAAAAGCCTCGAAAGTGCCTTCGGACTAGAGTGGCATCGAACCCCTTTGACCCTACTTTGCTGCGATTGTAATTGTTGCGTGTATATACGGTTTAAGTGTAATAATTGTAATAAGGTCATTTTAGGTCCCCGTGGCAGACAAGAGCAGTACCTCTCCCAAGTCTTCGATCTTTAGTGTATCTGATGTGAGTATACCCCAATAGATAAGTGTAAGTAAATTAGATATTACTGTTGCAGAATCCACAGAAAATCACTTAATGTGGACCGACCCAACCAGAATATTCACAAATCCTTGAGATATCAACTCCAATACGAGTCCCAGGACCAAAGACAGAACCCTATTGTGCCACAAGGACCAGGGATACCGAACTGAAGAAGATGGAGGGCAAGACCAGGTTGGCCTCTATACTCGCTGCCAAGAAGAAATATTTCTCGGCTGTTGGAGGCACCCCAATAGGCACGAGAGGTAGGAGTATAAGCCATGCTGGACCTCCACTTCTAGTGGTATTATCAATAGTGGCATCTCTAGTATCTGGTGACGAATGCCAGAAGTGCTATCAGACGGTCTCCTGGGGTAGACGATCCTTTTATACTATGACTGTGCACACGCATATCAATCACCAATGTTATACCCGTAAGAGTTTAAAAGTGTGCAGATACGACGGACAAGAATATTGGGTCGGACAAAACTTAGGAATAGGCGGAACAAGATTAGGAGTAGGGTGTCCTAAAGGAGAAAAATGGCTCTGCTTCACTAAGGCAGGACACTGGGATATTCCAGATGGAAGGGGAGTACAAGATATGGTGAAGGAAGAACTAGTGAAGGGTGTGACAAAGGTCACAAAACAGAGAAGAAAAAAAAATTAAAAGTACAAAACAAGAGCATATACCAAGAAGCTGCAAAGACAGTTACAAAAAGAGTTAGGATTCCCCACTCTTGGACAAAACTTGTTTTTAAATCTAGCAACAGACATAGCTAAAGAATGAAATGTGACTGACTGTTGAGTCTGTGGGGGGACCTTTAATGACTGAAGAGTGGCTGTGGAGATGTGCAAGTTTGAGTCCGATTGAAATCCTGGAATGGAATTATACCCTCACTTGTTTGACTTGGGAAGGGGGGAACTTTTCAGATCGAATGGGGGAGACCCCATGTAAAAAATAAAGTCTTAAAAATAGATTCAAATTTCACCCGAACTTGGTTTCCTTAAAAACCAAAGTCATACCTAACGTTTCAAAACAAAGCCAAAAATTGTACCCGGTGTCCTAGTTTGAGGTAAAACAGAACCAATTTTGTTCAGTAACTTCGTTTCTTAATGAAAACATTCTGTCGGTCCCATCTGGGGTCCGCCAGGTCCCAGTAGCGGATTTTGGCCTAAACCACGACACCCGGGTACCAAAAAGTAGTCTCTTTAAACGTAAGAAGGAGAGTATGAATCCATTCTCAGGAATGAAAAACAGCTCACAATATTAAGAGAATGTAGAAGATACAATGAAAGAGTTTTAGCAGGCACCGGATGAGTTGTTCTGGATATGTAAAAACTGGGCATTCTAAATTCAATGGTAAATGCCAGTTGGTGAAATGAATTACTGAAAATAGCTTGGTGGAAGAAATTAAGACTGATTCTGCTGTGTGCCTTTTGAAAGTTTATTATTTCTGCCTTGTTTAACTATCCTGTTTCATAAGATTAATTCACAGTGTAGTCCAAAGACTGCAAGTGGCAACCACTCCTCAGAAAATCATGATCTTGAGAAAAACCAAGAAAGAAGAAAACTTCGAAGAAGCCACTCAAATTCTTGCTAAAATAGAAGAATCCTGCGAGATAAATGTAAAACGCTTCAGCAAAATTAGATGATAAAAAGAAAAAGGGTGGAATTGTAATAAGTAATTTGGCAAAAATTTTGCTTCAGCTAAAAATGAATGTGTGCTCGCTATGGCTTCAGCTAAGATGGGTGTGTGCTTGCTATGCGTTTGGAAAAGGGATAGTTTTAAATAGGATATCAGACGAAAGCAACAGTTAGAACTACCGAAAATTTGCAGAACAAAGGGTGGTGTAGTTAGCTAAGATAACCACAGAAGTGTAAGGAGTGAAGAAGCCACAAGAAGGACATGGTGATAAAGACTTTGGCCCTCCCTCCATGGACTATCAGGAAGACCCCAGAGGAAGCATGCCGCCTGGGAGGGGGGCATGTTGCATTCCCAGAACTCATTGACTATGTATTTGGGGGCATGTTGCATTCCCAGAACTCATCGATTATGTATTTGGGGGTGGGTCGCGTTCCAAAAACTCATTGACTATGCAAACTATGTTCCAAGAAGAAACATGAATAATTATAAGGAATATGAAATAAAAACAAGCGGTTGTAAAGGGAAAAATGAGGCACAGGAGGAGAAACCCCCTGTGTAACTCCCAGCGCTGTAATAAATATTCTTTGCTCCACCGAATTTGCCCCGGACTAAAATTCAATACAGTGAGCGCGTTTCTCACACTGGTAAGTGCATTTTTGCATTTTTGAAGGAAAACAGTTCACAAAAACACATAAAGAGAAATAGGGAGAGAACCATAAATGTAGCTGAAAATGCTAAAAGTAGTTATTTTGTTTAATTTCACATTTGTGTTCTTCAGAGGACAATAGCACAATGAGCAATCTGTGCGGCGGCGATCTGTGACTGAGTTCGGAAGCTGATGGTACTTTTCTCACACCGGCTGCATCAGCTATCCTCAAAAAATCCTAAACTGCAAAAATTGACTAACTAGGAAGCAGTATCTTTCTTCGCAGAATGATTATAATTGATCTGTGTCACTGTATCAGCAGAAAAAAACCCTGCCAGTTCAAGTGTGAAAAGAATTACTGCTGGAAATCTATTCTCTAACATCTGGTAGTTTTTGAAGAAAACTTTGTCCCCCTTGACGGAACAGCCTCATGCCTGCTTCTGCTGCACAATATGTGTTAACCTCTCTGGTACTCAAATTCACCAAAATAGGCCTTACAATGTAGATTATTACAGTAAAGGCTTACAGCCAGCAAGAACTCTGTGGTTCTTTATTCCATTCTCTCTCAAACTAGCTCATGCTTGGAATTCATCTTCCTTCTATTCCAACAAGTGCCTGTCTGGGGGAGGGGACGTAGGGCGCAAGAGTAATTTATGTTTTGCTGCCTGTATAGATACTCTCAAATAATGCTTGGGAGAAATTAAAAGCAATCTTAAAGCCCTATTTAAGGATTGCATGAGCCATCCTGGAACCAGCCGGACCATATTTGCATGGGTCTCTTGCTACTCCCAAACGGAAGGGATACATCAGGAAAATTCTAAAGCACTAAAATTCTGCTGGGGGAGAAGAGAGGCCCTTTTTTATTTTCCCAAGAATTGCACCAGTATTAGGCATGCTTGTAAAAGAACAAGTGTTATCTTGGGGGAGAAAAACTCCAGCTAAAGATCAGGATGACACCCAAAGAATGTAAAATTATTTTTCATCTTGAAATTAGCAATTGAATAGTTCTGGTGTGTATCAATTTGTGATGTAAAGACAAAGAAGATACCTCTTCACAAAAGCTACTTTATTCAACATAATTATCCACTCTACCTGTTCTCTGAAGTAGGAAGTGTTTAGGGAGGTTTAGAGTGATATTTTCATTCAGTAACTACATAAAAGAACGTAAAGATTCCCCTCGTATTATGAAGAGGTTAAGTTTATTTCCCTGGAAAGCAAGAACACGTCTCTTTCCAGGATGTTTGCTTGTACCAGTTTTAAGTTATTCTACAGCAATCCGCCAGAAGGCCCACACGCGCCCATGAAACTGGTGGTGGGTTCAAGGGACCGCATGTTCGCCTCAGCAGCTTCGTTCTTTCCTCCAGCACATGTTGTCACCCCTTCTTCCACGGAAGCAAACCTTGAACCCACAGCAGCGTCCCTTGAAGCCACAGCAGCCTTCCCGCCAGCAGGAGCAATGCGGAGAGGAGAAGGGCTTGGCCAAGGCGCGGGCCACAGCACGTCGCCGCGCTCCCAGGGAAGGGCTTATGGCTCCAAGTGACTCCTCCAGCAGCCCCGGCCTCGGCGACATGTGCAAAGCCATTCCCGGCACAGCTCCCTGTTTCCCCACAGACCTCCGACTTCTCCTCCAGCAGCAGCAGCAGCAGCAGCACCTGCCCCATGCTTGGCCTCCCGCCATTGGCACGCCGCTGAGGTTCAAGGCCGTGACAAATGCAGCAATAGCCGCAAGGAAGGCGGAATAAAGCTGGAGGCAGGGGAGGGGGGCAAGGTTTCCTTCGGTGACCGGCCGTTAATAACGCTGTACGCCCGGGGCCGCGGCCCCTGGCCGGCGGGACTACATCTCCCGGCACCCCCCGCAGCAGACCCTACTACCGCTCCCGGCATGCCCTGCGCGGGACGGAGCGCAGGGGAGCCGCGCGGTGCATACCGGGGCCGGGCGGCCGCGTCCCTGCGCAGAGCACGCTGGGAAGCGCAGTCCGCCTCTCTCCCGTGTGGAGCCCACAAGCCGCTCCGCCACCCGGCAGGCGCAAGTCACCCACGAGGGGGATGGGGGGAGGGGGCTGCACGGCGATTGGCTGTCGTGGGGAGAAGGGGCGGGCCCGCCGGGAGAGCTTCCGGTGTCCCTCGGTTCGGCAGCTTGTTTGGATGCTGCCGTCACATCATGGCGACGCGCGGAGCGGAGGCAGCGCGCGGAGGAGGTAGCAGCAGCAGCAGCAGCAGCAGCACCAGTAGCACCGGCGGCGGCAGCAGCAGCAGCAGCAGCAGCAGCAGCAGCAGCGCAGCGGAACAGAGCCGGCGCCAGAGCCAGAGCGGCGACGAAGAGGAGGCGGCGGCCCCGAGCGGCAGCCCGCAGGTGAGGGCGGCGCGCAGCCGGGCCCGGCGGGAGGGCGCTCCGCCTCCCCCGTCCCCATGCGGCCTCCGCGCTCCGCCGCAGGGCCCGCCCGGGCGCTCGGGGTTGGGGCATGCACTGCCACGGCTGCTCCGCCCCCCCATCCTTCCCCGCTTTCGGGAGCCCTGCGCCGGGCAGGCCAGACTCCGCTCCGCTTCGCTCCCCCGGGGCCGAACCCGTCGCTGCAGCCGCGCGCGGGTGTCGGGGGCGGGAGGTGAGAGGGGTTTCGCCATCGCCCCCCGGGGAGTCGCGGGGGGGCGCTTCCCTCCCCCCGCCGCCCCGCGTCTCCGAATCCCCCAAGGGGCGGGCCCTGCCTCGCGCGCGCGGCGGGCCGTTGGGGGCGGCGGCACGTGGCCGGGCCCGGTGGGGCGGGGGGGGGGTGGGGGGCGTTGGGGCCGAGAGGGGGGAGTGCTCCGCTGGGCGGCCGCGCTTGTGCCCCGCCGGCCATGGGGTCGCGGGCCGGCGGTGTCGTGCGGCCCCGGTGCCGGTGCGAGGCGTGCGGCTGAGGTGCGAGGCGCGCCTGGCGGGAGCGGAGGCTCTGCTTCCCTGCCTGCCTCCGGCGCGGTGGGGGTGCGGGGGCGGCGGGAGTGTTTCCTTACTCTCCGAAATAAGTAAAAATGGCCTTTCTTCTCTTTTCTTCTCCTCTACCGAAACGACGCTGAAAGGAACGGTGTGCTGGTGTCCTCGGTGACTTTACAGTGATTTCTCGTTGTGTTTCCGTGTAGGAAAAGCCTAAAATATGTGTACTTGGGTACCAAACAGCAAAGACTTAAAACGTGCTGTAATTCAGCTACTGTATGTTATATCTCCAAGACGGTGTTTTGTGTGACAGAACTGCCTTGGGAATCTCATGTGCCACTTTAATATATCATCCTGTGTCTTTACATAAATTCAAGTGGATTTTTGTGGTAACTTTTTTCTGTGGCACAAAAGATAACAACACCCCAGAAATAGCAGCTTTGTGGTAGTGGTTGTTTATTTCAGCTGTTGGAGAGAGACTTAGGAGGCTGTGGAGCTAGTTTTCCTCAATGAAAAAACATCTTTTCTGCTGTGTGTTTTCTGAGTTCTTTACTAGGAAGTGGCGTGTAAGTAACTTTAGTGTCTGCTGTGAAAGCAGATGATGACATAAAAAAAAAAAAAAAAACCAAAAAAAAAACCATACACCAAACAAACCAGCATCTTCATATTATTTCATATACTCACAGTCAAATGGAATTTCTTTTTTAAAAAAGGCAAAATGTGCCAGAAAATATACAGCAAAGTTTGAACTTTTTTTGTGAATTAAAAATCCTTCAGCAGTCTCTTGCAGATTTCCCTCCCCCTGCTTGATACACGGGAGCTTCTTTATTTTTAGGTTCCTTGTGACCTGTTTGCATTGGGAATTCAGAACTTGTCTACCCTGCTTTTTCCAGAAACGTACTGCAGATGACTAGAAAACTATTAGGTTTATAGTAAAGAGGAAGTGAAACCTCATTGGCGGAAGTGATTCATGCTATATTAAGTGTTTTCTTAATTAGCACCTGTCTCAGATGCTTGCATTAAAAAAGGGCTCGTGAAATGTACAGCACTTTGCACTGCATATAAATGTACTGAAAGTTTCCATTTAAACTTTGGGTTCCCCCAGTGAAATTTTTGCTAGAATTACAGAAAACTTTTAATGTCTTAAACTAAAGCAGGGAAGAGATCTTTCTAATCTTTTTTCAGAGCACAGAAAAATGATACAAAACAAACCCTTTTTTTTTCCCTTTGAGATTATGTTTGAGATAAATATAAAAGCTATTTTTAAAAGCAGGAATGTTGTTGGTGTCGTGAGGCCACTGAAAGACAGAGCAAGAAGTATGGAAAGGGTAGCAGAAAAAAGTAAGGACCATAAGGGGTCATGTAAGAATGGGTCTGAGCCAGTATGAAAGACCATATCTTGAATGTAAGGCCAGCAATATTAATAGTGGAATTCTATTAACATTGATTCTATTAACTTTCATAAAGGTAAAATACAGATTTTCAAGGTAGATATTTCTTAATCATCTTCCTGCTGTGTTGGATTTCTAACCTTGCAATGCTTTGAAACTAATGATGAGCAGTACTGCAGTTGCCTTAGTCCAGTGTTTTGAAAGTAGATAAATGAGTGCCTAGAACGTAATTTTTAATGTAATGACAGAACAGAGTGAGATGTTTGTTTGAAATTACTTTCTGATCTTAGTTCAGTGGGAAAGCCACCTCAGAGGCCATCATGTTTTCAGAAAGGTATAATTAGACTGTGTGATCATTCAGGTCAGTGAGCACAGTATAGAGAACTATTGCATGGAGAAATAACCTTAATAAGCTAGTCTTGCGGCTACAGGCACCTGAATTATGTCTAGACCAGTGGATGAAGGTGCACCTGCTATAAAATTCAAACTCAAACGTTGTGACATCCCAAAATGCTAAGTTTTAATGGAGAAGTCATGAACAAAATTACTACCAAGAATGACTGATTTTTCAGCACAATAATGTTAAGTGAAGTTGTTTTGAGTATCGGCACTGAGGGAACATATATTACACACATGTTTTCAAAGTAAGTTTTCCTGTCTTAGCAGGCAAAAGTAAATTGCTGAGATGCTGGAAGTCTAAAATTTGTTATAGACAATAAACATTTATGATAAAAAAAATCTTGTGGCAAAAAGTATGTAATATTTATGTAATTGGTCAGGATAAGGGGTATAAGGCTTTTATGTCCAGTTGCACGTGTGATAACTTTGAAAACCTGACTGCCATGATTTTTCAAATATCATGGCAGAGTGGCTTGGCAACTACATCAGCCAGTTCCCTCAGGACTCTGGGATGCATTTTATCAGGTCCCATAGACTTCTGTATGTTCAGGTTCCTTAGGTGGTCACGAACCTGATCTTCTGTTACAGTGTGAGGGACTTTGCTCCCCCAGCCCCTGCCTTGCAGTCTGTCCACTTGAGAGGTGTGGGGAGAGAGGTTGCCAGTGAAGACTGAGGCAAAAAAAAAAAGTTGTTGTGTACCTCAGCCGCCTTCTTGTCCATTGTTACCGTTTTGCCAGTCTTGTTCATCAGGGCAGTACGCTTTCTTTGACCTTCTTTTTCTGGCTGACATACCTGTAGAAGCCTTTCTTATTGTTCTTTGTGTCCCTTGCCAAGTGCAGCTTCAGCTGTGCCTTGGCCTTCCTGACCCCATCCTTACAAAACCAGGCAGCATCCCTATACTCTTCCCAGGATACCTGTCCCTGCTTCCACTGCCTGTGCATTCCTTCTTACCCTTTAGTTTGACTGGCAGGTCTCAACTCAGCCATCTTGGTCTCTTGCCTGCCTTTCCTGATTTCTTACACCTGGGGATTGAGAGCTCTGTTCTGCTCCCTTGTCCCCAAGGGCAGTTTTGCAGGGGTCCTATTGACTAACTCCTTGAACAGCTGGAAGTTTGCTTTCCTAAAATTCAGGGTCCTGACTTTACTCTTTGCCTGACCCGTATCCCTCAGGACTGCGAACTCCATCAGTGCATGATCACTGCAGCCCACGCTGCCTCTAGTGGCACCGATTAACTCATGATTAGTTCTGCCTAGGTGTCTGTTTTGTCCTCATGTGCAGTGCATGTTACTGAAGCAGTACTGTTTGAAGATAAGTTGACTTAGGCTCTTGTGATCATAGCCAGTTTCATAAATAGGATACCTATCTTATACTCTCATCTTTTAGGTATGAAGTAAGGTAGAGTTTTCCTGATGTGCACCTTTTTTAATCAAGGTGCAAGTTGAGAGAACAGAGCAGAAGACTGAACAAAAACTTTGGGATGAGCAGGAACGATGTTACCAGTAGTTTTCCTACAGGCATCCTCAAGTTATTTGGCCTGTAACTCTATCTTAAATAGCTTGAAGACGATATGCTTATTCAAAAATGTCAGTGTCTTGTAATAACTGGTTTCACAGTTAGGTAGGTGATAAGTGCCTTATTTTTTAATGGTACAGTTTTGAATTTTGATAAATAATTTTTTAATCCTAGGAAACGGCACATTATCTGTGCAACGTAGTCTTTTTTTTTTTTTTTTTTTTTTCCTTTTGTCTCTCACTGAAAAAAATCTTTCTAGGTATGTGACAGTCTTGATTCCGGTCCGTCAGATTATAAGCCACCTATGATTAAAGCTGCTTAGAAGCTGGAGGTTGGAAGCCAGCTAGAAGCTGAGAGAGCATGGTAGCAGCTAGAAAAGGTAGTGGTGATTTCAGTAGAAGGTCTTTGGCGGGTGGTTTTGTTTTGTTTTTATTCAGTCAGTACTGAATCAGCGCTATTATACAATGTGCTGTTGGAAGTGCTCTGTTCTGGCTGGAATGTTAAACAGAAGTTCACTCATCTGATGAGCACACGTTTGAAAAGATAGAGGTAATATTTGGGGTTGCTCTGATCATTGTCTCAGTAAGAGGGGGGGCAATTTTAGTGATGCTAATATGGTTTAGTACTTACCATTGTCACTGCAATGTTTATTATTGCTATAGTCCAACTAAAAGCTTGTTACAGATCAAATCTGTAACTATCTATAGTTAAAGAGTTTGAATAAAATTGAGTGTAAGAAGGCTGTTTAGACTTTCTGGTTATGTTTTTAATATCTAAAGTGACAGCTAGTGTAGAAAATTCTTTGTTAATCATAATCAGGATGTCATCTAGCCATTAGTGTTTGTGGCCCCTGTCAGGCAATAGCAGACCTCTCTGTTTAAAATGAAAAACAAACACTTTCTAATCTAGGTTAAATACATTAGAATTTTAGTATGTCATGCCACTACTGTCAGTTTTGCTAGAATTTATAGACTACAACTTGATAAGGGCTTTTGAAGTTATTTTTGTATGTTGTCAGGTGGTTCTAGCTGCTGATAGAACCACTTCTTTGAATACAGTATTCTAGCCTGTGGTCACCAATTTTTAATTATATTGAAGCTAAGAAAATTAGATATTGTTACAAAAACTGTCTACTGCCAGACTAAGCTTCAGTTTTGCAGGGGGCATGCTTGCTTGTCAGTAAGCTTGGATTTGTTCCATGTTCACTGGAAAACCAAAAGAAGGTTGACCAAGTTCTGTAGTTTTTCTCACTATCGCTATTATTTTCAAATATATTTGAGATGTGTAAGACACTTCTACACAAACCTTTTTCTTCAATTCAGTATTCTGATAGGGTATTTCTGCCTTCTCTGTCAGACTCATTCTCCGACATCTAAAGTTCTGAAAATCCTTGTGGGTTTTTTGGCGAAGGACAGAGAATACCCAGAGTTGAGAAATTATTGTCAGTAAAGAATTGGACTGACACCTAATTTGACTTCTACAAAAAGCTCTGCTGAATTAATGAGATGGTAGTGTTCACTCTGTGAAACTTCCACATGCTTTGGAATGTGCATGTTAAGTGCCAGCTTTGAATTGACAGGTGTTTAGGTTACTATGATGGTTTGCTGTTAGAGATGGGCATTTTGCAGCTTATTGGTCATGTGTATGCTCTTGCCCGTAGTTGTTCATTTTTCCACAGAAATGGCAGAATTTTCTCAGATGAAAACCAGTGAAAATCTCTGGGTTGCCTAAATTTGAAGCAGTGCTTCTCATGAACATCATCTTGCTAACAGTATTTCAGTACCTCAGTAGTCAGTTAGCTAAGTACTTGTGGTTAGGATAAGGTATTTTTTTAGTTCCTTGTGCTCTGTGATTAGGCTGGCTTTTTTTTTTTTTTTTTTTAGTGACTCTCGTGCTTTGGCTTCTTTCCAACCATCGTGCTAGCACTTCTGGTTGGCAGGATTGCCTGTTGCTGTGCAGTGAACTGGGCTGAGGTACTGATCTGGCTCTAAACTGTGTTAGAACAAGTTGCACCAGTGTTGTTGCTAGCACAAGAGGGGTATGGAAAAGGGGAATGAGAGCTGTTTGGGCAGCACTGCTGTTCAATGTGTAACCACAGCCATGGCCAGTCAGGCCTTCCCGGCTGCTTGTTGGGTTCCTAGCAATTTTGTGCTCTGCTTTCAAAAAGAAAATTTTGAGTCTGTTTATGGATTTCAGTAAGTCTGTAAATACTGTGCAAACCCAGAAACTTTGAGTTTAGAGCAGACTTTCCCTACTGTTTGCCAGGCTTCATAGGCACAGGAATCTGAATTGGAAATTCATGTTCTGTGTGATGGAAAACCTGCAAGCTTCAGCTGTTGTGTTGGTACTGCAGTTCTACTTTGGTATCATGTTTTGTTCAGGTACCTCTGGTCTTTCCTGTCTTGTCAATGTAATGTGACACAGTATCTTCAACTGTACAAATCCTGTTTTTCAGAGAAGTTCTGTACCATGGTTTCAACTATTGGTACTACAGAAAGGTTAAGTGAGCTCTACTGTTCTCCCATCTCTTGTCCTTTTTTAAGAAGCACCTCTTGTTTGTTTAGGTGACCTTAAACTTGGAGGGGTAAGCCTTTCCCATGCCAATGGAAGCCCCACAGTTTAAGGCGATCTAAGGAAAAAAACATGTGTGTTACAGGTCTAAAAAGCCAACTGTTAAATGTTGGGGCTGGTTATTTGTAGTAGCTATTCTATTACTGCATTACGTTTGCAAGGTATTTGTCAAGTACATTGGCTGACATGATTGGGGAATGAAAAACCGCAGTGCATTTATATTTTTCCATGAAGCACCTACATAATTTCCACACTTGTAAAGAGCAGTGCAAAGTGAATTTTCCTTAATAAGTCAAAAGTTGCTTCTTAATGTCTGTACAGATTATTTGCAGCTAAAAAGCTTTATTGTCTTTGTGAAAGGTATTGTATGAATTCCATCTTCTCAAGAATGACTCTGCCTCAAGATAAAGGTGTAAAGCAATAGACTTGCTTTCAGTATAGAGGAAAACTAAGCTGTTTTTTTTTTTTTACAATATTAATGTGTATTTGTTTAATGATTTTTAAATCATTCTTCCAAACATGCTGAACAAATTGGGAGTTGGAATATATCTCACAATATACTATTAGTGTTGGCTGTGTTCCTTTGGTGTCGGCTAATTCCTTTTGAAGAGAACAGTCCATCTGTGCAGCATATAAAACTCCTGGCTTTTAAGAACTAGTGCATTCTTTAATACTAAAATATAAGATAATCTGAAATTAATTTGTGCTTAAACAGCATAACTGTGAATATAAGCAATCCCTGTTTTTATAATTTCTTGAGGCTTTTTAAGGAAATTTACTTTCAGTTCATGGAAAATAAATCAATGAGAACGATAATGTTACTTTGGCAGGAAAGTGGATTCAACTCTACTTACCTGCTTTTAACTATGTATGTTGTGTAGTAGCATTGCAAATGGACAGCAAAAAGATACCCAGTTGCTTCCAAGTATTGTCCTGAGTCCTAGCCTCTCTAGTGTAACAAAACAAAGAAAACACCCATCCAGGCATGCTTGAACTTCTCATAAGAATCATTTCTAGAATTTGAGAACGTTCTGGTGATTGAGAGGGGAGTCTGTTGGCATAACTCCTTAATAAGCTATAGAGTGGCATATCAGCTGTATATCAGTGTATATATATCAGTGATATATCAGTTGTTCTGCTCCAAAATATGGACATATCACTGCAGTGTTAAAACAACTGGTGATGTTTAATTTCTTAGTTAAATGGTTAAACATTTGGGGGTTTAAGAAATCTTTCAATAAAGTTCTGTTTAATTGAGCAGAAATGATGTATTGCTAAAAATCATAGGTAATAGGACTCGAAATCTGAAGCCAGTTAGTATTCACTTTCATGATGATTTCTTAGATGTGAATTTTAACATTTCAAAAATGGGTCTGCCCCTCATCCTGTTTACCATTCTTGTTATAGCAGACTTTATCCAGTCATGACCTGACAATTGTATTTGGTGTTCTGAGTGCAGAAGTTTAAACTCTTACCCTCTATGTTATCAAAACAATATATATTTCTGTGGATTTCTTTAGACTTCCTAGTAGGTTAATTTTTTCCCCCTCTTTCTTGAAGTATATCTCTTGAATTATTTTAAAACTGATGTCTTTCAGTTTTCTGAAACTAATGTGTAATATATTTGGCTTTTATGCTGGTGTCCTTCTGTCTCAATTTCTGTACCTTATTTTTCAAATAACAGTACATAAAGCTAGTTAAACTCTTGCTGAGTTTTAGATTTATTATACTTAGTGATGATTTGTGAAAATCCATTTTTAAGAACTATGGAGGAGAAAATTTTGCATTTGAGATTGCGTGCTTTAAC
Source organism: Vanellus vanellus (assembly GCF_965231255.1). Taxonomy (NCBI): domain Eukaryota; kingdom Metazoa; phylum Chordata; class Aves; order Charadriiformes; family Charadriidae; genus Vanellus; species Vanellus vanellus. The sequence goes on along the minus strand of NC_138905.1, from coordinate 136,512,137 downwards.
AGCTGAGTTGATAGCTGATAATTGATAGTTTTGGAGCTTTAAGAACAGATTTCTGTGTGAACTTTTTAATTTCTAGAGTAGAAATATTTTTGCAATAACAAGGTATCAAAGTTGTTTCATAATACAGTAATTAATATTTTGGGCTGTTGCATGTACTCTTCACTCTTTAGACTTATTCTCTGTGCACTTCTTTATATACCTGTCTTAACAACAGTTAGTATCAACTCGATCAGCTTGAATAACGGTGGAATTTTACTCTTATTTGTCCATGCAAAAGAAAGGTGGAAGTTTTAATTTTAAATACAGTTGCTTGACTGTTTACTTCCACTTCTTCCTTTCCTTTTTGAAGTTGGTTGGTGGTGCAATGGAAGAAGCTGGATCTCATGAGATGGGAATGAATAACCAGGATCAGCTGGATGAGCTGGTGAACAAGTGCAATGAATTGTCCGATACGGCGTTGCAGCATGTGCAGTCCAACTGTTACAGCCTGGAAAACACCGGCGCCTTGGAAGAAGCTGAGTATATCACAAAGAACAGAAAGCACCTGGGGTCCATATGCTGCTCTCAAGAGTCTCGTGAGGAGACTCCTGGGAGAGAAGAAGCCCGTACTGACCCACCTGATGGCCAACAAGATCCAGAGAGTGAAAAACACAAAGAGAAAACTTTGGGTATGTTCTCTTTAGTATTTTGATTTTTAAATGGTTTTAATATTTTCACAAAACAGATATGCATTTTCTGTCTTTGTCTCAAGTTTACTTTGTAGCAAAAACTTGTCATCTTTAACAAGATGTTCTGAGAAAATGTGTACTTCTGCTTAGGAAAAGACAGTTCTTATTGCATATGTAAGAATCCTTCTGCTGGTAACACTGTCCTTACAGGAACTTTAATAATAATAATGATGTGTTAATTACTAATCAGCTTTTTTAACTTTACAGTTGTTGGATTAACTTTTAAATTTGGGTTTGTGTTGTTCAATGCTGCCAAACCAGTGCTGATATTTAAATTTCAAAGGCTTATTAAAAACACTTGTGTGAATATCCTTTATTAGCAAAACTTAACCTTTTAAACTTCACTCTTTCACATTTTTCTTTTTATCTGTTCTATTATAAATTAGAAAACAATATTTTTGTGGTTTTAAATTTAAAGTAACTTGCTATCCAAGTTGTGTAATGGCACATAGGCAAGACAAGTTTATTCTTACTGTGATGACTTCCCATTTGTCATCTGTTAGGATTATGCAGCTATCAAACCAAAGAACAACTTAACTCACACTAATTTCTCATGGTTCTATATTTTACTTCTAAAGACAGGCTGCTTTTCTGCTATACTTTTTCTCAATGTGGTTGTCTTTCATCCAATTCATAGGAAAAGAAGTGCTGTTATTAATGAAAGCCTTGAACACACTTTCTACTCCGGAGGAAAAGCTGGCAGCTTTGTGCAAGAAGTATGCTGATCTGGTAAGTAATTTGTAAAGATAGCAGGAGTTATTCATGTGTTAATATTAACTGTGGAATGCAGGAACTTCTAATACAGGACAGTTAATGATTTTGAGTGTTTCACAGTGTTGGTAGGAAGAGGGGAAAAAAAAAAAAAAAAAAAACACAAAACCAAATGCTCAGGCTTATTATGAGTATTGCTTCAGCCAAACTTGCATGTTGTGATTTCACTTCTACATGACTGCCTAAATTCAAAGAAAAAATAGGTTATGATAACTTTTTGATAACTTGGTGCTGAAGCATAACATTAGGATTAACAGAAAAGCTAAGAGTTTCTTTTGGGAGTATTTATTTTGTTAGGTTTTGTCTGTTGATAATGCTTTTGTGCTAGCATTTTATAATTTATACCCTTTAGGATAAAGGGAAAGAACATACTGTGATAATGAGATTAGGGGAAAAAAAAAAAAAAGGTCAGTTATACTTACCCCTACCCCCCAAAAAAATCACTAAAGAGTTATTTGGAAAGATCTAGGTTTAATTTTGCTATGTGCTTTCTGATCATGCAAAGGAACGGATAGAAAAATATACATTTCTTCAGTTAAAAAAAAAAAAAAGGCAAAATGTTATCAGTAATTATAAAGTGTATTCCAACCCCAAGAAGGAGAAATGATATTTTATTCTGTAAATTAATTGATGGCAAAATTGGGGGGAAAAAAGGCTCGTATACTGACTTTTCAGAATGTGCCTGAATGTGCATGAGTGCTTCATTTGCTCATCTTGAGACAGGGACAGACAAGAATGGAAAGACTAGAAATACTCTGTGTATATGTTTTCCCATCGTATTTGTAGATTTAAAATGAATGCAAAACTGAAGAGATAACAATGTCTTGGAAAAAAGCATGTTTGCCTTCTGTAGATGTTAAGTGTATTATATATATGAAAATGACATAATGGCTGCACAATATGGCATAACTCTTCTGAAATAAATTTATTTTTCCTTTGATATTATTAATGTCTCCAAAGCTTTGAGGATGAGCTAGCAGGTAGTCTTTTTACTCACAAGAGGCAATACTGATTACTAAGAGTAGATTTAGATTAGTTCTGTTTAGGAAATCCTGAGTCCACCTTGGAGGTCTGTTACGTTTTTGCTTTTTTTTTCCCTTGTGCTTTCTCACATGCATGCTCTTGTTCACAAGTCAATTTCCTTCAAAACCAGCAGCTTCTCGAAGAAGTCACTTTCATTTAAATAAGCAACAATAATGCTTCCATAGTGCAACTCAGGAATGGGGAGCCCACCTAAAAATAGTACAGTAAATGAGTTCTTATAAGCAATTGCTTGTGCATGTCTATTAGAAAAGTCTATTTGAGTGAACAGCTCCTATGTCAAATCAGGGGTGATCATTATGGCCTGCATGAGGAGCTAGGTTGGCATGAATTCCTTGCTTCTGCAGAAAGAAAACAGTCTGCACCATCTTCACTTGAGTTTTCTTGTTGAAGGAAAGATCTCAAAACAATTAAGTAACAGCTAGACCAAATGAATTGTAATTTCCTTCAAGAGGCTTGGCAATCAGGAGAGATGTGTTGACATTGTTTTTTCCCCTGCCAGGAGAGGATCTGTAGTCTACAGGTAGAGTAATCATTCACAGTCCACAGATATTCATCATTCTAGAAAACCAGTTGCTTTCCTCATGATGCTCAGAACTGCTGGGAAGTTGGGTGGGAGCTTACCCGGGTGTAACAGTAGCTCTGTTTTAGCTGAGTGAGTCTTAAAGGTACTCTGCTCCCCTTAGAAAGTTTACGTTGGATCCTGTTGTTGTGTTCCTTTTAAGATGCGTTCTTTTCTTCGTGATAGTGGTGGTGAACCACTGGCATAGGTGTCAGCTTTAATGCCATCAGAGGTTTGAACTGTTTATGACAGTGCACCTACAATGCTTTTTTTCTTTTTTTAAAGATTCATCATCTTTAAAGCTCACTGTCAGGTTTTTCAGTGGTGTCTCATGAAAAGGACTGTACAATAAAGGTAGGAATGCCTCTCTCCTGGCAAAAGATCTTCCACAATTTTTTTTTTCCTAATTTGGAATCTATCAGGAGATCAATTTGTGATGCAGAATAGTTTGCGTCCTTGGTGATGTCTCACAGTGGCGTAGTTTTATGGGCCTGAAGTTTCATAGGTATGCAAACAGCACAGCCACTTGAAGTGTGTTTTACGGCCACCCAAGAAAAGGGCTTTTTATGTCTGGATATCGAATACTTCCTTAACATTCCTTTCTTTGAACTAGATTAAATGTACATTTAATTTACTGTTGTCATGGAGGTCCTTAACTTTATTCTTTCTTCTGTGCTTCAGCATTATTTTGAGCTCTTTCAGAAAACCAGCATTGTTTTCTTCTCTGTCACGGTGATGTTCCTTGTTGCCAGCCTTCTTTTCCTGTGGTGTCCTGAGGCTGAGGCACTATCTAATAAGGAGCAATGTTGCACATAACATTGTTAACTTCTTTGCAATAGAACAGAATCTATATAAAATGGTTTCTCAGGGAGCCCAAAAGTCATGTACAGTGGAACTTACTCTCAACTAGATATTAATGCAAGAAACTTTTATGCACTGGGTATTCATAGAATAGATTTTGAAGTCAGCACTGTATACAAAGTTTAATGCTGTCATCTAAGATCTAAACAACCTAAAGGAAATAAAATAAAAGTTTTGTTTCAAATGGTTGAGACTACAGACCTCTTAAGTCATTGAAGTCTGGGCTGTGCAGCTTTAACAGTATTTGACTTGATTTGTCAGGGCTGCTAGTTGTATCTGTTCCTTTCTGAAATACCTTAGCATTTTAAAACCTTGTATAAATTACTGCTTCCTTTGGTAGGAGCTCCTGCTGACAAGGAAGAACTCTGTCCAGTCATGTGGGGTTTTCTTTTTTGATAGTTTATCCAACATGCCTTATTTTTACTGCTGTGTGTACCTTCCAGATAAGAGAGTGGAAGAAGTTGTGACTTGTTGAGAAGCCAGTCTTAGTCAGCTTGTCACAGCCTCCTTTTTCAAGGCTAGTCCTATACCTGTAGCTGAACAGAACCTGATAGCCCATGGTCGACAGGTCCATGGTCCCTGTTCCTCAAAGGCAAATGTTAAGTTGCAATTTGTATATTTTCATCTTGTGTCCTTACGCATTTTGACTTGTCTGTAGGATGGTGGGAGTTTCTCTTTAAGATCAACTTGGGGATCTTAATGAAATTATTGACTTCCTTGCTTTCATCTGAAATGTTTAAAAGTTTGTTCAGTCTGCTCATCTGGATGCATAAGGATAGTTTCACCTATGTTTGTTTAATAAATATACTCTCTAACGCTAGTTGGAGGAGAGCCGGAATGTTCAAAAGCAGATGAAGATACTGCAGAAGAAGCAAGCGCAAGTTGTGAAGGAGAAAGTCCACTTACAGAGTGAGCATGGCAAGGCCATTTTGGCACGTAGCAAACTGGAATCTCTCTGTCGGGAGCTTCAGCGTCATAACAAGACTTTGAAGGTTAGTTTATTTACATAAATTACAGTGCCAGTAGTGGTGGAAATCTTACTGATTACTGCTTAAAATCAGGACTGCTGCTTTTTACTTTCCACTTTGTCCATTACCTGTACCTGCCTTCTGCAGGTACATGTGGCATGGGACATAAGTGTACCTGATTTTAAGGTAAAGAATATGGGGATAGTTCAACTCGCTATTTTTTTTCCCCCTCAGACTGGTTCATAGATCATATTACTTGCAGTATGTGATCTTGCCATGTTTGTTTCTGGGAACGGTGCTGATGACAGTTGGAAAAATAGCACAAGTGAAATAACAGCAGTGTGAAATGGCAGGATATCAAAAAAGGCTTAATTCTGTCAGAATATAATGAATGGGAATGAAACGGAAGAGAGCCAAGAGGTTCTTATCTGCAATCACTGTAGGAAATGTCATTAATTTCATCAATGCTGTTTCTAACATCTGGGTAATTCTTACACTTGCAAAGGTATTCATGTAGCATCTTATAATACCAGCCCCTATGTATTGTTGGTAGTGGTAAGGACAAGATTCTGTAAAAGTTCTGGAATTTCTAGATTCTTCATACCATGCACTTTATATGGGTAGTCAGCATAGCATATTATGATTGTCTTATATTAACTCTAGCACTATAGAACTTGAAACTGTACTCAAGTAAATTATTACCATTGTTTCTGACTCAAAAAATATGAAAAAAGTGCGTGGTTTGGCTTGAACACATTAATGTTCTCTCATAAAAGGAAGACAACATGCGTCAAGCGCGTGAATATGAAGAAAAACGGAAAGAAGGAACTGCACACTTCCAGATTACACTGAATGAAATTCAGGCTCAACTGGAACAGCATGATATGCATAATGCCAAGCTCCGTCAGGAAAATATTGAACTGGGGGAAAAACTGAAGAAACTCATTGAGCAGTACGCGTTGCGAGAAGAGGTGCTTACATTATGCTTTTAATGGGATTCTGTTAGTTCTTTGACTGTACGGATCAGATAATTATTTAAAGGGGAAGAAAAAACCGTAATACTTTACAGCCATTGTGTATATATATATATATATTTTAAATTATTCTTTTTACCTCACTGCTGTGAAAAATTAAGTAGCTGTTTGGCACACTAGCTGCCTTTCCTGTCTGGTTTTGCATATGTAGATTCAAGATGTATTGAAAAAAACCTTCACAGTGAAAGCAGTCGAATAGAAATAAGTTGTCCAGAGATTGTGGAATCTGTCTTGAGAGGTATTCAGAACTCAACTGGGCACAGTGTGAGCAACCTGATCGGACTTTGAAGTTGACCCTAGTTTGGGTGGACTAAATAGCGTCCAAAGGTTATTTCCAACATAAATATGTATTAATACTTGAAGTTCTTCTAAATTATAATTTCACAGTATAATGGGAGGGGGTATATGAGTTATTCTCTATCTTATTTGTTTTGGTTCATTAACGTTTGGGGTTTTTGGCAAGCTCCTTTGTGTATGTAGCTCTTCTTATTGGCGTAGAATCAAAATAAGCTATCATGCTTTAAGAATATATTTGGACTGGTGTCATGGAAATGACTGTATTTTAGGGCTAACTGAGCTGCCTTTAATTGGCACCAGTATGTGAGCTAGCCAGTTTAAACTACAGAAATGGAAAACAGCCAGTTCTCCTTGTCAAAGAGAGAACTAAGCTTCAAGGAGTTCTACAGCTTAGTTAGTTGGCATAGGTTTGGAATATTATTTCTCAACTGGGTTTGTGTTGGGTTTTTTTTGTGGTGTGTTTTGTTTTTTTTTTTTTTTTTTTTTTTTTAATCTGGATCAGTTAGAAAGCTCTCTGTAGACTCCAGTTCTTCAGCTTTTGCGCTCATGGAATATTTGTATTTTGGGGAAGAAAAAGATAGGAAGCTGCCTTGTGCTACTTTACAGATGGAAGACTGCAAAGTTCAATGATTTGTGGAGTTCCATCAGCCAAATAAACTGTCATTGCAAATCTTGTTCATTTTGAGCTTTTTTTTTAATGATGAGGACTAGAGCTTTTAGATGTAACAAAGTACAATTAGGATTAGAGGTAGATACACTGACTTCAGAAGAAAAGATGTACATTACTTGTTACAGGATTTTTGAAATGCCTGGTGTGAAGTGATTGACAGTATTGTACTGGTTTAAAATATGCATCTGGCTTCTGTGAAAGACAAAAACTGTAGCTATAATGTATGGCAATAACAGGATGAAAACAAAGCATGTAAAAGTCTTCTGCTGCTTTTTTCTTTTGCATGAAACTTCTAAACAATATACATCCCGCATACACCTACACTTACCTTAATTGACCAATGCACTGTTTATATTTGACTAATAGGATTTTCTTTCTTCTTCTAGCATATTGATAAAGTGTTCAAACATAAAGAACTGCAGCAGCAACTTGTGGATGCCAAACTTCAGCAAACTACCCATCTTATTAAAGAAGCAGAGGAAAAACATCAGCGAGAAAGGGAGTTTGTAAGTGAATTCTCTGTATGTTAAGAGAAATAAAATCCACCAAAATGGATTTTTCATGATATAAAGCAAAATGAGAGGACTGTCTTTTGGAAGTTAGACTAGATTTCAACATCAAGACTGAGATTTGTTTTTTGTATGTGTATACAATGCCTACAATATTAATGTCTGTATTCACAGGCGAGCATTGTTACTGTTTGCGTTTTCTCAGCAAATGTGCTGGATATCATTTAGATTTTTCTTAGACTAGGAAATACCTTGACCTGAAATACCAAAGATACTTTCTTGCTGTCTTGTTGTAACTTGTGGTTTTATGCTATAAGAAGTAACAAAAGCAGAATAAGGCATATGCTCTTCTTATCTTTCTGTCCCCAAAACTATGCCTGATGTTTTATTTGTGTGTTGATAGTCAACAATTTACTTGCAGTCTTCCAAGAAGTTAGCTTCCAATTTAAAAAATTAAACTAGTTTGTAAAGGTGGTACTAGTGACTGGAAAAATGGAGGTGGAAAATAAATTAGAGAGTTACAAAACAGGTATAAATTACATACAGTTCTTTAATGAACTACCCGTGTAAGTGTAGTGGTTCAAACTTGCTACAGAAATAGAAACATTGACTCATGCTGCCAATTAGAAAAATGTCTCAATAGAAGTAATTTCTGCATGCCAGCACATGCTTTAAATAGTGTTTATGAAAGTATAGTGGTATAGTAATGAAAAACCCATGTGAGAAAACATGGTTGAATGGCCCTTAGGTGATGTTAACCTTTGTTCATTTTTCATCATAGATCAAGTTCTTTAAGCCATTCTTAGAAGTACTTGCTTCATTATGTGGCTTTCTGCATATTTTTTTTAGCTGCTAAAAGAAGCTACTGAGTCCAGACACAAATGTGAACAGATGAAGCAACAGGAAGCTCAGCTGAAGCAGCAGGTATTTTTTTTTTTTTTTTAAGAGTGCTCTTCAGTAACAGTTGTTCTGAAAAGTACCAAGAGATTTGTGATGGTAGTGAACTGCATGTTATGATTCATCTGATGCAATATACTACTTGTGAAAAGCACTTGGTATTTTTTAATTAAGTCTTAAATTTCATTTCCAGTTAGTAACTCTTCAATAGTGCAGTGTGAAATGTAAATTGTAACAACTTGACATTTTGTACTTGCTGTTTAATACATCTGGAGAGTACTGTTACTGGAAGGTGCTAAACATTGAATTGCTCGAGTTAGTATCCTTTTAAATTAACAGTGTTAATATTACAAATAATAGAATATATGAAAGCTTAAGAATCTGTTTACTGTGGCTACTTCTTTACCATTCCTTGGCTTCTCTGAAACTGTTGATCTCTCTCTTCCAAAGGTATTTTTATCTTTTTTTATAGCTGTTCAGGACCAGAGGCCTTTGTGACTATAAAGAGTTGGGTGGAGATTTTTACCCATGCAGGTTTTAGAATTTGTTCCTTACTGTTTCCATGCCATCCTGTTGTGGAGCAAGCAGTGTCATGTTTATCCTTGTTGTTATTGAGGCTGTCCTGGTTTCAGCTGGGATAGATTTAATATTTTTTTCCTAGTAGCTGCTGTGTTTGGATTTAGTATGAGAATAATTTGAAAACACATACTGGTTTTGTTGTTGCAAAGTGATGTTTACATTAGTCAAGGACTCTTTCAGCTTCTCACAGAAGCTGAGAGGGAGCATAGACAGGACAAGCTGGCCAAAGGAATATTTCATACTGTAGACATCATGCTTAGTGTATAAATGGGGGCGGGAATCTGGGATCACGGCTCAGGATGGGCTGGGCAATCGATCATCAGGTGATGAGCAATTGTATTGCATCAGGGGGTTTTGTATATTGCTTTACCATTAATATTATTACTGGTTTTTTCCTCTTCTCTTTATTGTTCTGTTAAACTGTCTTTATTTCAACCCATAGGGGAGGAGCTGTCCCCTATCCCCTCCTCCCTCCCTCTTCTCCCTGCCCTACGGTGGGGTGAGCAAGTGGCTGCGTGGTCCTAGTTTCTGGCTGGGGTTAACTGTGACAGATTTAGTAACCTAAAACTGAGTGACTCTGTCCACAAACAATTACTATCTTCAAATTGTTTTCTTGCTCTAAATGCTACTGCAAAATCCTCTCTGAGAGTGGAAAGATGGTCTCCAGTTTTTGTGCTGTGGTTCTGCATCACCTGCAGTCATTGGCTGCACGTGAGCTCAGTACGTAAGGGAAATTATAGGTTAAGCTAACATAGCATCTAAGAAGCAGTAGCTATTCCTTTTATTGTATACCTCTTATTGCTTCAGTTTTGTGAGGTTTTGTATTAAGTCTCCTTGCAAGCTCTGTTTCGTGCCTTTTTTTCCATGCTTAGTGTACCTAATCCTTTTCCAACAGTTACATTTTAAGTGTATGTGTGTATATATATGTGTAGTTAAGTGTAATCATACACACACACACCCCCCAGGTTGTCCAATGTCTTGGAGTCATTAATATCCAGATTCTCCCAAGTAGTTTTTTGCCACACTTAATGATTTTTTTTTTTCCAAGTTGGTTACCCTTTATTTAAAATCCCACTGCCTTTTTGTTATGCTTTTTAATAGTAACAATGGGTATGGTTTGTGGTTTCCTGGGGCCAACAGATTTTGTTGTAGTATAAGATGAGCTAGAAAGTTCAGTCACAATAATGGCAGAGTCATGATCCACTGTTGACAAGGTAGGCTAATTCCTGTTACGAAATTTCCTCTGTTATTAGAGGAAAATACAGTATTTCTGTGCTCTGAATTGAATTGTCCTGCAACCCGCAATATAAGAATTGAGAGAACTGATTACTCTTCAGATAGAGTAAGAAATTCCTGGTAAATGGTCACGTATTCTCAGAACATCAACATCAAATCACAACACTGGTAGTATAAATTGTTTTAATAAGAAGCATAACCTAATATGGTTTTATTTTGTGGAAAAACTATTTTAATTAAGGTGTTCTGCAGTTCCTTCTTGATGATTGACCTTGTGGTGCAGGGCAAGAAGATTTTCTGTCATTGTTAATGCCCTTTGCTTGTTTAAAAAGTAACGCTTTTCACTATTAAATGAATTCCTTGTCAATATTCTCTTTCCATGATTTTTGATCACTAAGCAGATTTCATAGGTTGTGAATATCTATTTTGATTTCTGAAATCAATCATGTTTATTTTGTCCCAGCCCCAATTGGTTTTTAACTTTGGCTGGTTAAGGTGGAAAGGTAGGTCTTTTCTAAGTTTAATTTCACTAACCATGTGCTGAATTTCCTGTACATTAAGTACCACAGATATTTAGTTGTTTTTATGTTTTTTAGTGGGGAAGCAAAAATGAGATCGTGATGAACTGTGGTGTCTTCCAAAATTTTATTAAACATAGAATATATTTTTCTTTAGCATATATTGCTGTTCTATAAACATAGAAGTCTCCTTTCATATATAATTTCAATAGCATGTTTTCAGACATGCACGCTCCTCAAATGGAAACCATAGGATATTATAAAAAAAAAGATAAAAAGAAGTTCATCCTCTGCTATTTTAATTTTCTCTTGTACATTTATTTTTTTTATTTATATACAGTTGTTCAGATTAATGTTCCTGCCTCTGTCCCAACAGCTTTCTCTTTACATGGATAAGTTTGAAGAATTCCAGACCACCATGGCTAAAAGTAATGAACTCTTTACTACCTTCAGGCAAGAAATGGAGAAGGTACTTAAAGGATTACTTAGCTTCATAAAAAGTAATATAAAAATGTGTGATCTCAGTGGGATGCATTTTAGATTTTATAACAGTGTTTGCCTTCTGAAAATACATGGAGTATTTTGACATCTAATTTGGATCATAGGATGGGGCATAAGAATTTGTCATATGGAAGAGAAATGTAATTTTTTCTGGGTTTTGGTGTACTTGCATAATGGCTAAATCCCAATTTCCGTGTTTTATCAGAGGCATACAATATTCTTGGTCTTTTTGGCTGTGCTTATATTTTAAAACTTATTTTCTTGGAGCTTTTTATTAGTTGTACTTAAAAGAAACAGACTAGCAACCTTCAACAATCAATCTGTTTTTCTTTGAACGTGGAATCTGTGTTTGTGGGGTTGATTTTGTGCAGAAAGACTTTTCTGTAAAATAACTTGTTCAAAATGGACTTGGAAAGTAACACTACTTTCCAAGTGTTGCAACGCAGGCCACAAAATTAAGTCTTCTGTTTATGTTTTGTAGATGACGAAGAAGATTAAGAAACTGGAAAAGGAAACCATAGTGTGGCGTACAAAATGGGAAAACAACAACAAGGCTCTTCTGCAAATGGCTGAAGAGGTAATTATCTTTTAAACAGCATTATGGCTAAATTAGAGTCTGTGTCCTAGAGAACGTCATACAGTCTTTCAGTTTTAGAGAACTGGAAATAATACGCAGTAGCCTCTTCTTGGATTGTCTGCCTTATGTTTTCTGTTGTCTAAGTGGTACTGTTCTCCTCAGGCATGGAAACTAAAAAGCTGCTATATAAATCTAAACTCATGATGCACAAAAAACTCAGCCTCGTCTTTCCTTGCTTACTGTTTAATTGGTGGGATAATGTGTATGAAATTGTACAAGCTGAATGAATTGAATGTATTTTAATATGCTGAGCAAAGTTCTGTCAGTGCTGCATAGAAATCTATTTTAAATGTACAGGACTGATATCAAGGAAACAGCCCGTGCGTAAGGGATCAATTACTTTTCTGCAATGCTGCTGCTTTTGAGGCTATGAGGTGCCATTTCCTTATTGTAGACAGGAGCTAAAACAATTTTCACACAGGTCACCGGCATACAGTTCTGCCTACACTGTCTAATGTCTAGTTCAAGTCTATTAGGTATGACCTTGCTAAATCATCCTAGGTCATACAGGTACTGCGATAGCACTGCTTATCTTTCTCTGTTCTTGTAAGGAGCTAGTTAGGAGAGCCATGAGTATGGTACCTTCTGACCTAGGTTCTGCTGCTGGATTGTAGATTTCCCACTTGTATGCCTTTCTGCTCCCTGTAGTTGCCATTATTTGGGTTGTAATTGACTGCTTTATGGGACTTCCTATCAGGAACCTCTCTGATACTCAGCCCTCACTTACAGTTAGCATTACGTAGTCATATAGTTCTCACTGCTTGTTTCTGAAGGTGCCTGTTGCCACTCCAGTTTGGACCATCTGAAGTGTAGTGGTCAAGTATGCTGAGCAAATTTGCTCTAGTGCAGCTGGAATTTGACCTACTAGATTCATTAAGACTTAATATTCAGGATTAAAATGTGGTGATTCTTTAAGGAAAAAAAAAAAAAAGTTGGATCACAGAGCTTTTATTTTCTTTGTCCTTTAGAAAACAGTAAGAGATAAAGAATACAAGGGCTTTCAAATAAAACTGGAGCGTTTGGAGAAGCTATGCAGGGCTCTTCAGACAGAAAGGAACGAGCTGAATGAGAAGGTGGAAGTCCTTAAGGAGCAGGTTTCTCTCAGAGAAGCAGATGTGGATCTAGCTGTGCAGGTGTTGCAGTCCTGCACACTCAATTTCCACGAGGAGCTGGGAACTCCCACTGACACAGAACCAGGAATCCAACCTGATGTGGAATCATGTGCAGCAAATAATTCGGAAAAGACTGTCTCAACAAGTCCTGTTCCTGGCACTGAATCTGTAGACTAAAATGAAGTGTAAACACTGTATTGAGAGATATATTTTGTGTATAACTTTCTCTGTTGGTGGTAACTATTTGGTTTTGTGGTGAAAATTTTCTTACTTTTTCTACCATATCTGTATTTTCTTAGAACTACTGGACTTATGTGGTACAGGAAGCTGCATAGCAGCTTTAAATAGCTTAAACTATAAATTTTCCACAACTGTGTTGCACATCTGCCTCATTTTTTAAAAGAAAATATTTTTCCATAAAAGGATGCATGTGCGTTTCCTCCCCACAACACAAATCACTGTCATGGAAGACCGTGTACAGATACAACATCGTTCTGGGGAAAGTAGTGACAGCATGTCACTTCATTGGTTTAAAGAACAGCATTCTGGTTTCATTCATTGATTTGACACTCAGTATATTAAAGATTACCAATTTTTCCAGCAAATTTATCTACATAAGGATGTCTAATGGCCAGTAAAAGTCAGCTTTCCCCTCTAGTATGTTTTCATATATAAGAATGCAAAAGTAAAGGTCCAGAATATAGTAAAAGATATGTTTAAAGGGTTTTATGTACTTTGTGGTATGAAAAAACACCTTTGAAATCCATTAATTTGCAGCTGGTGAAACAGGGTGTACAACTTTTTGCAGACTTCTCAGGGTTGTGTTGTAAAGGTTAGTTCGGACTATTTGCCCGACCTGTGAACATATTAAATATAAATGTGTGAGAAAATGTGCAGCAATGTTACCAAGTGGAATTTTGCAGTTGTGTAGCAGATTGCACAGGTGTTGGTCACGTTCTTCCCTCTCAGCTGCAGTGTGCCCATCACATGGTTATCCTGACTGGAGAAATCCATTACTGTCTAGACAAATCTCTGGATTATCTGAAGGGCTGGAAAATAGACATTTACTGCTGTAGGTGTGGAAGACGCGAGTGTGTGGCATACGGGCTTTCTCTAATAGCCTTGTATGCGTTGTATTTAAGCGTTAGTTAAGCATATAGTGGTTATAATTGAACATGTAGATTGAAATACTTTTCCTGAAGTACAACGTGGAATTTCTTGCACATTCAGCCTTGAAGCTGTACCAGTTGGCAGAGTGCCTTCCCAGTTAGGTTATCTGGTAAAGATGGTACTTCGGATTCTTACAGTAACATACCGCAAGCAAAGCTCCCTTCTTAACCGTAAACCACATAGTCTTTTCCTAGAAAATTTGATATCAGCGTTTTGACTACTTTTCCTGAGAGAAACAAGGACCAACATTTATTTTTTGGCAAGACAATGTGTGAAGTAACTACAAGCTACCCTTAACTTCAGTTCCCATGTACGTACTTTCTAGTTTTGGTTGCTGTCATTGTAAGAAATACAAACACGTGTAGCCTTTTCTGGTACTTAAAGTTCTTTGCACTTACTTGGGAGGGGATTTCTGAATCGAGCGCATCTCTCAATGAGCTCATTGCCCCTGACAGTTTAGTGGCTAAATTACTTGAATGTTCAGGCTGCACTGAGCTCCTGATCCTTTTCCTGTAGTGATGTACATTGAAATAATGTAGCTGTCTCTGAAAGAGAGTAAGTTTAAATAAGGCCTGATAGATGTGTGTTAGCTCATACCACTGAGAGGAGCTGTGCAAAACTGACATTTCTGAAATGGCGGAGCACAGGGGAAGCTGGCCATCTTTCTCCTAGATTTGCGCGGGTTTCGTGTTTGTGGCCCAAGCACAATGCTGGAATGAAAAGAAGGTAGCAATGAGCAGTCAGTCAGCTTACACTCAGAGCTTTGAAATGTTAAACATGCTAACCATATGGCATAAAAAAAAAATACTGGAAAGAAGTATTTCAGACTTGCTTTTCAAAGGACTTGCTTTGTAGAATCAAACTGTTTAAAAAATAGTTGTTGCGAGAACTGGTTTTCAGCTAAGACTTAAGCATGGAGTAATTTTTCTGAGGAAAAGTGAAAAACTTTGTACCTGATGCATCATACCCTTGGCAAGGTAGGACGTGCCGTTTTCTATTTTTACAGTTTATTATTTGGACATTTGTATCTTTAACAATTCTTTCTATAGTGTTTGTTCTATATGGAGGCAAGAGCGACTTTTTGGACCCTGCTGCTGGAATATTTTAAAGGGCTTTTAGAGATGTGACAGATATATAGAACAGCAATACAAATATATTTGCTACTGACATAATATGTAAATGAAGCAGAATGGCCCAAGTGAAAGGCTTTTAAAATGGGGATATCTTTTCTCTTTCCTACCCTTAACATACCCGTATCGTATCGATTTATCTGGCCAAGGTGAGCTGTACTCTGCTTCCTGAAACCAGGCAATACAGTTCCACGCATTGCTTAAAGAGTGTTCTTTTAAAAAAAAAAATAAAAAAATACAAATTTACATAAGGGATAAGCTCCGCACTCTAACTGATCTGCCATACAGCAGGCTCCTGCACTGCCAGTCTGCAGCCAAATTGGCTCCAGTAGGGTTTTTAAGTAAACTTGTATTAATGCCTTTCTCCCACCACCATAAACTGTTTAACCTGGGCTGTAAACTGATGTAGCCTGAAATAAGTATGTCTAATTGTCAAAACTCTGGGGCCTGATTGACAGTTTCACCATGATTAAGCTGCAAAAAGCTAAATTGTATGTGATGCAAGACCCAAATATGTGTATACATACACAAATAAATTAGGGCTGTATCTCTAATGTTTTGTCCTTCCTTTCATTACACCTGGTTACGTTACAGTTCAATTCTCAGGTGTTGAAGAAAATCTACCTCTTTGGACTGTAGATGGAAATAACTGTGAAAAAAGTGATGCAGAAATCTAGTTTGTGCTAAACACACTGCTTTATTTTTACAACCCATGTCTGCTTTCATGACGAGAAATTATAAATGAACAGGCAGTTTTTGTTTTGCTTTTCAAAAACATTTTGTAGAGATTTTTCACTAATGTGAATCTGAAATTTTATCTACTCGATTCTGTATAGATTAAGTAAATAAGTATGCTTAATATATTGGCTTCTGAGTTTTTCTTTAACGTCCTGTTTGTGTCTTCTGACTGGATCTACAGAGCTCATTGTATCTGTTTGAAAACTTGAGAACGAAAATTAAAAGATGCGAAATTTGAGTTCAAATGCATTGCTCGAGTGAAATGCCCTAAGAAGGGTGGTATTACAGGGTCGTGGTGATGACTTGCATGTCACTGGTGGTGGCCAGTACAAGCCGCGCAGGCCGTGTACGGTAAGAAAAGCGCTGTGCCTGTCACGCTCGCCCCGCAGGCTGCAGGTCGGGGGTGTCGTAAGGTGGAGGGCACGTGGGACCACAGAGAGCAGGAGCTCTGGCTGAACCTGTGGCTGCCTGCTTTGAATTCTGCTCGTGCCTTCCGTCGCCAAAAATTTATCTACCATAGTTGAGTTGGTGCAGTGTGAAAAATGGGGGGGGTTGTCTTAAAAATCAGGTTGTCTAGTAACTTCATGGAGTGCTTCCCATTCTGTCATATGATGTGGGGTCATTTGTTACTGATGTACAAGTCTCTCCCAGGTTCCTAATAGTGCTAAGTGTTCTGTTTGCCTTTTTTGGCATATTCCCTAACATTTGGCAGCTTCCCTAAATTTATGAGAACTGGTTTTGAGTTCAGTTTTCCTTTATGTATACTTTTTTCTAGGTAGCACATAAAATATTTTTAAAACAATATACTATGATATTCTCTGTGACTCTTCAAATGAAGATAGTATTAATTTTTTTTTTTTTGTTGGAAAAAAAAATAAAATTGTTCACTTGTTAGAAGATACCCGTTTCATAAAAGCTGAACAATGTAGGTCCTACCCCTGAGTCTTTTAGAGAGCTGTGCCAGGTATTTTGGAAATCCGAGTGTATTTCCCGGTCTCGGTTGCCGTCCTTGCTGTACTTGTTTGCTCTTTCAAAGTATTGTCTCACATCTGAGACTTGTTGCCACAAAAGGCGCTGCCTCTGCCCCTGTATAAGCATCTCTACTGTTTCTGTCCTTTCTTATGACGCACACTGGTACAGAAGCCAAATCTACTGATAGTGGTTCCATGGATCTCCCCAGTCTTCCCAAATTCCTTACAAAAACTGGTCAGATTTGAAAGCTTTTGCTAGAGACAAATTTGGTTATACAGCACAGTTAATAGCTGAGGACTTCTGCCGTTTTTTCAAGGTGTTTTTGTTGTTAGGTGCTGTCTCTTCTGTTAATGTATGTGCGTATGCACACGTGTACGTACACATTTGAGGCTGTACTTAACTCTTTCCTTGTGAAGAGTGGCTCTGATGCGAGAACCTCTTTCACCAGCTGCATTCCGAGCCCTTCAGCCCATCGTTGCCAGGGCTTCATCTCCCTGGCAGACGGCAAGTGTGTTTGATGTACTTGAAAAAGGTACTCACTTTTAGGCCTTTAGTAAGTTATTCCTCACAGTTACTTCTTTTTTTTTTTTTTCTCCTTTCTGAATTTTTTTTCTTACATTTAAATTTCCCATTACCCACCTTTTTCCTCCTGTTTAGACATGTCTTCTTGAACAAAGGATGGATTTTCGAACAGTCCAACTCAGCCTCATCTAACTAGACTAGCTTTTATTGATCTGGCGGACTCTGGCACCCATCTACGTAATTTACCTCTAAGTAATTTAAGAATATTGTGCTGCTTGCAAAGACTTCATTTTAAGTTCCTTTAAAACCGTTTGTTACCTTTCAGCTTTGAGGTTGCATGTTATTTTGGATTTCCTGCTCAAAGGAGGCTCTGGGGTTTGCCGACCTTATGGGCTGCCACAGTTGAGCCTTGAAGCAGGCGTAATTGTGCATAATTCAAGACTATGCCAAGAATACCGCTCCTAAAGCTCTACTTCAAGACAGTGATCACTTGCAGCATCTAAAAAATGAAATACCCTGTTACATGTTGTGATATTTGCTCAAGCTGAGGAAATGAATTCAAGTCCCTCATTTTTCCCCTTGTTCTAACTACAGCCACGTGATAGATACTGCATACTGATGTAATTCGCTGTCACTTCCACCAACTTTATGTCCTGGTGTTAAGAGTCAAAATAACAACCTCAGTTCTGCCAAGTCCAAGATATGTTACTGGTATTTAATCCAGGTAATTTGTCAGGGTTGGGGTTGTTGGGATGGTTTTTCCCCACCGCTGGTATTCATATAAAACCATTTGATCTTGGTCATAGTGCCTATTTTTATAAATCCTGTTCATCAAAGCTTTTGCTGGTTTTGACTGCGCTTCTGCTATTTCCTACCAGAAGGTTACTGACCCTTCTCCTAACCCTTTTCCCTTTGTTCGAGAATGGGTCTTACGCAGGCTTGATGTTTAAAGCAGAAAATTGTTGCCTTTTCAAGGGGAATAGTAGTTACACAACTCTCAAACACGTTCTGGTGTCTCAGTCAATCGGTTACCATTTGTTACGCAGGTTTGGCCATGTCAGGACTGGGGGAAGCTTTGGGTTTGGAAGTCATTTATTTGAAGTTCCAGCTCACAGGACAGAAGCTGACTGAGAGAATGAAGAGAATCGATGGCATTGGACTTCCTAGTGGCTGGAAAGCAAAAGGTCAAAGTGGGTGTTGACAAAGTACTTCTCATTCCGTGTGGGGAGTTTGCACAGCTAATGAGCACTTTTTTTCAGCTATTTCAGTGCTGAAGTGAGAACGTCCGGCACACCCCCCCCAATAACAGAATAGAATATTTTAGTTGGAAGGGACCTACAAAGATCATCTAGTGCAACCGCCATACTATCAGAAAGTGTTATGGATAAGGGCATAAAACAAACAACAAAAATTGCCTGGCATCCAACAGTTGATATCCTTAAGGGTCTCGCGTGCAACAATAACAGCAGCGCAAGTAAAGAAAATGCAGTTCTTCACACTCAGCAAAGGAAAAGCCCTGACGCTGCTTCTTGTCTCGTTGAAGCAAAATGCAGGGAAGTTACACGCTTGGAGTTTTGCTGTTGTATCAGTACGGGTGTTCCAAAATACTTCGGTATCAATTACGTTTAACCACTTCCACCTCCTCGCAGAGATATTTCTGTTGTTCAAGTTTACACTCGGAGGAGCTGGCGAGGCAACCCATCATCTTAAAGAAGAAAACAGCAGGAACAAAAATTTATGATGCACACCAGTAACGTGCCTTGGCCTTATCAGTAATGAACCACCACTACAATGTGGCGCTGGAAGCGTGCGAGTGCTGCTCTCCACCACTCTTCTGAAGCTCTCAAGTGGCCCAATGAGGTGGCAACGGCCGAAGATTTTGTCATTCAACTTCTGGAAACACAGGTCTGTTGCAATAAAATAGCAGTTTTTTCAATGTAGTTTACAATTCCACTGCCATTCATGTTTTATTTCAGTACAAATCTAGATTTCATTGGTGCAGACTGAAAACCTTAGCAACAGAAGATACCCTTTACGCTGAAAAATTGCATCAAATACGTAGGTGTTGAGAACAAACAAGGAATTCACCCTAAAATGGCAATTTTTCACTTTAAATTACCTTCTCTAGTTTTTGTTACGCCTGCGCTTCTGGAAATAACTAACACAAAAAAGGTAGGTCTCAAAACTCTGTACACAGTTCCCTCTAAAACAAAGGCCAGTGGATGGAAAGTGCTCTGGTTTTCTCCTCCCTCTCCCCCCTCCCCCCCAGCAGGTACCAACCTGCAGAAGTAACTTAGTGCATTAAGTATGCTCCATAAGTACTGTGTAAGCACACCTAAAGTACCTATTGTTTAATGCAACAAATGAATATCTTGGTGTAGCCGTTGTTCAGGTTGACTATTTTACGGCTTACTTTTTTTTCTAACTTGGAACTCCATTATTCTTACTACTAACTGCAGTACATAAGCAGTATATACCTACTATGGAGGGCACCAATTTTTAAAATCAAAACATTAAGGCAATCTGATAGACCAAGAGGCTTAAAAATCCAACGGTTCACAAACATTCCACTCGGGCAATAAAAAAATGGATAGGACTTGCAAACTAAAAAACATAATGATCCCACAGCAGCGCATTCTCACTCAATAACACAGATGTTTAAGTCTGCAAGGTGCAGGCTAAGTCTTAAATTAAATACCGGCCCCATGACCTGGCTGTGGGCACAAGCTTACGGAAGTTGCCACTGAAGTGGCAACCTTGCCACTACTGAAGGAAAGTATGTGCGGACACGTGCACCGTGAAAAGACAATTCAGACTCGGGGGGAAAAGAAATCAGCACAGAGGTTGTATTTACTGGAGCACTTTGAACTGCAAGTATATTAAAGATAATGAAATTATGCTCTTCTGTTGTTCCATAATAAATTACCCCATCCTGCTGCCTTTCAGCTGTATGAAAGCAGGTGCTGAGTGCTTTGAGGGACGTTGAAGATACCCACCAGTGACTCATAGAGCTCCAGCTTGGAGCTCTTGGCATTTCAGCAAAGGAAATCAGGGCCACCGACAACCATTTATTTTTATTTTAAAAGATAGGTGGGTCTGTACAACAGCATTGTATCAGCGCTAAAACTTCTCTTGACAGTATGCCACTAATCAATCAGAGAGGTATGCTTCTGCAATAATTTACCTTTATCCAGTTAACCAGGATGCAAAACAAGGTCATTAAAAAACCAAAATAGCTTTAAGGCTTTTTCAAGTGATCAAGTGGCGATCTGTCTGGGTCCTGCCAGACACAGCGGTGCCTCGGCAGGTGTTCAGCATCCTGCAGGAGGAGACCCTATGTCCAACAGGAATGAATTCGGAGAATCTGAAGTAAAAGTGAGAGGGACAGTCTATCATGAAACCCTTTAACACTGAGGCTTTCTCTAACACTTTCCAGCTTCCTGAGAGGGCCTGAGGCATTTCGGGAGCCGGTTAGCAAGTTGGACAGCTGGGGACAGAAGCTTCTCGCCCAGCAGCTGCATCGGCTGCCTCAGGCCAGATGGCTCCAGCAGCAGATCCCCCCACTGCCAATCTGTGAGTCAGACCAAGACCACGCTTAGAGAACGTGCTCATCTCCTTTGCCTGGATTCGGCATTTTAGTGGGTTTTTACTGCCGTGAGCACCAGCGAGACCAAAGCATGGTTAATTGGGCAATGGCCTAGCTTCAGCAGCTTTCACGCTGTTTAGCAGAGGTTATCTCCAGCTGCCGCCTGCCTGCTAAACGCTGGCAGCATCTCTGCCTTCCACAGGAACGTTCAAGTGCTTTTGCACCTCCCTGCATCACTTTTTGAGGAACCAGTCTGGCAAAAGGTGTGGAAGGAGACGCGTCTACGCGTGATGACCCAGTGCCTACAACATGGGGTGTTCCTGGCTAACAGCAGGCCAGGAAATTACAAACAAACAGCATAAGAGCAATGCAAGAAGAGCTGCAATGAGCAGTTCGCCCCCTCCTTCCCCCTCTGTCATCTCATTAGTGAGGCAGCAAGAAAACTTCAGCGTTAACAGCCCAACCGTAACAGACACACGAAGCTGAAAGGACTCACTGTAGGAGTGAATCGCACCCCACACACCGGTGCAAAGCAGCCAGTGGGTCTCCTTGAAATCAGCGCCGAGGAGCACTGGCAGGGCTGGTCCGACAGCCACGGCTGCATCAGTGCCAGGAAGAGCCGCCACGGCGCTCTCCGGGAAGCAATTTTGTTTTTCCCAGTAACAATCAATCAGTCCGGCCATTGACCTCTTCATTTCCTATTTTTCAAAAGCCGCCTGTGTCAGAAGGAACGTCAAAAGGAAGTAGGACCTGACCAAAACCCATCCCTGAGTTCAGTATGTTTAATGCTTATCATTTACTGCCACTTGCAAATTAAATTGGCACCCAGAGCAGCCAGAGTTCCCTCTAGATATCACTGCAGGGGCCTTCCTGTGAGGCAAGGAGAGCTGCTGGCCTGCTTACATGTACCAAGACCTTGTCAAGAGATGTTGACTCTTTTGGAGTGACCATTACCAATATCTTTGCTCTACGGCTTCACTGCCATTCCCTCACAGCGCCAGCACGGGGATAATCTGCTGTAGACGGTCACCACAGGGTGCATGCTGGAAGGAAGTTGATTCTCTCAGTGAGCACCTTCTTTAGGAACAAAATGCCAAACCACAGACATCTAGAGTCAAGTTCCAGCTACCAACTGCCACTTCTGTCCTGGAAGGGGCTAGCTTTGGCTGAACATTAATCAGTACTACTACATGGTACCAGTCTCATGAAAGTGAATTACCTCCTTTGTCAAAACCATCTTTTGTTCGTTCCCACCCCACTCCAAAGTATCACTGCTTTTAAGAATGGGACATCACATTACACTGGTCTACTAGAATCATAGAATGGTTTGGGGTGGAAGGGACCTTTAAAGGTCATCTGGTCCAACCCCCCTTGCAACGAGCAGGGACATCTTCAACCAGATCAGGCCTCTCAGAGCCCCATCCAACTTGACCTGCAATGGTCCAGGGATGGGGCATCTACCACCTCTCTGGGCAACCTGTGCCAGTGTTTCACCACCCTCAGCATAAAAAATTTCTTCTTTATATCTACTCTAAATCTTCTTTCAGTTTAAAGTCAGTACCCCTTGTCCTATCACTACAGGCTCTGCTAAAAAGTTTGTCCTCACCTTTCTTGTAGGTCCCGTTTAAGTACTGGAAGGCTGCTATAAAGTCCCCCCAGAGCCTCCTCTTCTCCAGGCTGAACAACCCCAACTCTCTCAGCCTCTCCTCATAGGAGAGGTGTTCCAGGTGTTCTTATCCATTTTGTGGCCCTCCTCTGTACCTGCTCAAACAGGTCCATGTCTTTCCTGTGCTGAAGGCTCCTGAGCTGGACGCAGTACTCCAGGCGGGGTCTCACCAGAGCAGAGTAGAGGGGCAGAAAACACAGGTGCATTATCAACACCCTTCCAGCCATAAATCCAAAACACAGCACCATATCCGCTTCTTGGATGGAAGCAAACTCCATCCCAGCCAGACCCAGTACAGGTAGCTGAAGATGCACAGCTTGAGCCCAGTAACCTACCAACTTGTTAAAGTCAAGTAAAGAAAAGAACAAGTTACTCATCAAAGGAGGTAATATTTTCTACCTCCCAAAAAAACACTTTCAGTACCAGTCACCAAAGTCTTCTATTTTTTTCAGTTTGAGCAGAAAGATAAGGATAGCCAACAATTCATTTAATTGAGGCCTGTCTTAAGTAACTAAAAACTTTCATTTAAACTCAAGTTAGATGCCAACTTAGATTTGTCTGACTGATATCTCCCAAGCTGATCCGTAACTTGTCTGTAGAACAATGATAGATATGGAGATATCTTACCTCTACATGGTCCAAATTCTCCAGCTTTTTCAGTCAGCCAGAGCTCTAGAAGCAGACTGTGTGTTTGTCTTGCATTTGTTCAGATATTAACGCATTTTAGACACCCGCCTGATTACCTCACATCAGTTTATTCAAAAAAGGCTAGAGGAGGGCTCTAACTAAACACAGGTGATACCAATTCACTGACACCACACTGCCATCTTGGCACCCGAGACCAGAAAAGGTTAGAGGACAGTGCTTCCACCACTCTAAACAAAAAACAAATGCAAACACATCCAAAACCAAACTCAGCAGTTACTTGAGTCTGATCAAGATTTATACTGGAACTTTACAGGAATCCTACTGGTCATCCCCACGTATTCCCCAAACCTCATTCTGTTTGTGAAGGATCCAAGTTCTCTATTCCAGTTTTTTTGCATTAAGACAACTCTCATGTCCACAGACCTTTAATTGTGGGGTAAGTTATTGTCCTGGTTTGAGGACTAAAAACTATACATCTTTATTACCATGCAGAAATTAAATTATATTCAGGCAAGAAGGCATTCACCTTATGTCAATGAACAATAATAAAACACACCAAACATTTTATTCAATAAATTTTATTTATGCAAAGCCAATCCAAAAATGTTGTGAAAAAGTGAAAAGCTCTTTTTACATATTAATAAAAACTTCGTGGTTTTTTTTTTTTTTTTTTGCACACTTCTGTGTGAGAAAAGTGAGGATTTGACTGTTTTATTTACAGGAACCCACTAAGTTTGTTTAAAAAATATAGACATAGGTATTAAGTCATTCTTATTTTCCCTAAAAGCTAATTGCTGTACAGTATACAATAGCTCAAAGTGCCCAGATAATCAAGGGTATCCCATGATAAGTTGAATATACATGCTTTTCCTGCCCAATTAAGAATATTCTTGTTTTGTGATGTAATGCTTCTGCCCAGTGCTTGTTTTTGTTTTGGGTTGGTTTTTTTTGGTTGGTTGGTTTGTTTTTGTTTGGTTTTTTTTTTGGGGGGGGGGCAGCTTTTTTTGTTTTGGATTTTTTTTCCACCCTTCCCCCCCTTAAGTAGTAGTCAAATTATATGTCACACCCTGTATTTCCTTAAGGAAGTAGTTATGTTCCTTGACCCTCCAGTTCAGCTGCCGCTATATCCGGTTCTTCATCATTGTAAATGTTTTCTGCCTAAAGACACAAAATATTATAAGTGGTAGACACAATTGCTTTTAAACAGTCTTCTACACTTTATATAGAACACACACAGTAATACCAAGAAGGCACAGACATCATCCCCTCCTCAAACAGACCCTCTCCCTGCCTTTTCTTAAAGGGCAGCCAAATTTAGGCATGTGCATACAGCAGCAGTGTCTTCTCATGTTTTATTTCAGCAGGATAAGCCTTAGCCATTTAATTCCTTACCATGAACATTTTGTTATTTGGACCCATCTCAACCTCAGTCTGAACACACAAAACAAGTTAAAGAATAGGTATTAAAAACTGAAAGCCAGACTCGTGACACACACTTAAGTCTGGTATATTTTTCACTTGTTATTCCCAAGTGATTTTATTCCACATTTATAAGACAACTGATCAAATTCCTGTAACGTAACATAACACGAACTAACTGGAGAGTTAAAAGGCATCTTGCTTCACAGTCAACGGGGGCAGAAGTAAAAAACAGTAAGTCTTGGCTAGTATCGAAGTTCACAACTGCCATGTTTATTCTTAATATTAACTTGTACCTAAGACTTGGAGTCAAGAAATAGCTAGCAGTTACATCTATTCAGGTTGTTTTAGTCTTTGTTTTCTTTTGAAAGCCCTACTCTCCAATCAGTGTAAGAAGTACAGGGGACAGGCTAAGCTGTCCTCAGAAGCTGCCCTGAGAAGAACAAGCCATTTCATTTTCATTTATGCAACAAGCTTCAGAGTAACTCAAGAGCTGTCATGACACTCACCATTTGCCATATCTGCATTATGTTGTCCTCTGATACAGAACAGATTACCCAAGGCTCATTAGGATTCCAACTGAAGTCTGAAATTTTGGCAGTGTGTCCTCCATGAATAAACTGTTAAAAAAGCCACAAGCTTCAGTAAGCCACTTCACCTCTAGAGAGAAATCTGTTAAAACCCGGGATTCAGAAGTTAAATTCATCATGCTGATGACTACACAAAGAAGAAAAGCTTGCTACTAGAGAGTCACAATACAGACATAAAGAAGGCTTGTGTGAAACTGCATTCCACTCGTCACTTATGGACATGGATGCAATTGCTGAGACAGGATTTAAGCCAGCAGTTCATCTTGTAGCAACAACTGACTGACATCCTCAAAATTATGCTACTTCACACAAGGTTGGCCTGTGAAATCCAGCCATATTTTATACCCATTACCTCATCTAATTGTATGAGCTCTTGGACAGTTACACAGAAAACAGAGAAACCAAACTATAAGCATTTTTGTTTGTTTGTTTCCTAAGGAAGCAAAGCAAAACATAAGCTTTTGTGCTTTCTACATCAGTAAGGTTAGATATATGGGACCTAACTGGTCTAATGCAAGATAAACAATGTGAGGCCTTGGCTTTACACGCGTTTAGTTATAGAACAGTACAGGCAAGCACATGGCTGAACTGTAAATACTTTTGACAGTAAAGATGTATAAATCATGCCCAGAACAGCTTTGAAAAAAAATCACTGCCTTCAGAACTGAAGAGAAGCAGCCTACTGCCAAGCTAGAGCAATGGACTAAAAACTGGGGATATGTGAGAAGATTTAAAGAACTGCTGCAGTTTTAGTAGCACAGCCATAAGGCATCATACTGCCATATAACACATCAGTAGATTGAAACCTGAACAAAAGCGTACCAGCAGCTCAGGAGGCCCATCTTCTGCATCCTCTGCAGACTGCTCTTCTCCAATTTTACTGTAAGAAAGTGGTTTGTACTTTTTATTAATAATGAAAATTGCATCCTATATCAGCTTAACTTAACAGTTCCTAGCCTTTGTTTCCAGTATTTACTTTTGCTATTGGTTTTTCTCACTGTCAAGTGACTATAAGCTTCAGGTATAAAACATCAACTGTTTGGCGTTATCATTCCTGAAATGGAATATAACTTGTGAAGCACATGGAGGCAGAAATCGCTTATTACTAAATAAAACAGAAAACAACTCTATTAGCAAGAAACCCTTGCAGAGGAGTAACATTAGGAGCACTGTGCTGCTTCTATTATATACCCAGAAGAACCAGGTCTGAGTTAAGCGAGCAAGGAAGGCTACAGAACAGCACAAATGCAGTCTACCAAGTCAAATACGTCTACAGCCTTTTTTTTTTTTTTAAACTATCTGTTCATATATACTAAAAATAAGGAAATGTTTTTCACCTCAGATCCCATACATTAAGCCGACGATCGGTACCACTTGAAGCAAGAATTGTTTCATTATGAGGAGACCAGTGAACCTATTGAAAGAAACAAATTGACTGGAGCACAGTTACCGATTTCTAGAAGCATATCCTGAATAACCGTCACCAGCACCTGGCCACTAATTTTCAACAACTATACTCAATAAATCAAGTTTCTTCCAGCGCAAAGGATATCCTATAGCTCAGAGTGCTTTAAAGTCTTAAGATTTCTCAAACTGAACAGCCAACTTTATTTCACTATTACAGATTTACCATATAATGAAATTTATGTGTCTAAAATTCACTATTACTTGCACCTACTAAATAGGCAGAGTTCACAATATTAGATTTGAACCCAAGTCCTCTCTACAGCAGGACATTTTAGAGAAACCTTCTACTTGTACTGAAGGTACTTGCAAGCTCCCAGTATATTTTTAGCACTAAGCTGACTACTTGCTTCAGAGTCAAGTGAGGAAAGGCAGAAAGAAACTATGTGGTACTGTATTTGTTGAACGAAAATTCACTATTTAATGTTGAACAAACTTATTGTGGTGGGTCACGACATGAAAATCTACATGTTCTCATCCAAGTCAGCACTCTTCTAGTTTTTTCTACAGCTTGTGAGTTTACCCACCTGAAAAATTTCATCTTTATGTGACTCAAAAGAGTGGAGTTTCAATTTTAAGTTTCGAAGATCCCATAGAGCCACCGTCTGGGAGAAGTAACAAGAAATTGTTTTACTATAATGCCTACAGAATTACCATCTAGAATACTTATGAATTTAAGTATACGCAAGTAAAAACCTTGTCAGCAGAACCAGTTGCTAGAATGAACTCGCTGTAAGGATTGAAGGACAGACAGTTGACCTCGGCTGTATGAGCATCTACTGAATGACTTGGCTTGGACGTGGTGTTAGATCTTGTGTCCCAACTGTTGCAATGAAGGGTTTGGGGGAGGGCAAAGGGCAGGGAAGAGAAAGCAAGAGTGAACACAAATTTTCACAGGAGGTTCTTTTTCACTACACTACATATTAATTTAAGAGACTACATTATTACTAAACCTAAGTCTGAAACTACAGTTTTTATTCCATAACCTTTCAGTGTGTTGTGCCTGTGGTACATGAGCTGTTTGCACCAGCAAGCTGACATACATATTAATTACATCTTATTTTCAAATCATGTGAACACATTAAATGACATGTAGCTTTCTAGTGCTATCAACTATAGCAGTGCTGCAGAATCACTGAAATCTGCATTAGACCATTCCATAATTTGTATTTTTTTATCCAAGTGCTCTGGACTGGTCCACTGATAGCACACAGCAGACACTATCCAGAAACCGCTTAACCCCAACTTACATCATAAGCTTCTGGTCATCCGCCACAGATCCAAACAGAGATTCATGGAGCAGATGCCATGCCACATCTTCTACTACTGCAGAGTGTCCAGTAAAGATTGCTTTTGCATCAACAATTTTGCCTTCTTTTGGTCCAGCACTTACATCCCATAAGCACACAGTCTATAAATAAGAGTCATATTCTACTGTTACATGGACTCTGACTGTATTATCTTTCAAATACATAATCACATTCTACATATAAACAGAGAGATGACACTCCTGAAACAGTTCTTTGGTTTTGAAAAGGAGCATTTAATATGCCATAAGTGAGAAGTAAGCTAAGTTATCAATCAGTTTTCTGCAAATTCAAGGAATAAGGATTACTTATAAGGTCACAAAAGCAATTTAAAGCCCACAAAGAAATTTATAAGCTACTAGTTATATTGATCTTTGAGAGTCTTACTAATTTATGGTCTCAGACCCAAGCCAGTTTAAAGGGTTGTTATACAACAACTTCTTCCAGCAGACAAATATAAAAACATTATGTTCTTAATCAAAAATTTTAGAAAGAACTAGTTGTTGATTACAGCCTAAAGTCAACTGACAGCTTTTAGAACTATAATTACAATATGTTAAAGCTTCCCCACATAACAGTATACAGCTACACTAACCTAGCTTTTCTCTAATTATCTATTACAGCATAAATTAGGAGTGGTTGTTTGGTTGGGTGGGGTTTTTTTTGTTGTTTGTTTGGTTTTTTTTAAACAGAGGAAAAGATGTGGTTTTTACATGATCATCTGATGCACTGAGAAGATGTCCACTCAAATTTGAATTCCATGATAATCCATAGCCTTCCTTCTGGTGCCCTCTTAATCTAAGGTCAGGATTACACTCTCCACTTGGGTCTGAAAGAGAGGAAATTCTTTTCATTTAGTTTCACCTTGCACATCAATCCGTAAGAGTACCATTATCACCTAAGAACTTTGTTTCCATTGCAATAATTGTATTTTATACAACAGCCTCTTAGAGGAGATCTTCTATTAAGATTCTCAAATAACCAGGGTCAGTACTGAGGCCTGTACTGTTCAACATCTTTGTCAGCAACATGGACAGTGGGGTTGAGTGCACCCTCAGCAAGTTTGCAGATGATACCAAGTTGTTTGGCGAGGTAGACATGCTGGAGGGATGCCATCCAGAGGGACCTGGACAGGCTGGAGAGGTGGGCCCAAGCCAACCTCATGAAGTTCAACAAGGCCAAGTGCAAGGTCTTACATCTGGGTCAAGGCAATCCGAAGCACAAATACAGGCTCGGCAGGGAATGGCTGGAGAGCAGCCCTGGAGGAGAAAGACCTGGGTGTGCTGATTGACAAGAAGCTCAACATGAGCCAGCAGTGCGCGATCGCAGCCCAGAAGGATAACCGTATCCTGGGCTGCATCAAAAGAAGTGTGGCCAGCAGGTCAAAGAAGGTGATTCTGCCTCTCTACTCCACTCGTGAGACCCCACCTGGAGTACTGCATCCAGCTCTGGAGTCCCCAACATAAGAAGGACATGCACCTGCTGGAACGTGTCCAGGAGAGCCATGAGGATGATCCGAGGGCTACAGCACCTCTCCTATGAGGAGAGGCTGAAAGAGTTGGGGGTGTTCAGCCTGGAGAAGAGAAGGCTCCAGGGAGATCTTATTGTGGCCTTCCAGTACCTAAAAGGGGGCCTACAGGAGAGCTGGGGAAGGGCTTTCTACTAGGGCATGTAGCGATAGGACCAGGGGGAATGGCTTTAAACTGGAAGAGGGCAGGTTCGGATTGAACATTAGGAAGAAGTTTTTCACTCTGAGGGTGGTAAGGCACTGGCACAGGTTGCCCAGAGAGGTTGTTGAGGCCCCATCCCTGGAGGTGTTCAAGGCCAGGCTGGACGTGGCCTTGGGCAACCTGGTCTAGTGGGAGGTGTCCCTGCCTATGGCAGGGGGGTTAGAACTTGATGATCTTCAAGGTCCTTTCCAACCTAAACCATTCTATCATTCTATGATTAATGTCACCGAAGATATGGACCGTATTTGGATTCCAGAGCCCAACACCTCTCCTCTCAACTGCAGTTAAATACAAGTTTACCCGTCAACAACAAGAAACATTTTGCTTAAATTCAAGGAGTTTGACCCACCTGGTTTTGAAGGATGTTTAGTGTAATCAAATACCAACACATCAGCAGACGGTGTTTTTGTAGCAATGATGCAGGGATTCTGCGGCATGTAACGAGCACGGTTTACTTCACCTTCATGGTTAATTTTGATCTCCGTCTCAATTTTTCCAGTCACAGATCCAAAGCCACCAAACTCTACATTTGTCAAAAAAAAAAAAAAGGTCAGTTTATCATATCAATTATTTTAAACAGCATTTCATGTCATCTCCCCCACTCCAAGAAACAGTGGTAAGCATCTTATCGTGAAGCTTAAGACTAGCACCATGTGACACAACAGTATTAACACTTTAGATATTTTGGATCCTCTATGATACAAACTCTTTCAGATGTTTAGTCTGTATGTATTTGAGGTAGAAGCTTATCAGTTTTCACCGCAACTGACAGAGCTGGTAGAAATGCTATAGGGATTGTACATCATAATATTACTCAATTTCTTCTAAGTTTCCTCTTTTTAGTCACAATTAATGATCTAGAATTAGTGTAAATTGCTAAGTATATGTCAGCTTTAGTATGACAGTATCAGAAAGTTGGAATACCATTAGACAGAACACTTATTAATAATGCTACTTCTAAAACATAATCTAAGAATGCATGCACAGCCCACCTCCTTTCTCACTGTCATATTGTGAAGCATCAAACTGATCATCATTGGGAATCTGGACTCTTGCAACAACCAGGTGGTTCTGTTCATCGGATGTGTGTGTTCCCAAAACCAGCCAGTGTAGAGCGTAATCCTTTCCTTCTGGCCTGTTTAGAGTAATAAATGCATGGAATAAAATTATGTGCTCGGTTCCAGCAGTTTGATAGCTAGCATCAATAACACTCAAGATCCAAACTTCTTCAGGGAGCTAGAAAAGAGAGACTCATGTAAGTGATTCTTTCTTTGTCACAAGAGACTTATGCAATAAAGTGAACTAGACTCTGACAGAAGCAAGCCAAAGATACAACCAGCATGACTAGAGTGACAATACAAGTCAGTAAAAACTGCCACTATGGCTTGAAAGGGACAATTACAATTTGCACAGTAGTTAAAGGTGACACTAATACCTACTCCTGTCTTTAATTCCCCTGGCAGTTCCACAGTACTCAATTAGAAAAAAAAAAAAATAAAAATCAATACTACTTTCTATAAAACACAAAAATCTACAAGTGGCAACCTATTTCAGTTACTTCTCTTAGAAGCTTCTACCAGTTATTATGTTGTTTCAGAAGCTCATTTTTAAACACTGCAAAAATTCTAGCTAACTAGAATCAAATTTCTCTTCTGGTGGTTAAATGCAACATTTAGTAATAAGTAAAAGGCTGGACAGACACTGCCATTTATCTCTGAAAGGAAAAATTTGAACAGTTAAAGCCAAGCAACTTCTGCATTCTTGAAAACAACAAACTAATTATGCTGTCTGAATCCAAGCAAACAGGAATCATTTGGCAAGCATAAACCACCACAGGTATTCCTACACCACTTCCAAGGCATAATCATACATTTTGAGGGAGAAAGAAAGTTACAAAACAAAAGAAAAAACACACAATGCACACACACTTACTTGCATCAGGAACAGGTGTCTCATCATGCCAGGTGCCATAGAAAGAGACAGTCCTTGCCTTAAATGGCTTACATATTTTGACACTGGATAATTGGAAATACCAGGTTTTAAATTGAATATTAAGTCAATCTGCAAAATACGAGGCAAGCAGAAGTGTTCCTCATAAGGGCTCCACACCCTCTCATCCCCACTTCATTTTCTCCATGCCATGACTAGTTAGCTCACATCTCTCAGCATCTTCCCCAAACATTCTGGTATATAAACTTAAGTGATCATCTAACCACCAAGTGTAACGTCACAGAGGTAAGGTGGAATTTTAAAGAAAGAGACCATCCTCTGATTATTTCACGAACTTTACACATAAGATATTTTAAAACCTAGCTGTATCCCGTTTACAACAACAGGAGGGACCCAGTTCTTGTCCACTACCTCAATGGAGCCCTGAGTGGTTACTGCGACAACTTAAGTTCTACAGTAGCTGGCACATGAACAGAATCTATCCCCATCTTCAAAATTCTTTAAGAAATTAACCAGTGAGCCCACAATTTTCAGGGGGAGGTAGAAGAATGGAAAAATTAGAATATGTAAAGTCAACGGTGAGCCAGGCACAGAACCAGCACACGAAGCACCAGTCTTAGAACAATACTTTCTTAAATAAGTCCAGACTTAAAAAAATAAATAAAATTGGAGACAGACACTATAGCTCCTACAGAATAGTGATCTGTAGTGCACACAAGGAAAAACAGTCTTCAAGAAAAAGCTAATTTGGTACATAGATTTCTCTGATCAGAATTAACTACAGAAGAATGTTAGGTCTCACATATATCAATAAATTGAGAAAGATTTCTCTCCTCACACCTCATGACATCTTCTGCTAGGCTAAGCTAGAGTTCAGTAAAGCATCAACTTGTGACTTTTTACCTCAAAGCTTCCGCGTACTCAAAGGGTTTTTAAAGTTGTAAGCAAAATAAAAGTGTTACAAGCTCACAAAGAGCAGCCTAACACAAATTATTCTCTTCCTGCATGGTTTTTATCCTCCCATTACTTCGCAGACACGGTTAGCAGAGACAGAAAGAGCAACGGAACAAGCAATTGCACACTGCCTCAGCTCCTGCTTTGCAAACTAAGCAAACCAGCAGCTGAGCCCTGTGCCTCCCTGGCACCTTCCAGGCCTCTCTTCCCTTCTCTCACCTGGTCACATCAGGCAACCACTGCACGGTGAGGCTGGGCCACTCCAGAGCATGTGTCATCACCAGGTCGTACAAGAAGGGGGTGTTTTTCTTCCAGATCTTGTACTCCTCGCTGATGACGCGCTCCTCCACCGTGTCCTCCAGCACTGCGGGAAGGGAGGGAGATGAACCAGGGGCCCGCCCGGCACTATACCAGGGAGGCGAGAGGGTAGGAGAGGGGGATCCCGAAGCGCCTTCAGGGGCCGCCGGGGGGACAACTGCAACCGCCCCACCCCACCCCACCCCCGCCACTATCCCGTCGGAAGCTCCTTGGAGAGGAAGCCCGGAGGGCGTCAGTCTTCCCCCTACACCCCCCCCCCCCGGGCACACGCGTCCTCGCCCCGGTGGAGAGAGGGAAGAGAAGGCCTCCTACCTTCCTTGCTCGCCATTTTGGGGAGGGGGGTGGTGGTGGCGGAAGGGGTGCGCGCACAGGCGCAACGCGGCGCAGGAAGCAACGACGAACAGCACCAAGGGGAGAAAAGTAGAGCGGGCGGGCGGGAGGGAGCGAGGGCCGCCGGTGAGGGCCCCTACGCCGCTGCCGCCACCGACACAGCCCCGCCACGCGCGGCCCGCCCACTTCCAACCCGCGCCTCGCGCCGCCGCGCATGCGCCCCCCGCCGTACCCACGGCGGCCCCGCCCCCAGCGGCAGCCAATGGAAGGGGCGGAAGGGCCGCGGAGAGCGCGCGCGAAACAGGGCGGGGGGCGCAGCACCAGCAGGGTGCTCCAATCAGGCGCTGGGGCGCGCAGAGCTGACGCGGGGCGGGGCCGCCCTAACAGCCGCGAGCGCCCGGGAGCCCCCTGGGAGCAGCGGCGGCGGGGCCTTCCTCGCCTCGGGAGCGCCCGGCCTCGGCCCCCAGGGGGCTGACGCGATGCTCAGGGGCGTCCGTGCGGCGGCTCCGGGGGGGGGGGGGGCGGGGCGGAGCGGAGGGGAGGGGGCGGGGCGAGGAGGAGCCAAGGCGGGCGCAGAGGCGGTCGGTTGGCGGGCAGGGGGAAGGCGAGCCGGGCGGCCGGTCTGGGCCCGTTGGTGCCGCGAGGTGGGGCTGTGGGTAAGGCGGCTCCAGCGAGGGGAGTGGAGTGGGAGGCAGCAGGCGGACTTGGTGCTGCCTCACCCCGAGAGCCCGTTGCAGAAACCGCCTCACGGCAGCCGGTGCGAGCTCAGCTCGTGCCGCGGAGGCTCAGGCGCGGGATACGCTTTAGGCGTCCGGGTTTGACGAGCCCGAGCTGCTCACCGAAATTTTGCCGTTGCCCCAAAATCCCAGCGTAGGGGCGGGGCGTCAGTGGGGCCGAGAGGCCGCTACACGAGCTGTGCGGAGCCAGGCACACCGCGGGGGTGTTAATAACCAGCTTCTCTGCTTGGGCGGTGCCCCCGGGCCACAGCGTGCCCTCGGGGACAGGCGCGGTCACCGCAGAGGGCACCGGCGCTTCTGCTCTCCCCCGGTAATTAATGACACAAGCCAAACTGGAAAACACGCAGTACTGCTGGGGAAGACTGGAGAACCGAAACAATACCCACGAGCATCTTTTACACTCTTCTTCCTTGCAGAGGGATAAAATGAAAATTCAGTTCAAATCCCCTCGAACACTTAGGAGTGAGTGAAGAACAAAACCAGTCTTCTGGCCCTCTTGTTACAGCTATCTTACTCGTTACTGCTGCTCTAAGGCAGATTTACCAAGTAAGGCATCAGTCATTGCGCGTTAGAAGTAGAACTCGGGAAACAGGAGTAGTAGAAGTATTAAATCATTCATTAGTTTACATGAACAGAACCCAGGGTACATTCAGAAAGGAGGGATAGTGCAGTCAGCGAGAGGGGAAATGGGAACAAATTACTTTTTTCTACAGAAGTGTCCGAAATACAAAATGCAAGATATCCCTTGCCACCAATCAGAAATCACAATAATTCACCCGTTAAAGGAGAGAATAAGAGCCCACATCTTTGACGCCAGTTAAAAAATGATGTCAGCACAAATGAAGACTAGAGATCAGCCTCCTGGAAGCAAGGGGAGGCAGCTACACGCAGGGGATGTGGGAGAACCCAGGGAGAGCAGGGAGGAGCGGTGCCACAGCCGGCTGTGCAGGGCTGCTGGGGTGCTGGGCAGCCGGCCGTGGGCTGTGGGGAGAGCTGCTCAGTGCAGGGCTGTGCTCAGCCCCCGGCGCAGGGGCTGCACAGGCTCTCACCGCTGCAGCCTGTCTCTCTCAGCTGCGCTCCGCAGTAGATGGAGGTCTGGGGCTTGGGCAGTAAAACAGAAATGTCTTGGCCATCCAGCAGCTACCAGGCAGCCTGTCTGCATTGGATACAATCGTAGGTTTAGCAGCAACGAATGACAGTTGAACTGTATTTATTGTGTCTTAACTAATAAACCCTAAATTATATTAAAAACAGCCATGAATCCCACTTTACAACTAGGAATCATAGAATGGTTTAGGTTGGAAGGGACCTTAAAGATCACCTAGTTCCAACCCCCCTGCCATGGGCAGAGACATCTCCCAGTAGACCAGGTTGCTCAAAGCCCCATCCAGCCTGGCCTTGGACACTACAGGGATGGAGCATCCACAACTTCCCTGGGCAACCTGTTCCAGTGCCTCACCACACTCAGAGTGAAGAAATCTGTAAGTAAAAATGGTTACAGAGGCAACAGCTGAATAGTTAATTTTTTTTCGGCAATGGTGCGGAAAATAACAGAATGTTGCTTAGCTTTCTAGAATAAATGCATGTTTGAACTATTTATTAGTTGCGATTAGGTCATGGACGGCACTGAACTGCATTACTGAATCCTCAGTCATGTAATATCAGTCAGTCTTACAGAAGTTTTATATCCTATTGTTGTCTAATAGGGTCAGTGGTATTGTCTGACTACTGTGGTGAGCGACACAGCTTCTTTTAAGCAGTCACAGGAAAATCAAACGTATGACTTTGCCACCATGCCCGCCCAGCATTTCTGTTCTTCTCTGTTTCAGCTATCACTAACCGCAAGATCATTTAATTTAACTGCTTTCTGTTCAGCTTGAATGAACAGTGCTTGCCACAGCCTTAACCAGGGTAGATCTTTCTGGCAGCTGATGACACTTTCTAGCAGAACAATGGAAATAGAGGCAGTTAGGAATCAGGTTAGATTCTCCTAAATCCCCCTAAACATTCAAAGGAACTTTTTCCTTGAAATTGCTTGGGGTTTCTTAGCGTGTTGTGATTTGGAGTCTTCAGATGAATTCTTGCTTCAGTACTAAACTGAGGGAGCTGAATCCTGTATCAGTAAGGCTCATATGCCTTGAGTCCCAGAAGGGGAGGAAATTAGCTCTGTAATGGAGCTCACTGTGCTCAGCCAGAGATAGTGGCAGGAGAGAGGGGAACATGCAGCCAAATAAGAGCCAGCACTTTTTAATTTCCCTCTGTGAGGACACTCTTAATGGGCTGAGCCTTCTACGGTCTGGACTCAGTTTTTCAAACAAGGAATCCAGTTATGGAAAATGTTTATGTCTGGGAGAGGCTGGAGAGTCAGCGGCTGGTAATAGCAGCTGAAGGTTGCAGCATGGGAACCGGGGAAGAAGGCTGAGGTAGGCAGCCAGCTCCTCAAACAGGCAGCCTTCCTTAATGGACTGTTGCTTTTTTGGCCAGAGTGCTGAAAAACAGAAGTCTTTTGGTGAAGAAGCTAAATATATATATATAATTTATTTATTTATATTTATATCTGTATGAATATATTAATCTTCCTCTCGAACCTGCACAAATTGGAATTAAAGTTATGCATGGCTTACTTATTCCAAACGGGAGTCTTGTTAAATTAATTGGAAGCTGTGAAATAATCCACTACATAGGAGTGCACGAGTGAGTGTGCTAACACAGCCTTGATCATACAAGATGTTTTACCAGCTTGCCTTTGGCAACGCTTACTAGTTGTTTTGGTATATGCTGCCAAGTATGTGTCTACTCCCGCAAAGTGCTGAGGCCTTCCTAAAACGTTGGAGAGTGAAGACTGAAGCTTTCAGAGTCTGTGTGTTGTTACAGAGCGTTGATCAATTAAACCTCAGATACTGCATAAAGGAAATCTCCGTCAGGCTTCCTGGCTTTAAGTGACCTCTGTTAGCTCTTCACTGAAGGGTGATTACATGGCCCTTTGAAGGATCAAGGCTGTATGAGCATTTGGGTGTGCTGCTCTTTGTGCCTTTTGCTATAAACAGCAGTATTTTTTTTTGCCACAGCTTACCTGGAATATGATGGGGGAAATGTGATTTAATTTTGGAAAATGATAAACAAAATTTTCCTTCAGTGATGTCATGGAGGGCTTGGCTGAACTGTAAGTGAAGAGAGGAATTGCTCCCCGACCCTCCACAAATGTTTGCAGGGTCTGTTCAAGGATCTGCAAATTGCATTGGATTCTAATGGGCTGCCAGGACTTTGGTGAATAAAACCTGTCATGCCAATATATCAAAATATTTGATAAGCGACCGCACAGTTCTCCTCTTCTTGCTAGCACAAGAGCAGTTATACTTGCACACAGCCAAATTTTGTTTGAACTTAAATCCACACAAAAAAAATCCAATTATTAAGTGCTTTTCTCCCATTGAGATTGTAATGGAAAAGACAATTCATAAACAACACAGCTATCAAAGAAGGCACATCATCAACTCTATTGCAAATAACTTGGTTATTTGCAATACATCAGCATGGTCATATCTATGACCACACATCTAAAACATATCCTTTGATGCTCACACTTTGTAAGGAATGTAATTATCCAAGACCGTTGTTCATCACTTGCAGTATGTGTAAAATGTACAATAAATTATTTTGAAGTAAAAGAGTGACTTGAATCACAAGCTTTATTTTATTAAGCTGTAGTTCCTTCAAACCTAAGCATGAAATACTGCATTTTCATTTCAGTAATAAAAAATATCTGTCTCCTGCATCCTCAATTGTATGTGCCGCGTCATGCTTCAAATCAGCTGATACACTTTATGAAGATTTATATGCACTTATTAATTTTCGGCTTGAAGACGTATGCTGATTTATTACCCTGCAAAGAATTAGCTGGCTTGCTGATGCTTATGTCTGTTATACATTATGCAGAGCTGATGGATGTTCATAGCACAACTCAGCAAGTAGGTGTAGGTATTACTGTGAATGACCATCTCAATCAGAAAGTTGTTCAAAGAAAATCAAGTCTGCACATGTCGTGGTTTAACCCCAGCCAAGCAACTAGGACCATGCAGCCACTCGCTCACTTCTGCCCCTCCCAAGTAGGATGGGGAGAAGAACTAGAAAAATAAGGAAAATTTGTGGGTTGAAATAAAGACAGTTTAATAAGTAAAGTAAAAGCTGTGCACGCAAGCAAAGCAAAATGAAGAATTTGTTCACTGCTTCCCATGGGCAGGCAGGTGTTCAGCCATCTCCAGGAAAGCAGGGCTCCATCACTTGTGACAGTTACTTGGGAAGACAAACACCATCACTCCAAATGTTCCCCCTTACCTCCTTCTTCCTCCAGCTTTATATACTGAGCATGACATCATGTGGCATGGAATATCCCTTTGGTCAGTTGGGGTCAGCTGTCCCAGCTGTGTCCCCTCCCAACATCTTGTGCACCCCCAGCCTACTCGCTGGTGTGGTGGTTTGAGGAGCAGAAAAGACCTTGACTGCTAGCAACAACTAAAAACACCAATGCAATATCAACGCTGTTCTCATCCCAAATCCAAAACACAGCACTATACCAGCTGCCAGCGAGAAAGTCAACTCCATCCCGGCTGAAACCATGGACAGCATGAAAACTCAAAATTGCCCATTGGAAAGGTAAAGTAGCAGTCTCAACATTTATTATTATCTAATATATTTGTTATCATTGCACAGTCTCAGTAGCCCATTTGGAATAAAGCATAATTTTCATGAAATATGCAGATAAGAAAAGCACACTGCAATTTCATTGATGCAAACGTCCATTCGGAATTTCTTGAAATGTGACCATGTTTATTTTCCCCACGCTCATCCAATATTTCTTTGTATTTTCCTAGCAATTATTATCATCCCAGTATAAATCACACCTAACCAATACCCTGCTGTCACAGAAAATCTCGAGCTGTAGCAGTGTAGCAGTGTCTTGGACTTTCTTGCTCTCTGTGGCATGCAGTTTGGGACTTGTCTAATGACAGCATGTCTCTGGCAGTTCACTTCTAAATAAGCTTGGCTGTGTTTTGCCCTGATATGCAACATATGTACGGTGCATAGCCGTGGGCAAATGATAGCTCTCGCTTTGCAGCGAATAAAGTACCTCTGTAGGAACGTCAGTACTTTGGGGAACGCATGACCCACTCGGATTATATCCAGCATTGTAGACAAATACTCCTTTTGCACCTTCTAGGTGGGATTGTTCCCACTGTTGGGGTGCTGTAGCGGTCACCATCTGCACGTTTTGGGTAACTAGCACCGTTTTATCACACTTTCAGCTAACCATTGTAGATTGTATTGAACTTCATGCTGCAAATGAGGAGGAATCTTACGGAAGTCTTGTGCATTCCTTCAGTGTTCGGGAACATACAGTGTTTTACCTTTGATGTAGAATATGTTTATGTTGGAACATACAAACTAAGCTTGCTCTCATATAACAAGCCCTCCCCTTCCCCTCCTGAAATAACATTAGCGCTGCACTAAGCCCAGACTAATAAATCCAGCCCTGCTGAACACTTTTTTGTTGCTTGCCACGGACATGGCAGCATTCCCTCAACACCTAGGCTTGCTGGGCTATTTTTGTGCTCTGCAGCACTTGCTTAGCATTTTCAATGCATTTTTTAAATAATTCTATGTAGAATGGCAGGTAAATTATTTGAGAAGTAGATATCAACATTTACATAACTGGCTTGGTACAACTTTATTAATTTTGCACAGAGTAGAGGAACTGGTGGAATTACTGAGGAGCAGGGGAATATGTGAGTAGTTTTTAACAGATCATCTTATGAATCAGTGCTGCAACATGTGCTGCTTTGCATGCTATACATTTCCAAGGGGATGTCAGATGTGCTTTCATTATATAGTTTGCTGTAGTTCTGCAGCCTACAGGCCTGGACAGATTATTGCCCATATGTGGAGTTTTCAGACCTGTAGGATATTAAAAGACATGGCAGAGAATATTTTGCTCGGCAGAAAATACTTTGGCTTTTTGTCAGAAGTAACAGACGTGCAAATTTGTTCAACAAACAAGCTATTATCCTAAAGGTACAAATGCTTAAATGAGTGCCAATAGGGGGATTTTCAATAAAATGGAAGGAGACATCTGAAGCTTCCAGCATTTGGCTCAGTGGAATTCCTCTTTGCCTGCTGCTCTGGCCTCCCTGCTTGTGGTCTCGGAGGAACTTGGGGAGCAGGAATGGGGTAGTTCCAAGCCTGTGTTTGGGTCACAGGAACCAGAGGAGACTGTAATCTGGAATCTGCTGTTTTCAGTTATATGGAGTCAAAGCAAACTGCTGCTCTCAACGATGTGCTGAAGTATTGTAAAGCACAGGGAAGACTAAGCCTTCCGTGCCAAAGAAGGTGAAAGGCAGATGTTTATTATAATCCATTTCCTCTTCATCTTCCGCTCTAGGGCTTAAAAGCCTCTAGAAGTTTTCAGTGAAGGAAAGTGATCTCTGCTGTTGCCTTCTAATCTTTGGGAATGTCTCTCCCCACCTGAGCTGCCTGGCCTTTTTTTTTCAGAGACTTCTCTGAGGCCACCGTATGGTTTCTTTCTCTGTTCTTCACTCTTACTCTTTTGAGACTTGAAGCAATTAGTAACGGCATTATCTTCAAGGTTCTGGATATCTCAGAGGTGAATCCACTGAGGAATCGTGCCAAGCAGTTTCAGCTCACTGATCAATTTCTGTGGTAACGAAGAATTTTGTTTGTTCTGTTTGATTTACTCAGTCGTTATGGCAGGACACCCTCAGGTGCAGTCTTCAGAAGCTCTAGAGATCTTGAATTTTATATGCCCTCTTCTTTCTAAATGTTTTGAATACTGAGAACCACAGTACTGCACAGAGTGTGTAGTAATGGATAGGTGTTGTGTCAGAGGGCTGTACATCTTTTTACTTTGGGAGGCAGAGGCTGGGACAAGATTAACTGTGGATTCACAGTGTGTTAGGGACATCATATAAGGGAAGAAGGAACAGGCAAATAGAAGATCTGCTGAGACCAGGTTGGTGCCCGCTTACATTTCTGCAGTCAGTTCTTAACCTGGTGGGTACCCAAGCGTCTTAGGAGTATCCAGCAAATAAACTTTGCTGCTGTTTATGGTAGTTACTTCCAGTGGTGTCTGCAGATAAAGCAGCATAGCCACATGTTCAGAAACGGGAGAAAAGAAATATAGCAGCACTGCCCTCTCAGGTCAGAACTGTACTTGAACATGCTCTGCAATTAGCAGTCTGTCTTATGTTCCCTGTGTGCCCATTCAAAGTTCATCATGCTGTTAATGTCATTTTGCAATACATTTCAGAATATGTTTTTATGCACAGCTGAAGCTGGTCTAAGACCATAATAATGCTAAAAGGAGTAGACCTCGTCTCGCCTCTTGCTAGCCACTCTTCTGCTCCTGCCCTTGTGTCAGCGCTAACATTCGCATGGTCAATGGGGAGCTGAATCAGGTCCCCAGCCTAACTGATTTGTTTTGTTTTTTAGCAGAGTTGGTTTTCAGCCAGCTGATGAAGCTGAGCACACTCACTGCCTGTCTTCCTGCTCTTACACCTGGCACCAAGGGGAGCACATGGCCAAATGCAAGAGCAGGGACAGCTCCATTCAGGCTCTGGTTTCCGAGTAGTTTGCACTAATTGTGAGAGTGCACCACAAGTCAATAGTGTTAGCAATTTACTGCTACTTTATTGCCGTGTCTGGAGGGTACGGTTCCCTGAACAGCCAGCTAGTAGTATTATCTCTCTGCCACTTGTCTGTCTTCTGCAGATGAGGAAACCGAGAAAAAAGGTGAACGCCCCACTCGCACGCTTTCATTTGCTGGCATGGGAAGAAAGCTTTAAAATTCCTACTTAGTTACTGGTATAAATGGGATATATAACTAGGACTCACTGGCAGGCAACTGAGCTAAACGTGAGTACAGGGACACCATTGAGACCTTATTTGACATGCATTTAAAATATTCTTCAAAGAGGTTTTTTAACAGAAAAAGGTTTTAACAAAATTGCTGCTTTGCTGAGAGGCAGCGCAACTGGATCAAATTAAATAAAACCTGAATTTTAAAAGCATCTTGTGATTTGACATACTGCAGAAAGCCTTTTTAAAAGGTGTCTGAGACTGAGCATCCATCAACTGAGGAAACCCCTAACACTGGGGGCTTTAGAAAAATCTAGGCTTTCATATTTGAACTATTTCTCCATACAGCTAGAAATGTAATGTAAACAGGGTCTAAGCGACTTGGCCAAAGTAACTTAGGGAATCAGAACTGCTGACTGCTTATCCTAGCTCAAGTTTCTAGCCACATGCCCGGAATGCTAACGTTTGACTTTATTGTTTTGTGTTTTTCCTTTAGTCTCTGCTGTGAGGTACATTGGGGGAACAGTAGAGCAGTGAAGACTGTTAACATAACACCTCTGCCCTCTTTCTTAAGAAGGACACGATTTTTGCTGAAGCTTAGGGAGACAAGTACAAACTACATGATAACATATTTCTGTGTGAGAAGTCATTTTTGGCTGTCCCTCACTTTAAAAAACATTGCACATGGGAGGTTAAGGAGGGTGCGAATAACCTGGTTTCTTTTTTGGAAGAGTGACGCAGATGCAGTATGTTGGATGTCAGGACAACTTTGTTATTAGTTCTGTGTTATCATTACATCTGCATAGCACAGGCACAGGTCAGCACCTGGTTCTGTCAGCACTCTGCAGACACCATAGGAAGATGTCAGTTGTTGACCTGGAAGATCTGTCTTCCTCATAGATTTTGAGAATGAGACAGTTGCACAGAGGAAGATGGGAGTGTGCAAGGTCACAATTATTGGTGAGCAAAATAAGCGGTTCTCGTGGTTGCACCTCCCTGGTAGCAGAGATAATATAGAAAGAGAATTTGAAAGAGACACAAAGTGGCTTTGTGAATGCTTATGAGAGAACTGGGCCCAGGTGAAGCAAGCAAGTAGGAAAAAAAGTGATAGGCAACTTCTCAGATAATGCTTTTTTTTTTTAATTTTTATTTTACGTTACCTTCAAAAAGAGTTGCTCCAGAACCCTCATTGTAAGTCTTCTGGGGTGAACCTTAGCTGGGGTGAACATTAGTTTGGACCAGGACTGAATGTTTGAAGCAAACCTTCTGATTGTCCCCACTTAGTGCACATTGGTTTACACCGCAGACTGGTCACAGAGCACATGAACTGGATTCTTTTTGAGTGAAACTAAATCAGCAATACGTTCCATCTGCAAATGAGGGGGTCAGAGGTATAGAACCAGACAAGAGATAATCTAAAATAATTTTAAAAACACCTACAAATATATTTAGCATGGAGTCAAGGTCCTCGAAACCAATTGCTTTAATCTACAGATCCACTACAGTTGCATGGTACTACTTGCCAGTATAGACATAAATTATCTTGTTTCTTTTAAGTTTTGGTTTGTTTGTTTGTTTGTTTGTTTGTTTGTTTTTTAAAGGAATACAGCTTTTTGATAGATTTGCAAGTGGGTTTTGCTTATATTTCTTAAGTATGCTGATATCCTATCATCTGTAACAACTCAGTGGCATTTGCTCAGGTAGCATTATATGCGTTGCTTAGTATTTGCAGTGAAAATGCACCTATTTCAGGACAAAGTTTCTAGATTCACAGTAAGCATCTTGTAAGCTAAAATGGCATATTGAAGGTAAATCTCAAATGCCTACTCAGCATTTTGGCAGTGGCACATATGGAAACAAACAGTTAAAGATAGTGAAGGTCAGCAATTCTGTCTCAGGGGATTTTGACCTGAAATGTGAGAATTCTAAAAAATATATTAGAGGTTTTAACAGAACATTTGGAAACACTTTTCCCTCTTTCCCATGTGTGGCCATAGAATCGTTCATCAGTCTCTCCTCCCCACTTACTTGGCTCCGCAATGGAAATATCTAGGGGCAGTATACTGTTGATCTTCTATGTGTTTTATTAAGGCCTAGTACATTTTCAGATCCCACGGAAGAGTTCAGAAGAGAAATATTCTGCTAAGATGTGGAACACAACGAGATGAAGTAGTGGGCAGAAATGTGGAAACATTCCCCTGTCTCCATACTCTCAGGGAGAGGGAAGGGAAGAATTTACCACAAGTTGTTAAGGGGTAATGTAACACACTCTCACGATCAACCACAGGGAAAAGGAGGGCCCCAGAGAGGTGAAACCTGGTTCTTCCCTCAGACTTCCCTTGGACTGGTACAGCTACCCACAGCCTCCCCTGTAATGCTGTGTATTGGAGCTTATATATGTGTGAGGTCTGGTCAGAGGGGGCGGTCAGAGAAAAATCCCAGTTTCACTGGGAATGAACTCCTACAAGAATTAAGGGCAATCGATTTCACCACCTGTCACCACAAATCCCAGGCATATATATTCAGCAAAGTTTTTGTAATACAATATAAATAAGTAGCAACATAGGCACTTAATAGCAAGGAAAAAAAAAGTCATGCTAAAATTAAAAGCGCAGAACCTTTCCCCTAAGAAGGGATAAAAGAATACCAAACTGCATGTTACAAGTGTCAGGTCACACTCGTAATTCATTCTTAAAAGGACTTAAAAAATGCGCTATGAAGACAATAAACCTATTTTAATAGAATAGAATCCTCAAAGTGCATTACATTTGAGTAGTATTTTTCTAAGCAACTGATAGTGGCATTAAGTGTGTTGTTCACATAGCAATTCAAAACTAAGTCTGTGTAGAGACCTGTTCCAAGAGGGGTAGGGCAGCATGTGGCAATATGCCACGATGCCATTTTTTTCCCAACATCAGCTTGCCCCTTTTTTTCTGGGATAACAGCAGCTTGCAGGA
Organism: Vanellus vanellus; assembly: GCF_965231255.1. Classification (NCBI taxonomy): domain Eukaryota; kingdom Metazoa; phylum Chordata; class Aves; order Charadriiformes; family Charadriidae; genus Vanellus; species Vanellus vanellus. The sequence goes on along the minus strand of NC_138905.1, from coordinate 136,467,159 downwards.
AGCCTGAAGAAGTGCCATAGTATCTACTGGCTCAGAGGAAAGCAAGTGATCAGGTGCTCCCACTAAAGTCTTGCAAGCGCTGGGCAGCAAGCTGGTTTGGGAGTTGTTGCAGTTGAGGAAGGTGCAATACTATTCAGGATTCTCATTTCTTTGTGTTCAGAATGCAGCAGGACCTAGATAATGCCTACGAGGTGATCTTTCCACACAAGCCACAGACTTCCAATGGGTCTTGGACCCAACCTCTGCTAACAGGGTCATGTTTGATCACTTCGGAAATTCTAATCAGCAAAAAGAATTTGTGTTAAAAGAGGAAAAAAACCCAACCCCTTTTTGGGACAGTTGCTGCTGCTGTGCTAAGAGAAAAGAAAAAGAGGAGACTCTTTACAAATGTTAGTAAATATGCTGCGTAGCAACTAACATTTCATTTATTGCATAGAGTAATGCTGAAATACACATAGGGATTACATGCTGCAAACTAATTTTCTCACGGGAAGGTGAAGGCTAGAAGCACAGAGTATATCTGTGCCTCCTGCAACTGGGTGAAGACATACCTGACCACGGTTTACACCAGCAAGTGCTGTGGAGTTCTGTGGAAGCGGGCAATTTGCTGTATTTCTAGATTTTTTTAAGATATGGTTTATCTGGATTTGTGTGTGTCTATGCATTGCTTTCCAGCAAAATTGTCCATTTCTCCCCGAAAAGAAGCAGATGTGGAACGAACAAGTAATGTGGAAGAAACCCAGCTCCCATAGCTAAAAGATGCTATCTCTTGTTATGTCCCAAGTTACGGTTTGTTTGCTGAAGGGTGAACTGGGAGAGAATTTCTGTGCCATTTTGCTCAAGAAAAATACAAACTCGTTAAATGAGTCCATAACACAATATCGCACAATGAAGGACAGCAATGCTTCCTACCAGCATTTAGATTAGCAAGGAGAGGGAGGAAAGCAGCGTAGCAGAAAGATGAGGCAAGAGATTGATGTAATCACTGTGTTTTTCCCAGGCATCTTGTTTGGTAGCTTTCAGGCCAGCAAAGGTTATCCTCTTCATGACTTATCCTGCAACAGGGACCAACAGGACTGGGAGTCTGATGCTGAAGCAAATGATATGCACTGCAGATGCTGTCTGTCAGGTTGTCGACAATTGATACAGTTAGTTCATTTCCTCTTGGTCTTCTCCTCTTGTTCTTCTCTACCTACCTTTCAGTAAGGACCCTTCCCTCTCTGGTTCTGGCAGATGGTTTCAGCTACATCCAGGGACTCTGTCCTTCAGCACCTTTAATTAGACGTTAAGGGGTGTTCCTTTACTCAGGGACTCGCAGATGGAGTTGCTCCTTGTTTTGATAACGCAAAGAGAAATGAAATGAAGAATTAGCTTAAAAATGTGAAGTTTATACTTCCCATGAGCTACATCAGGTGCAATCTTTTCGCCTTAGAGTATAATGGCTTTTATCAGTAACAGTACCAACAGAATCAGTACTGTGACCGTGTCATTTCTGTCCATTCTGGACCACTGAGTGACACAAAATGCTGTACCTCCTCTAACCAAACTTTCCCTTACACCCTGTAACGGCAAACAAGATTTTCCACCGTTCACTGGAAAGAAACTCACAGTACATCTCAGCTTATTAGAGTACTGAGAATCTGGGGGTATGATCCCAGAAATCTTGGTGCTGCACGCCAGTGTTGCTTTCAAGTGCATTACCTCAAGGGACATTATTTGAGGGTAAATAATTATCACTCTGCAATGAAGTCAGCTGAAGGTCATTTCATATACCTGGATACGTGCCTTTGACCCAAGGCCACTACTCCTGCTTGCCAACCACTACTCCTCCCTATATCACAATGAATTTGGGGAATGCCTCACAGCTTCTGTGAAGATACAAAGCTTATATGAAGAAGCAATACTTTTTATAGTGTAACAGGGAAAAAAGGACAAACATTCAAGCTCAAAGTTCTTTCAGCAGGTGACTTAGGGTACAAAGCCGCTTTAATGATAATTAACATAAGTCTTGCAAATACTTGGTATGCCAAGATGTTCCTCCTTGATGCATATATTCAGGGGTGCAGATGTACTATGCCAGGTCATCTGCAGAATAAAATGAAACCTTTCATACCTTTTTCCAAATTGTCCAATTTTAGTCTGTGTGAAGAAATTTTGATAACGACCTTCTAAAATCTATCCTTTTTTATTTTCTCCTAACATTAAGTACACTAGGTATTGATGCTTTTTCAGTTATTAGAGGATATTGGCAAGCTCAAACCAACACTCTGAAAATAAAGAGTATTCAGTTCAAATTCCAACAAATTGTAGTCACAAGACTGGAGTCACCAATATGGAAAAGATATATCTCTGAAAGGTAATAATAATGATCCTTTTTTCTTTTTTTTTTTTTTTTATATAATTTCTTTGCCTGATGAAGAATATTTTGTCATCTGGAATATGGAATTTGTCATCCTGGCTTGAATCAGTCTAGTAGAGCTCTGTCTTCAGCAAATGCATCTAGCCAAGTAACGGATGGAGGACTGTGGAGCCAAAAGGAATAGTTTTTCTTTTATGACTCTTACAAATTATTGGGGTTTTTTGATTAGGTTTATTAGAGTGGCTTGCAACCAGTTAGTAGTCACCAAAATTACATAGCACTCAAAAAAATGTTGGTGCAGTAACTAACTTGGTGATCAGTTTAACTCTGGATTTATTCCCTTTGGCATTGCAAAATTGTAGTTTAGGTCTTAGATACACGTTCAGTAAAGAAATAGCTGAAACAATATATGCTGTTATTGACCAGCTCTTTGTTGTTGTACTTCTGCCATAGGTGAACAAACCCACATTTTCCACATCCTCCCCTCTTGAACCAGTAAAGCAAAATGGTCCTTCAGCCAGTTTGGTGTGAAATCTAGTAGCCTAGTAACCAAACCCAAATTACTGTGAGAGGCAGTAGATGCTGAGCTTCCAGGTTTTGTATGATATTGGCTTAGGAACGCTTAAACATCACTTGCAAGAGATTTGGAAAAGATAACTGGGGCTGGGCAAAGAGGGGAGTAGGGATTGGCAACATCTTAAATCACTGTAACTGTTTCTTCAATGAAAAAGCACACCAGCCTTGGAATTCTAGTCTGCCATCACAGTAATTACCATGGCTTTTTTTTTGTCCTTTACAAACCCCTTGGAAGTGCCGATAAGAATGTTCAGAATAGATAGGCTGCTCACTTACATTTGTTCCAATAGTATGGCCATTAGTCACTCAGGAGACATTTTAAGAAAACGTTTGGCTTTTCCGCCGTATCGAAAAGGAGATACCTTTTGATTTTTGCCTTGAAAGGCAGCTTTCAAAATGTTGAGTTAGGAAATCTGTGCTAGAAGAAGCACAGAAGCTAGAAGTTCACTGCTTCCAAAATTTAACAGGTGCTATTTTTTTCTCCCCAAAATTGTCAATTGTTCTCAGTGGGAGGTAGAAGAATGTGTAAAGGCCTCCCTAGGATTTAATAAATTGTAATTGACAGCATCCTAAGGCCATGAAACACCTTCACAGAAATGCAGCTAGGAGCAAAACCATTCACCAACAAAAAGGCACCAGACTAAAGAAGTTTTAAGCTGGAGTGAAATAAGAGGTGCTATATTTCCCATTCAGCACTATGTATGCATAGCGTAAAATCCACAGAAAACTGAGGAGAAAACTCTCCTGAAAAAAAGTTATCTTCCACTGTATTTTTAGCGTGGGAACACTGCCAGACAGCATCACTCAGCAGCCTCCTATAGCATTCTTTGCTTCAACCAGACAATCTGAAAACCCAAGGAATGACTTTGCACTCACACTTGTCCCAAGGAAGCTGAAAGGAAGTTTTCCACCCTTGTTTAGCGCAGCCAGTGGTACTAAGAGATGTATTTGTTAACAGCTTTGCATTGCTCTTGGTATCATGTCAGTTATCCGTGCTCCTGAGGTTTCTGCTGGCAGCACCGTCCATGCTGAAACTGCTAACAACAGTGCAGCTGAATCACTGCGAGCAAAATTCTTCACAGTGCACCAAGCTGCAGAGGACTCAAAATAGCAATGATGCCCTGTCATCAGAAAGTGTCTGCAAGTAGAAGAGAGATCATTTAGGCCGGCCAAAAGCTGCCCAGTGTGAAGAGCTATGCTTGTTATATCTAGCTGGGGTCGAGTTCTCTTTTTGACGCAGTGGCTTTTTCTAGGAGGGTGCAGTTATTTGGAATATGCACAAGTACGCACCATCAAGGGTGGAAATGGGAAAAAGTATTCAGTGGGAGATTCCTAGTGGTGCTGTAGCCACTGTATTCACCTTTCTTTCACCAGCTGTGGGAGCATGGCCAGGTGACATAGCTCATGGCACCTCTACCCTGAAGGCAAAGACATAAATATAACTTAAGTAGATATATTGAAGCTAGCTTGAGGCTAGCTAGAGAGACTATAGAAAGTGTTGCCACATAGGTCAGTAGAGGCTGCAAAGCCTATTTACGTATCCAGGTAAAAGCTTGTATAGCCGGCCACGCCAAGCTGCTACATCTTTCTCCAAATCATCTGCCCATAGATTAACTCCAGGCTGCCCCCGCAAGCTGCAGTCATATACTGATTGTGATATGGGCACGTATTCTATTTTACTCAGTACTTTCAGTGGTCAAGCTCTCTATGAGTTCATCAGAGTCGACTGGCGATCAGAAACTATTTGTTCATGAGGATTTTATATCCTCTCCACAGGGGACTCTGTTGACACAGGATTCTTCTGAAATGATGTGTGGAACAAAGAGTGCCCTTTTCTGCATTAGTTTATTCAACGTTGCTGGTGAGTAATACAACATTAGCAAGGCATTCATAATTCTGTAGTAGTAGTTGTCCACACATGGAGTTCCTCTGAAGAACTAGCCCGCAGATTCTCCCTCTTTTACTCCAGACTCGTTTGCAGGTTCCCTGGTTGGAAGGAGGTAGCTCACTGTAACTTCTCAACCAGCTCCCCAAAACTTTTTAGTTTCTTCATAAATACCTTGATATGGCTTCCTCCATATATCTCCCTCTTGGCAGACCCTGACTGAAGGGCTGTGCCTCTTCTGCTGGACCATTCTCTGCTGTAGGCCCTGTCCCAGCTTTTCTGTCTGTGTAATTTATTAGATACATCATCTGGTGCCCAATTAAGACATTTGCCTGCTCCCTTACACCTGCCAGCAGTAACATTCCTGTGCTAGATGAGCTTTAGGGGCTTGCTGGAGAGCTGAAATCTGTTTCTGGGTCCAAGCAGGCCGGTATTTTGGAGGACAGCAGTAGGCTTTTAGCTCACTTCAGATCCCCGCAGCCTTTTTCCACCTCCAGAGGAAGATCCCACGCCTTCCATCCTTGTCCCGTGCTACCCAGAGCCCGACCGGCACTCCTGCTCGGCAGTAATTAACCCAAGTGGCATCTCTCATAATGCTGCCAGCACTTTGAGACAGCAACGAGGGCGATAAATGCCTGCAGTTTATGCTCTGCTGCCGGGGGAAGGAACAAGAATGCCAAGGATCCGGCTGGCTCCTAACAAAGCCCTGCTCAGGCAGCTGCTCACGACCTGCAGCTCCTGAGATGCACCCCCCCACCCCAGGCCACCGGTCCAGCTCTGGGGGACCCCAGGCCACCAGCAGGGCCTCCCCAAGCACACCGGGGAGGGTGTCCAGCTGCTTACTAAAAAAAAAAAAAAAGGATTTTAGCCATCTGTGTGATGTTTTTTTCGCTGGCCGTATTTGTAATCTATATACCTGCTGAAGTTTTTTTCCTTTGCATTACTTTCCAGAGTATTTAACCCAGGTGATTTGTATATTGAAATGATCTAAAGGGTAATGACAAACAAAAAGTTGCAAAATGATACAGACATTAAGTTCCGCCTTGCCACCAAGTATCATTACCTGGGGTCTCAGGTGGAAACAACTTTACCTTCCTCCCCAGACCCTCTCACTGGCCTTGACAGGAGGCAATTTTATTTAATGAAGACAGCCATATTTCAGTGTAAAGGTGTCAAGTGAATTATTCATGAGTTCCTTTATTGCCACAGCATTCCAGCTGCTTTATCTCATTGTAAAATTGTAAAAGTAAATTGAAGTTTTTCTGTTGAAGTGCAGCTGTTGCTTTGAAAAGCATCTGTTTACCAACTAATACTGGGAGACAGTAACAGCCGCAGCTTCTACTGTCGAGCGGCAGAAGTAAAAGACCCACAGAAGTGGGCAAACAGATACACTGGAGGGAAACCAGCATAACTGAGAACATCAGCACTGTGAGGACATCTATGTTCAGATATTTTTATGTACCTCATTTTCTGCAATTAATGTCTTGAGCAGTATTGGGAAAATGGAGCAGCTGAGCTTATTTGCCTTCTATATTCCCCTTCCTTTAACACGTGACTGTTCCTTACTGCGAGGTACGTCATTACAGAGCAGCTCTGCCATTAGCACAGTATGCTGATATGTATCTTTACTCATGAGGAAACCAATATAGTCAGCACGGCTATACCTGAGCACAACAGTCTTTGCATTTCATCTAATTTCAGAGCCGAGAGGCACATACGCTGATTCAATTAGAGAGTAGAATTCACTGCAGCAACTGTGGACATTACTTTTCCTTCACTGACTACAGAGTTATTTCAATTTGCACAGATGTGCAAAAGCGACACAAAAGAAAAGTTGTTGTGTTTTTTTTTTTTTTTTTTCTTGCTGGTATTTTAGCATTGTGGAAGTACAAGTAAGCTCTATTTAGAAATACAGTTAAAAAATCACCATATCCTTAGAAGTCAGCCCAGACTACACATAAGCAGCTTGCTGAACTTGCTATAGCGCTCCAGAGGCTTGTGAGAGCAGGCGCACTGCAAGCTTTTGCCCTTTATTTCAGCAGCTGCATCCTTCGACCTTGCGGAGAGAGTTCTGGTTTAAAAGACAAGTTACCATGATTTACACTTTCACCTCTTCTTCTTTACAGTCTTATTGCTGAGTGTTTTCTCACAATCATTTAATCATAAAAAAAGCACACCTCTGTGCCTATGCATATTTTTACAGAGTAAGGTCACATGTATCAAATAGCAGATAATCTGCTACATTCCATCACTATTTAGCAAATATAGCTGAATATTAAAGAATTCATTTTCACCTTTCATTTATCAGCCTTTGTGCCCATAACAGGAGGCAAATAACATTGTGTTGGCTATCTTACTTGTGATATTCCCTAATTTTGGGGCACTTTATTTTTTAATCTTAATATTTATTTTTGTGTAGGATGTTTTATCTAGAACAATCCTAATACAACGGCGTCTATCCTCAGATACCATCTTCAGTTATCAAACCAAAGTAACATTTCAAAATGTGATCATAATCTTAAAGGCTCAAACATAAAGATAAGAAAATACATAACCATAAAAAAAATACTCTCTTCAGTGCAGAAGTAGATTGCAATTACTCCTAATTAATTCTGGTGCTGCTGAGATTGGTATCTGGTTTAATATAGCTGCCTTGCCAACTGGATGCTAATTTCTTCCTCCTGAGCATGAAGATTTTTTCTCAGTTTTAATTTAACTGATAACATATGATTTGGCTAATAGCAGTATGGCAGCTGTAGTGCCTTTTCTCCCCATTACATATGATGCTAAATTTCACAGATGATCGGAAGAAGCTACAAGCAAGTGCTTCTTGAATTTGGGCAATACGCATCTGCCCGGCTTGCAGGACAAAACTTCAGGAAAGGAAAGAGGGAGCAATGGGCCAGTTCTTTTCCATCAGTGGTCATCTGGACTGCAGAAAGCAAAAGAAAACTGATGGATCTATCAAGGAAGAAAAAAATGTTTCAGTAATGATGTTATGAGATCGCTGTGCGCTGGCTTGAGGGACTGCACCAAGTAAAAGGTAATGCCAATACCTTCAAGTCCTCAGAAGAGAAGAACCTTTTTGTCTCTGGCTGTCTGCCAGCCTTGTGAAGGTAGAGACAGACCAAAATAGTGCCCTCACTGGGGACAGTCTGCGGTGTTCCTTTAACCCCTTGTGGGCACCCAAGTATCCGGACGAGAGAGAACTGTGGGAAAACCATGCTTCAGGAACTCTGCTTCTCACAATTATTTTTTTTTTTATTAGGAATGCTGATAACTAAATTGCTTTCCATCTGCATATCTTCTGAGTTTTCTCAGAATAAGTCATTAAGATTTTTTTCTGAATCTATAGGAGCATCAAGGCTTACTAGAGCTGACATTAAAAAAATCCACAAAAGAGAATCTGTCCTTCTTGTCAACATCAGCAGCTATAACATTTCTCATAGCATCTTGATTTGTAAGCAGCAGACTGCCTCTGAACATCTGTTCACTGAATGTCCCGGAGAGGCTGGTTTTGTACTGCAGATTTCAAGCATCTCTAATACTACAGTGCAACAGCAGCACCTTTGCTCCCCTTGCTGAAATTTTTTTAATGCGGATAATTTAGAGGAAGTATATTTGTCTGAAAGCTGATAAATTCTTACATATATATTTAAATCTTGAAGGATTTTGCAAAGCTCATACTCAGTCATCCTGCTTAGCTATTCTTTTTAGCTTTCTTTTTTCTTTGTATTTAATTTTCTTTCCATGCAATTTCTTGTAACTGGAAAAGTTGTTTGACTTTTTAGATGATGAAGTTTCATTTAGATCCTTGTTCACGATGCACTCTTCCATTAAAGCTTCGATGACAGTTCACTAAAATAGAAAATTATATTTTAATGTTTGAGATCAGGCCTCATCTGGCACGTTCATTTATTGGAAATCTTTGTAGTGCTATCTATCTTGCAGTAAATTTTTAGGCCATTATCCTGCACACACTTAACTTTGCAACAGTGGGTAGCCCTGTGTAAATTCAGTGTTCTTTCATGGATTTTAAAGTTAAGCACGTACAAAGAGATCTGACCCTCAGGGTATGGGATTACCTGACTGTTTATTGTAGCAAGAGTCAGCACAAGGAAGACTCAGTAATGCTACAGAGCATAGTAAAATTACCCCCATAACTCAGTGTAGCCCATAACTCTGGTTTTGACTGTAGATCTTCATACTTTATGAACTTTTTCATATTGTTTTATCACAATAAGTTAATAAATATGACACTGACAGCATAAGATTTTTTAGAAATTAATACACTCATCTGTAACTACAGTAGGATATCAAATTCATAAAAAATAATCTTGCTTACCCTGAATGAGTAAAAGAAAAATAAATTAGCAACCGAAAAAGAAGAAAGAAGAACAAAAACCGCCCAGGACCTCTCTGAGCAATTCGTACTGCTTCAAATCAATTACACTTTGAATAAGTACACTCATTAAATTATAACAGACACACTGGAAACGTTCCTCCCTTAAGCCATCCATAGTTTTAAAGAAGGCAACACTTGCCAAATGTATATTATTTAAACTACGGGGAAAGTACAACAGTGTTCAAAAGTGCAAATGTTCAAAAATACTTGTTCAAAAATACTTGCTAAAGAAAAAAGAGGGTACCTATTTATTAGGAACCGAGGTGTTCTAGTAGTGAGGGCTTCGTTTTTGAAGAGTCCTAGTTCAAAGTGGTTCTTCTGTGGCTTCACCAGATCCCTTTACTGCTTACCCAAGGCTACAAGACATAGACCATTTAATCAGTTCATTTGTTAAAGTAAAACCACCAGACATCCCCAGGAGTTTTAATTTAGAATGGCAATATTTTGTAAAACCTTTTGTCCCTAGCTGTGCTTTTTTAGGACAGACTAAGCCTGAGTTTCACTGCCATGTTCTTGCCCTCAAACAGCTGGGATTGCAATAACAGTTATGAGCAGAATTGGAGCATTGTTGTAGGAAATACTTGTAAAATGTCGAACTGACCACACACAAGACAGTAGCTACACATCCTGTGGCCCAGCTCTGATTGTTTTGCTAATATTAGGGCCAGGAGTGGTTGATGTACCACACCCAGAGGAGTAAACAGGAAAGGCTGCATCCATGGCTTTGTTCTGCAGCGCTGCGTGACGAGGGGGGACACTGAGTACGTCCAGGTGGATCCATGCAGTCAGGCGTCACCTCTTCTTCTGTGCCGTCTTCAGAGCTGGCCGAGACAGCGGACAGGAGGATGGATGCACCATTGCACCTATGCAGCTCCCTGATACCAACTACCTCGTGCCCAGCTAACCAGGGAAAGGCATGGAGCCTGAACGCTGCCTGCACCTCTTTACATAGATGTCCTTTCAGACAGACCTCTGCCATTCAGTCTCTTCTTTCTTTTTCTCTTTCTTTTTCTTTCTCTTTTTGTTTTCTCTTTCTTTCTTTTTCTTTTTCTTTTTCTTTTTCTTTTTCTTTTTCTTTTTCTTTTTCTTTTTCTTTTTCTTTTTCTTTTTCTTTTTCTTTTTCTTTTTCTTTTTCTTTTTCTTTTTCTTTTTCTTTTTCTTTTTCTTTTTCTTTTTCTTTTTCTTTCTTTCTCTTTCTTTTTCTTTCTTCCTTTTTCTTTCTTTCTTTCTCTCTCTTCCTTCCTTCCTCTCTTTTTCTCTCTCTTTCTCTCTTTCTTTCTCTTTCTTCTTTCTTTCTTTCTTTCTTTCTTTCTTTCTTTCTTTCTTTCTTTCTTTCTTTCTTTCTTTCTTTCTTTCTTTCTTTCTTTCTCGCCTTCTCTCTCTCTCTCTCTCCCAGCCCCCCATGTCCTTCCTTCTTCCTTCTCTCTTTCCTTCCCTGCCCTGGCTGATCTCCAGTGTTACAAATTTGTTGCAATTTAGAGTTGAATATTCAAAGGTCGTGTCAGTCATAGATTCCAAATCACAGAAACATAGAATCATCTAGGTTGGAAGGGACCTTAAAGATCAACAGGTCCAACCATCAACCTATCACTGCCAAAACCACCACTAAACCATGTCCTTCAGCACCTGTCTTTTAAACACCTCCAGGGATGGTGACTCCACCACTTCTCTGGGCAGCCTGTTCCAATGCTTAACAACCCTTTCTGTGAAGAACTTTTTCCTAATATCCAATCTAAATCTCCCCTGGCGTAACTTGAGGCCATTTCCTCTTGTCCTATTGCTTGTTACTAGTGAGAAGAGACCAGCCCCCACCTCTCTACACCCTCCTTTCAGGTAGTTGTAGAGATGCTGCACTCAGGCACAAAAGCAGGATTTTCTAGTCGAAGGGGCTGTATCCTCTGACAGAAGCGAAGAGAGTCCTCTAACACTTGCAAAGAGAGGGGAGAGGAGGGGAGGCACCTTGCAGGGGCAGACCTAGCAAGGGAAGATAGGGAACACAGTGGTAAATCACTGGCAAGGAGGATGAGAGAGGGATGACAGGAAGGGTCCCAGGTCACCCACAGCCAGGGGCAGGGAAAAGTGGGATCACTCAAAGAAGGGAGGTGAAATAGGGCAGGGGCAGCTTGAGAGATGCTCTTTATTTCTTTTATTTGAAAGATGCTTCTAAAACCTGATCTCTCATTTTTACTGTGCCACTGATCATTCTTCCATCTAGAGCTCTTCTTGTAGGTGTTGTGTTCCCGTGCTTCTCCATGGGAAGCTCCATAAGAAGCTTCTCCCGTGTGCAATCTACTCCTGATGCACATCTGTGTGACGCACTGAAAATCCTGTAGCTAGCACCAAAGAGCTGGTATGTCATCACAGCCAGCCCAGTGCCGTTCACAGGTGGTAGTTTGGACTCCAGAAGGGTGACTTTGCCATTAGCCTTCACCGGAGCTTGTCAGCTTAGGCACGGGCAGCTGTACCAGTTTGATTTGCAAGTTAGCGAGTCTGGCTCCTGCATGGGGTCTCTGAACTGAACTGTACTGTGGAGCCTGGTTGTCTGCACAGAAAACAGAAATAGCTTCTGAACCATGTAATCAAATCCTGCATTTTACCAACTCAGTTCCTGTTAGTCACTGTCTTCACACCACAAGTCACACCAAAGTCAGTCCTGATCGCAAGTCCTTCACTGAGTTTATTTGCTCCCCGTTACCCTTTCAGAGTACCTGAATGCCCTACAAATGTTGCCTGTATCTCACAACACCGCTGTGCGATTAGAAAATATTTTCTTTGTACTACTAACAAAGAACGTCTTGCAGGGTCGCATGGCAAATGGGGCGAAGGTAGGGGCAGTACCAGATTTTTCTGGGTCTCACTAAGATACACTCCTCAGTCACAAGACTGTAATTTATCTTCCTTACACACACCTTCCCTCTCCACCGTGATGAGATTTAATATCCGATCTCCATACCGAATAATAATATCTCAGCTGTCAACTGACTGGAATTCTTGCATAGGGGGAAAAAATGAAGAACATGTATAAATGGCAAACAAATAGTATTCTAACAATATTTAATCTTTGCCAGTCAATACTAGCAATGTGAACACATGTAACTAAAAATGTATAATTTTATATAATAACGGACATGATGTTGGCTCAATAACATTATATGTATGTACATATGCACAGACTAACCTTTATTTTAGGTCTGATCCTATTCCAATTTCAAATCCTGGCTTTAGATACCTCAACAGCAAACCTATAGACTTTAACCACATTGAGTTGTGAAGAATACGAGCCGTTCCTTTTCCCACACTGCTGTAAATGAAGGGTAACTTCGGCGAAGCTGCTGTGGCACCAGCAAAGGGCAGCGAGTGAGGAAACAAGGTGGCAGTACTCTGTGAGGAGGTGGTCAGCCAGCCCTATGCCCTCCTGAAGTCTGCAAGCAGGAAACAAAGCTGGAAGAGGGCTCTGGGAAGAGCATCTTGTTCTGCGTTGCAAGAGGCTCCGAGGGAAGAGTAGTTCCTGGGGACATGCTGTAAACCATCTTGTGCTCTGTCTTTATTGTGGCCCAGGTCAAGCTCTCTAATCTGTGTGGGCTTTCCTGTGTTCAGCTCTGCAGCTCTGTCTTTTACATGAGAGAAGGGCAATAAATGACCTCTGTGGTCCCTTCCTCTGCTTGCTGATTGCTGACCATAAACAGGCTGGTGATGATGTTTGGGCTAGCAGTGACTTAATGAAGAGTTCAGCCATGGTCTATGTTATTTTTCCTGTGCAGCCTCCTGTTTGTGGCTTCAGGGGCTCTGACAGTCAGAGGCTAACCCCGCTATAGGAGGGCTTTACCAGAAAATGAGAAGACCTTCTCCTGGGCTGCTGAGAAACAATGCCTGATCCAAACTGACACCACTCAGGTCTCTCATGTTTGTTTTCTTTGAAAGCAATATCCCAAGTATCTGTTGTGAGCTTGGAGGAGTGGGAGAAGGGAAAGGGGGTTCCCACATGGTAAGTAGCTCCTTTTCAAACTGGCAACCTGTCACAGGTTGATACTGGGCCCAGCACTGTTTAATATCTTCATAAGTGATCTTGATGATGGGATCAAGTGCACCCTGACAAAGTTCGCTGATGACACCAAACTGGATGGGGAAATGGACAGTTGGAAGGGAGAACCACCCTTCAGGAAGACCTGGATAGGTTGGAAGAGTGGGCTAACAAGAAACTTATGAAGTTCAACAAGGACAAGAGTAAGGTCTTGCACCTGGCAAAACATAATCCAGGAGTGCAGCACAGACTGGGGTCTACTCAGCTGGGGAGCAGCTTTGTGGAAAGGGACCTGAGAGTCCTGGTGAAGAATAAGCTCAATATGAGTGAACAGTGTGCTGCTGCGGCAAAGAAAGCCAACAGGATGCTGGGCTGCATCAACAACGGCATCACCAGCAGAGGTAAAGAAGTCATTATCCCACTCTACTCAGCGCTTGTCAGGCCACACCGGGAATACTGTGTTCAGTTTTGGTCCCCTCTATACAAAAACGATGTGGACAGGCTGGAGAATGCCCAGAGGAGGACCACAAAAGTGATCAAATTACTGGGAAGCCTGCTGTATGAGGAAAGGCTGAGAGAACTGGTTTTGTGTAGCCTTGAGAAAAGAAGCCTTAGGGGAGATCTTATCACGATGTTCCAGTATTTAAAGGGTGGCTACAAAGAAGATGGAGAGTCCCTTTTTACAAGGAGTCACATGGAAGATACAAGGGGTGATGGGTACAAGTTACTCCTGGGGAGATTCCAGTTAGACACGAGAGGAAATTTTTTCACAATGAGAACAATCAGCCATTGGAACAATCTCCCCAGGGAACTGGTGGATTCCCCAACACTGGGCACTTTTAAGATGCAGCTGGGCAGGGTGCTGGGCTGTCTTGTCTAGACCATGTTTTTGCCAAGAAAGGTTGGACCAGATGATCCTTGAGGTCCCTTCCGACCTGGTATTCTATGATTCTATGATAGTGTAGTGGCTGTGCAACCAGGCTGCGGCTGGCACATCTCCAGGCTGTGCCACCCAGCCCGTGCCTGCTGCCTGAGCACTTGCTCCACCACCCTGCGCCAGGCGCAGCTGCCCAGCTCCAGACGAACCCTACCTTGTGAGAGAGGTTATGAAGAGGTAGAGAGGCCATGGCGTGGTGCTGCAGATGAGGGAGAGGCAGCTCTGGGTGCTGGGGAATATGATCCAGCTGTGTGCTTGTCAGTCGTTGCATGTGAGATCTGAGGTTGCTCTCACATTGCAAACCAGGCTTCAGTTACAGCGGCTTTTGCATAACGAGGCACGCAGTCAAAGTACAGCCCTGCTCAAACTGATGCTGAATGAAAAGCTTTGTCACGTGCAGATTACAAGCTTTATGGCACAGAGCATGTTCCCGCAGAAAATGCCCGCAATGATACTTTCTGCAATTGCAATGACATTGTTGTAGCTGTATTTGGTCTGGGAAAATCAGTCGTAAATAAAATTTATTATTGGTGTATCTCCACCGTGTGTGCTAACAGCAGAAGCCGTAGTGTATTGCAGCTGAATTGTTTGTGTTTTATATCGAGTTCATGAATTAACTAGAGGACAAGGTGGACCATTTGCTGTGTTAAAATGTAACTAGGAAAATGGCATAAGGGCATACTACTTGCCTTAAAGGGAACTTATTTAGGTTAAAACTGCACACAAAGCATGAGACTGCAGTAGCAGCACTGAAAGCCCCTTTTGGTCAGTAGGTTATCACATAACCAAGCACTTCTTAGAATTGTTTTCCAAGTCTGAAGGCAAAATTTTTGAAAGGTAAATTAGCTGAAGGACACATAGAAGAGTGAACGTGCAGTGATTTTTTACTTAATTGTTATTTCTTCAAATGGAAAATATGCATTTTGCTTTGCATTAACGGCTTCATTGTAATGACTAATGTCTCTGTGCCTTTCTGTGATTATTTTTCACTTAAGACTGTGGTTGCCAGTAACAGTTTGTTAAAAGAAACAAGTGATGGAACATTAGCCACCCCACCAAGCACTAAGACATTTTCTTTAATTATAATAGGTGCTTTTGTAATAATCCCTTTTGCCTAACATGCATTTCCCTCCATGTCCATGAGAATACAGTTAACTTCCAGGATATACTACAAGATCTGTCTTTTAACTTGTGTCTGTGGGAGAAGACAATCATAGGTCCCTCTTTAATTAATTATTTCAAAATTTTTATTTTTTCCTGCATGTGACTTCCAGGATCAAGTAGATCTTCTCCTGGCAGCATTTCTTGGTTCAGGCTTTCAAGTGTGCTGATGATATGACCTTTAGGAACCATTGCCCTGCAATACGATAAGGTTGGGTGTATTCTGGTTGAAACCAGGTGTTTGGATAGTTGCTGAAGGCTTTGTGAAATTCCTAAATTACAGCACAAATGACAGAGGAATGACTTTTTCTAATGCTTGGTTTGTTGATTGACCTTTTGCACCTATGGAATATAAAAGTAAGTGGATAAACTTTCAAAACAAAACCTAATAAAATAACAATTTGTTTTTTTTTTTTCAATTTTACCTGAAGCCACTATTTTAAAAGAAATAAAGTGCCAGGGGCTTTGATGGAAATTAATGGAAATGAGTCTGTACTTTCCTGGAAAGTTACCTAAAAAGCAGTATACTATTTTTGGCCTTGCTCTTACAAAGACATGTGCATGGGCATAGCCACAGGCCATAAAGCTCACACTACACTACTTTTGTGAAAGGACTTCATAAAAAGACTCTTCTAAACAAAACTAGTTGTGATATCATTATAAGTTACAAAAATTTGCTATAACTAAGAAACTGTACATGCCAATAAATCAAAACAATTCAAGTATTTGCTGTTTACTAGCAAAATAGTTTCAGTTATGTAAACTGGACTGAAATTCAACTTATAAAAGGGTATTTTAGATCTGTGTGTGGTCCTCATTTCCTTCCTGCACAAATAAGAAATATATGGATATTTGTCAAATATTTTATGATAGTTATTCTCTATTATGTACTCAGTTACTTACAGAAAAAACTGACATAAACTGCATCTTCCACAATCTGCTCAGAGATGTCAGTTTTCACCTACGATGCCATCTAAGTTTTGAAAACAATGAATAGGTCAGAGCAAGGAAGCAGCTACTATTTCTTGGTTGGGTTTTTTTTTCATGCATTAGAGGTGTTAACAAGCTGGAAAACAGGAAATCAAATTTTACCATTCACCAACAATTTCTCCTGTTTTTCTTGGAGATGGGAGTATCTTCATGCAAGCAATGATGCAAAGAATAATAAGAGTATTTGCACACTGAATCGATACATGGATCTACAAGCTTGTTAATTATATTGCAAGCATGCCTGAAGCCACAGCTGGGAAACTTGCCCCACCGGTCATTTGTCATCAAAGTCTTCTTTGATTTTGCCAAGAGAGTAAATGAATTGTTATTAGGAATGACGGGTAAGATTCACACGAACTGATTTGGGAAAAGCTACATTATGGTTTTCCAGCCAACCATTTGCTTGTGTTTCCACAGCCTCACTGGGTGGTACATGGGATGTTTTCACCGTCAATGGGAAGCAGCTGCCAGACAGGTCTCATGCCTTTTGGGCCAGGGCAAGTTTGGCATGATCTGAACCCTAAGATAAGTGAATTAACGTACAAATTTGAGTGACTGGTCCTTGGCTGTACTGCTCAAATAAAAATAGTTCCCAGGATCCCCTAAATACTAAAATTTTGGGAGGGATTTTTTACCGGTGATTATGTATTGTATGAAATATGATACCTGACAATTTATACAGATGATTTCATATTGAAGAAAGATGTACCCATCATACATATTACTACTGTTCCTACTAGTACGTCTTTGGAAGTAGTATTTATTCTTTTTTTTTACTATGACTTCAATCTCCCTCCCACACGTGATCACACAATTGTTTGCAGGACTGCTGCTGGCTGGGTTTAGAGTAAGTCATTGCGTTATTATTTGGGTGGGGAGGGAAGGAGGAAAGGA
Organism: Vanellus vanellus; assembly: GCF_965231255.1. Lineage (NCBI taxonomy): Eukaryota > Metazoa > Chordata > Aves > Charadriiformes > Charadriidae > Vanellus > Vanellus vanellus. The sequence goes on along the minus strand of NC_138905.1, from coordinate 136,449,931 downwards.
GGACCACACACAGATCTGAGCTATACTTTGATAAGTCAGATTTCAATCCAGTTTACATTACTGACTTACTTCTTTTTTTCCCAGCAAACAATAAATACTTGAAGTGTTTTGATATACTGATATGTAGCATTTCTTAGTTGTAGGGAAGTTTTGTAACCTGTAATGGCATCACGGCTTCCCTGTAAACAGGAAGTTTGAAACTCTCTTCCTACAATACTTGTATGGCTTCTGTTGTCATGAGGTGCCTCTCGGTCTGAACTATTGTACCCTCACAAGAACTTTAAAGCACGCAAGGACCGCCAATGCCATTGCATAAGGCACACTGGGCTGTACAGAAAGTGGCTCAGGCACCCAAGGTGGATTAAAGCTCCCCCTAAGTACTGGGTTCAGAAGAATAAAGTCGGTGTGGTTGGCACTGTTAAGTGCTGAAGGACACCTGCAATGCAGAGGTGGCAGGCAGAGACCTGAGCACTCCCTGCGTTCCCCAGAGGTGTGCTGTTCAAGAACTACTGGAGAGAGACCAGCGGAGGGCTCCAAAGATGATCAAGGGACTGGAGCATCTCTCTTATGAGGAAAGGTTGAGACCTGGGTCTGTTTAGCCTGGAGAAGAGAAGACTGAGAGAGGATCTCATCAATGCTTGTAAATATGTAAAGGGTGGCTGTCAAGAAGATGGGGCCAGACTCTTTTCAGTGGTGCCCAGCGACAGGACAAGGGGGCAACGGGCACAAACTGGAACACAGGAAATTCCATCTCAACGTGAGGAAAATCTTCTTTACTTTGAGGGTGGCAGAGCACTGGCACAGGCTGCCCAGAGAGGTGGTGGAGTCTCCTTCTCTGGAGACATTCAAAGCCCACCTGGGTGCCATCCTGTGCAACCCACTCTAGGTGAACCTGCTCTGGCAGGGGGGTGGACTGGATGATCTCCAAGGTCCCTTCCAACTGCTACCATTCTGTGATTCTGTGCTCATGCCCACAGGGTGTTCAGGTCACACCTATTGCACCTATATGCTCACACTTATTTTGCAGAAGTAAGAGGCACGGATTTCCCTGTCTCCCCCCTCAGCTTGTGGGGGTTCACTTCTTTAGTGTCTTGGAGGTGACACATTGCAGATTACAATACCAGGGTAGAATGATGTTGAACACAGACTTCTGTCTTTTCTGATGAAGTGGGTTATATGGAGAGAGGAATGCAAGTTTTACCGGTCAAGAAAGAAGAGAAAATTGTCCAAAGGTAAAAACCAAACCAAACCAAACCAAAAAAAGCAGCTGTGTTTGTTTGCAGTAAGAGATGTGGCTGGTAAGACAGACTATTGTGTTCTGGGACAGTGGGTGTTTCCAATATCTTCCTGCCATGGTCCACTTCAGAAATACTTAGAAAAACTGAGGCTGACACATCAACAAAGGTCAAACGGTGTCTGCTGAGGTGTTGGAGAAGGGAGTATTTGTTGTGATGAGACATTAGCATCACCAGTACTGAGCTGGTCAGTTATCAGTGAGCATCTTTGGGCACAGGAAAATGCATAATTAGCATAAATTGTTGACAGTATTTTCCTTCGCTTGTCAGCATAACATCTGTCTTGTTCAAGTTCAGCTGTAAGACAGCTGTTCTTCCATAAGTTAGTTTGAAGATATTATTCTATTTTCATGATAGTCATATAATTAAATATGGCAATAGTTAGGTAAAGCCCTACATCATCTCCACACTGCTGGTGCCATGTCCTCTGATTAGTATCTTGTACCTGACTGAAGACACAGAAAAGGTCCAGTGACACCTCAGGACCCTCCAAGTGAAGAACCTAGTGGTTGAGGGCTCTGCAGAGCCTTCTCAAGAGGACTCACAGAATTTTTCTGAGCTACTGGTCTTTGCTGCTTTACGTCAGGCTACAAGATTCAGTTTGTAAAATATACTGGCCCTCCTTTCAAACAGTGCATTTCAAAATGAGAAAATACCATGATAATCCACTATGCCTAAAGGAGGAAAGATTTCTCTGTAACACTTCATCTTTGAACACAATCATCAATTATTCACCCGCCAATAACTGCGACTATCAACCCATTCAGTGTTTTCCACACTGAGGAGACAGGCATAGATCTTCATTTCAGATTAGTGGAATTAAAGGTTTGCATGTTTTGTGCAGGTGAGGAGGCACAGATGCATGGTATGGAGAGGATAAAGTAGTTGTAAAAAGATTTTAAAAAGAGATAACAGGTCTTGGTTAATAAGGACAGAGGTGATGAGCCAGTAATTTTTTTTTTCGCTTTACAGACCATAAACTGATAGCAATTTTAACTGCACTAACCCAAACCTAATATTTTCTAGTAAAAACATTATGTAAAATTACATTTGGATCTTATATTTTGCCAGAACTAATAGTAAACAAGCATATAAAAATTAAACCATACTGAATTTCTATATGTTTTGTGTTTAGGAACACGTCTAGCAACATTAGCCACATGTTGGTAATGGTACAGGACTGCAAGCGGGTAACCTGATTTCTCCTGGGCCAGGCTCTATCTCAGCACCAAAGCTGCTGTGAAGAGAGGTGTTGGCTCTGCTGCGGGTCATTGGCATTCGTAAGAATCACCTTCAGGTTGATTACCTTATTCCTTGAAATGCCCCAGAGAACTTCTGGGAGGAAAAGCTCTGAAAACCAGTGCAAGAACCACAATCTCTTCCCTGGGATGTACTCAGCCCTCCCACCTTGGGTCATGACCTGCCTGACTTTTAAGATGGTGCTTGACACGCGATGGGAACATTTACAGTGTCGCTGCTGACGGGGGGGTAATAAAGAGGAATCTTGTCTCCATCAACAAGAAGCTCTTTGCCCTTCGTGTTAAAGCAAAAGCTATAGAGAACATACTGTGTCCAGCTCTGGAGCCCTCAGCACAGGAAAGACTTGGAGCAGGTCCAGAGGAGGACCACAAAGATGATCAGAGGGGATGAAGCACCTCTCCTATGAGGACAGGCTGAGAGAGTTGGGGTTGTTCAGACTGGAGAAGGCTCCAGGGAGACCTAATAGCAGCCTTCCAGTACTTAAAGGGGGCCTACAGGAGAGATGGGGACAGACTTTTTAGCAGAGCCTGTTGTGATAGGACAAGGGGTAACGGCTTTAAACTGAAAGAAGGTAGATTTAGACTAGATATAAGGAAGACATTTTTTATGCTGAGGGTGGTGAAACACTGGCACAGGTTGCCCAGAGAGGTGGTAGATGCCCCATCCCTGGAAACATTCCAGGTCAGGTTTGGACGGGGCTCTGAGCAGCCTGATCTGGTTGAAGATGTCCCTGCTCGTTGCAGGGGGGGTTGGATAGATGACCTTTAAAAGTCCTTTCCAACCAAAACTATTCTGTGATTCTATGATTCTAACACGGTGAGATGCTTCTCTCTCAAACTGCCACGGCTGATCCGTGAGGACTCCCTTCAGGAAACTACATCGCTGCGTTTCCTCACTGCAGCCCCCACGCCACGCCATCAGCAGCCCGGTGGTACTCCGGCAAACACCACTGACCAGGGCCCACCTCCTCTGGGGCTGGAAAGGAGCGCTGCTGCGCTCGGGGACCCCCACCGTCCCCCCAGGAGCGGGGCAGGAGCAGGGAGTTCGGGAGGGCTGGCAGGGCCACGGTGAGGATGGGCAACCGGGCGGCCACGGCACAGGCCGGGCCCAGAGGGCCCACCCAGCCGCCTGCCGGGGTTTGACGCCTCCGCACCCGCCCGGCGGCCGCGCTGGGCCCCGTGGGCCGCCCGCGGGGGTACGCCCCGCGGGGCTGCGCTGTCCCACGGGGGTCGCGGGGCTGGTGACAGGCGCCGGTGGTCGGTAATTAAGTCAAAACCAAATTAACTCGGGAAAAGAAAAAAAGAAGAAAAAAGCGGAGGGCCGGGGCGGGCGTGGGGTGGCCCGTGAGGGGACTCCCCGCCGGCGGCGCGGCGCGGCTGGGCGGAGCGGAGCGGCGGGTCGAGGCGGGGCCGGCGGGAGCTGCTCCGGGCGGCCGAGGCACTGCGGAGCCGGCGACCGCACCGGGCGGGGGGCGGTCCCTGCACCTTCCCCGCCGCAGCGCGGCCCCGCCTCCCGCCCGCCCCCTCGCCCCCCCTCCCTCACCGGCGGCGCGGCTCCCGCTGCCCCGCCGCGCCGCGCCGCTCTGCCTGCGCCGCCCCGCCATGGAGCAGGGGCCGGCGGGGGGGCCCGCTGCTGCTCCTCCTGCTGCAGCCGCCGCCGTCACCACCGCCAGTACCGGGGGTCTCCTCCTGCCGCTGAGCGAGAGCGAGCAGCAGCGCTACTCCGAGCTCTTCTCGCGGTGCTGCCCGCCCCCCGAGGCGGCCGCCGGGGGCAGCAGCGTGGGCGAACTGTTCCGGGCCTCCCAGCTGCCCCCGGACACGCTGCACCAGGTGGGTCGCGGGGAGGGGGGGGGGGAGACGGGACACGACGCGACGACGAAGGCCGGCTCGCCCCGAAGTTGCGGGGTGCGGGGACCGGGGACGGGGACAGCCGCGGTACGGGACCCGCTCCCTCAGCGCTGCCTCCGCCGGAAAGTTAGGGGCTGCGCGGCGGACCTGCCCTGGGCCGGTTTGGGGGGGCCGGAACGAGCGGCGGCTCCGTCGGGGGCGGCACGGCTGTCCCCGCAGCGGGGCGGGCGGCGGTGTCGGGGGGCTGTTGTGGCGTCCCCTTTTCTCTTAACCAGCCCGGCTGCTACTAGTACGGGCAGCGTTGAGTCGCCTCTGCCTGCCCGAGTGTCGTCGGTGTGTCGGCGACAGGCGGTGTCCTCCTGGTGGTTCGGGCTGCCGAGAGGGAGCCGCTGGGGCCGGGCGTCCGGCCGTCCGCAGCCCTCTGGCCTCCGTCCGCCGTCTCCCCGGTCCCATCGGCAATGCCACTGCCTTCCTCAAAAAGGAGCCCCCGAGTGTCACAACGACCGTTGTGCTGTCAGGGCTGTGAGGGACATGCGATGCGTTTTAATTCCCGGCTTAACACTGATTTATTTTCCTTTAAAGTGTTGTTTCAGTGAAAAAAGAAAAATATCTGTAGGTGGAATGACGTTGCGGTGGTGTTTGTGTGTCTGTTGGTGCGGGTGAATGCGTTTAGGTAGGGAGGGAGAGGCTCTCGCACCGTCAGAGCAGCGGAGTGCCAGAAGAGGTCCCCGACGGAGGCGATGGGGCAAAGCTCTCCTCAGCCCTGAGGAGGAACTGGTCGGGGGGTGAGAAGGCTCCTGCTGCCCTTCAGGTCACCCGGACTTGTGGTCTTCTCCACCTGTGGGTTAGTACTTTAACTAATGCACTGCAGTTGCACGGTACTTCTGACAATAAACTAAACAGATGTAGGCTATTCCTGGTTTTGTTTGTTTATTTTATTTTTTTTTATTTGTTATTTACAGGAGTTCTGTTCTTTGGTAGTCTTTACTTATCAAGCAGAAAAAAGTTATGTTGAAATTGAGCCGCAGTATAGTTATACCTGGGCACTGCCTGAGGGCACTAAACTCCTCAGCTTCTTTCCTGATAGCTGTCAGGTCATCTCATAGCGACGTATATAAATTCACATTACATGGGTGATTCTAAACAAAAAGGATGATATTTCAAGGCTATTTTTCCTCTCTTATTTGCGCTGTTTGCCAGATCTCCAAACCAAAAATGTTACCGAGGGCTGTAGTGTGACTTGATTTTGAGCCGCACTGTGGCCTTGGTCATCTGGCAGGTGGATTGAGCGATGAAAGTAGAGATTTTGCACAGATCTAGCACTGAGAGTAGATCTTTCACGAAGAGGAAGAAGAGGGCATTTAATTTCAAATAAGAAGGCATATTTAAGAAAGTTGTTAAAGCCCTGTTAGTAAATTTGTGTGACTTTGGTATTAGTCACTTAATTTGCCAAAGAAGTATGGAAAAAACCTCTTATTTTTGCTATGTAGTTCCTTACCCTATCATTTAAGTGAAATTTATTACCATATTATTATCATAGTCTGTTTTGGGGGTCATTTTGATAGTAATGTGTGACTTAAGCCTGGAAACATTGTTTGGTGGTTTGTTTTTTTTTTAGTGTTCTTGCTGGTTGTTTTACTATTTTAGATTATTTCCAGGTATATTTGTGCTGTGAGGAGAATGTTATTGGGAAACAAGCCTGTATTTGGCTTCAGGAATATTCAGATAATAAGGCCTGGGGGATCTGGGGCTGTTTCTCTTCCTCCTTCTTGCTTTCCCCCTCTTGTTTATATGGCACTAATCACGGTGGCGTTCTGCTCTACGGCTAGAGCGCCTGTCCTCAAAACTCACTGCTGTCAGGTATTCTTACTAACATTTACAAGGACTTAAGGAAAAAAATGAATTAATGTCATGTGTTTAAAAAAAAAAGGAAATGTGGATGTTTTGATAGGGAAAACCCCACAACATTGTTTGAGATATTTTGTCTTTTGTTATCCTCCAAAAATGCAATCTAATAGTTTCTGTTTAAAAAACCATATCACTCTAACAATTACGGGAACAAGGTACAGAGGTTCTGGTACATGTTTTCTACTAGTGCAGGGAACACCCATTTTAAACAGAGGCAGCTCGTTTGGGTTAAGATAACGTGTTTTCTTTGAAATAATAGTTGACCATGAAAGTTCGTGTTTTTTTTTTTTTTTTAATGCATCTGTGAAAATTAGTGCTTAGTATGCAGGCATCCCTACTGGCCGACGGAGAAATGGTCATGCTGAGTTTTCCCATGTCAGAAATGGGGAGGTTTGGATTGGAAACCAGTTCTGGATTTCTACTAAGCAGAGCCTGCACAGTCCAGAAGGTACTCAACACTGTTCCCTGGCCCTTGCATGGGCTGTAACAAGAGGCAGCTATGGACCATTTTGTAAGCAATGTGCAATTTACAGCTTTTTATTCTCAAGGTTTTTATTGAGGAGCGGTTTTACAGATCACTATGCTTCCAGAACTGGCATTTTGTGCCACGACAAAGTCTCAAACCTGTGCCGTTATCTTCAGGCATTTGTACTTGTGTAATAAGTGGGATAAATCATAGAATCACAGAATGGTTTAGGTTGGAAGGGACCTTCAAGATTATCGCGTTCCAGCCCCCCTGCCATGGCCAGGGACACCTTCCACTTAGACCAGGTTGCTCAAAGCCCCATCCAACCTGACCTCGAATGTTTCCAGGGATGGGGCATCCACAACTTCTCTGGGCAGCCTGTTCCAGTGCCTTGCCACCTTCAGAGTAAAGAATTTTTTCATAATGTATTCTAAATCTCCCCTCTTCCAGTTTGAAGCCATTACCACTCGTCCTATCACCATGTGCCCTTGTAAAAAGTCCCTCTCCAGCTTTTCTGTATGCCCCCTTCAGATACTGGAAAGCTGCTGTAAGGTCTCCCTGGAGCTTTCTCTTCTCCAGGCTGAACAACCCCGACTCTCTCAGTCTGACAATTGGAAATTGTTAAATCTTTGAGAAAGAAGGAGCCTTTCCTTATACAGTTTTTGAGATTTGAAGATGCTCACAAGCATCACAGGAAGTCTCCTTCCACCTTCCTTAACTGTAACGGCAGGGTTTTTGATCTAGACAAAAATCATGTGGGTGGTGTATCCCAGTTGGACTATTGCTGTTGAATATGGCAATTCCTGTGGGAAAAGCAGTGAAGTGTGCTCCCAAACAGCAAAGAGGCAAAGGTTTTGTTTGGCTTAAAGATTAGTTAGCTTGATCCAAGAGGTTATATAGATGAGAGAGGCTAGGTAATAGAGAGCAAGTAGGGAACATGACAGCGTGTACCAAAAGAGGAAACGCTGGAATAAATGGAAAAAATCCAAGAGCAGCCGGGTCAGTAGGAGCAGATGGTGTGCACCCGAGGGTCCTGGGTCTTGCTACGAATTAAGTGATTGGACACAGATTCATCACGCCCAGGCTCATTAAAGCCAGCCAGTCTGCTGGGCATTAGGGTACAGCAGAAGTTGTACATATATAACTTTCCGTAAAGAAGGGATCGAAGAATGAGCTCAGCAAGAGTTATTTCAGTTCTGGAAAAATGCTTGAAGTTAGCACTAAAATTCAAAACGTCACACACTTCACAGGATGGAGCAGGGCACAACAGGGACAGGACTGCATGGTTTTTGTGGATTCTATAATCATACCTCCCCCCTGTACTGAAAGTCTTCAGCTAGCCATATAGTGTGGGTAAAGGCAGAACCATCAAGATTTTATTTAGGTTTACACAGAGCCTGGGGCAGATCTTTCACCAGGGGCTTTCAGAGTAACTCTGTAAAATGTCTATAATCTCTTGCATGAAAGATGCATGTTAGGATTGGTTTTATTTTTATTTTTTACAATATTTATGTTAAAGGAGGAAGGAACAGACTAGTCATGTGCCCTGCAGTTATGGAGACTGTCAGAAATAGAAGAAACCAAACAGCATCAGCCAGATTTATATTTACCCATGTTGGTCAAGTTGAAAATGATGTTCCCTGTGTTTTGGCTCCAAATAAAGGGAAGAAGAACCAAATTTGTGCAAAGAAAAAAAAAAAAAAACATCCTGAAAAAAATAAATGTTTTGAACTCACCGGGGCCACAAAAACATCATGGAAGCAAAGGTGGTCCCGCAGCCTGCTTTGTTATGTAGCTCAGTATTGATCTGTTAGGGGAGGTCTCTACAAAGGTCTCTATTTGTAGAGACTGGCAGGTCGGTAAGGGCTCGTTACATTTTTGCTCCCTCAGTGAGTTGGGATGTCATTACCCCCGCACCAAGCGCTGTGCCCCAAGGTGTCGACGATTGCTGGTTTGCCATGTCTCCTTTCAGGCCGTCAATTTGTGACCCCGTTTTGAAGCTGGCCTCTAGCGAGTACAGCCTCTGCTCCGTGAGTCTGGGACCCCAAAGGGCATCCGTTGTGGGTACCAGGCGCCAACGGGCTGATATCTGCATGGATTTCAGATAAAATAGTCATCACCCACTGATCAGCAAAGGAGAGGTACCTTGTGCTAGTTTTACTCTTTGTGGGTATTGCTGTGGTCTCGGAAGATTTTTATCTGAGAAGTTATGGAGCAGGATTGGACTCAAGATTTACACTGAAATGCTTATCTCTTTTTATCAGTTTTTGACTTATTTGATTAATTCTCACTTGATTGCCTGATGGTATCTTTAATTCCCAGTTTTATAAACCTTAATCTTATTTGCGGACTTGCGCTATCAGCACAGAGATCCAATTTTCTTAAGAAAACGCATTCTTTCCTCTGCAAATGAACACTGTGTTATTTTGAGCTCCGAGGATGACAAGTACTAATTGTATGATGCTGGAGCTGCACAGACGCTGCATTTTTTTAGCTGGGACTCTCCTTCCAGCTCTGTGTGAATAGGGAACGCAGACCAGCGATCTTGCTTTTCTTCCACAGGCTTCGTGAGTTAATTTGTGTTTATCGTGACTTGTCTCTATAGTTACAACTCTACCGTTAACTGTACTTTTGTGTTCAAAAAGCAGAAGTGTGAATAGATTAAAAAAAAATTGCTAAGATGATACTTTTTTGGAAAAAGGCCAATGAGGGTTGGCTTTCCCATACTTTTTTTTGTTCTATAAGCATGAATTAGTACCTGCATGATAGCCGGGGTGGGATTAACTGTCTGCCTCAAACAGGCAGAAAAGAATAAGAACTGTGGCAGTTAAAATAGGATATTTTTGAGTGAGGAAAGTCTGGACTGACCTTTACTTTATAAAAGATAATATTCGCTCTGTTGTGCCCCTTGACAGAATTTGGCGTTATGCTAGTGCTGCAAATGCAGTTTAGCTGACTAACAGTAAGTCCATCAAAAAGTGATGTTGGGTTAGAGGACATGTGGAGAAATTACATCCTACCAATGTCTTAGAGTCAAGAAGAAACAAAAAGGAGGTACAACTTAATGTGAGCAGTACAGCAGGAAGAGGAAAGGAAAACTGACATTTCAACATCAGTACTTCTGGCCACAGTCCTCCAAAGTGTCATCGCCTTTCTAGAGTCACAGGCAAACCTGTGTTAATGTAAGTAGGAACATGCAAAATCCAGATGTAAAAAAACATAGTAGTAGTATTTATAAAAACAAAACCAAAAGCAAACCCCCCAAAACTAAATTATACCAAAATAAAAGATAAAACTTGACCTGACGCAATCTTGATGATATATTCCATGAAAAAAAATTGAGGTCCTAGTACATCTTTAAGCTATTGTTTATCATTTAAACTATCATTTAGTAGTCACTGCTTACAAGATTAATAGTTTTGAGTGCCTCATCATTAAGATATACAGTAGAAGATTTGCAGAAGCTGTTCCTTCCCAAGTGCATTTCAAATCATGCTGTAAAACCAGAGACTCCTGGACCTGCTTGTCACAGATATTCAGTGGGATGGTTAGAATTAGCCTGGTCAAAGCCTGCAGCTTTCGGTAATTAACACTCATTACAACCAAGTATGAATTAATTATTTTATTTTCCAATAAAATAATGCTTTGCTCTGCCAGTAATTTAAAATAACCCTACAGAAGGGATGGAGGAAAAAGATCCATTGGGATGAAAATGAATAACTTTCTTCATGAGAGATTGCCACAGCGTGAAGCAGTGATGATGAAGAATGACTTTTACTATTTTTTTTTAATAAGTGGTTTTGTCGTAGTACTTACCTAAGTGCAGTGGATTCACCAAACAGTTGAATATAACCTTCTCTACTCATGCACGTATGTACAGCAATAGGCTGTCAGTATCGTGATGTTTACATACAGGTTGGTTGATGTTGTCCACAATCTGTTCTGCAAAGGAGACATTACACACAGAATTCCCCTACTTCAGTGGGTGAATCTAGCACAGACACCCCTCGCAAGAGAAGGTTGGTATAAACTCTGAAAACATGAATTTAGTTGAGCTGAAAAACTTAGCCGAGGTGGATTCATGAAAGATGGAACAAGCATTTCTGTGCCAAGGAATCAGAATAAATAAGCTGTTTAAATTTAAAATATTACGAGTTGAGAAATACATTTGCTATAATATTTGTAAAGCAAGATTCTTTGATGTATTAACATCTAACCATACCAACACTATGGCAAAATAAAACATTAATGAGCAGTATATACTAGTTTAATTTTTGAAGGCGGTCAAACAGTTGAACAGCTGGGTTAGTGGATAATTAACTAGAAAAGGTTGCTGAAGTAGAAAACCAACAGTGGACAAATAGTAATCCCCTCTTCCCATACAGAGGGAGTATTTTCTTTTTCCAGTGTATTCAGGAGCATTATTTGGTGACCACTGCATAAAATTGAGAACTCTGTTGAGAAGAACTCTTCCCCCCGCCCCTGCAGTTTAGGTACCATGACGAGGTGGAAGGATGTGGTGGGGTGAGATCCTTTCATCCTGTCATCTGGTAGGACACAGTGGCCAGAAATAATCGGCTAAATCACTAACTGCAAATTATACTTAGTTTATTTACCAAAGTGTTTGAAAGACAAAACATGTTTTTATAAACTACCAAATGTTTGCATACGGAAGAAATGTGTGATTTCCGTTTTCTAGCAGATGAAGATGGTCTGTGTATTTTTAAATGAGTTCCAGTTTTCATCTAAATTTAACTTTGCATATATTACATGTACCTACACAAGTCGGTGTATCTCTTATTAAAGATGATAAAGGAGCAAATTTCTTACAAAATAAAAATTAAGGTGTATATTAAGCTATGTAGTTGCTTAAATATGTTTTAAAATGCTATGTGTTAGTGAAAACAGAAATGTTACCATGTTAAAAAAAAAAAAAAATAATCTTGCTTTAATGATGACCAACTGATGAGACAGGTCTCTATCTAGCAAAATAACCAGATAGTTCCAATACGTACCAGCAATGAAATGAGGGTCTTATCTCTTTGGACCTAAATAATATTTTAAATAACTTATTTCTCCCATGAGTCTGCCTTGCAAAGGTTAAGATGATGCCAGTTGGTTTAGACTGGGTAGTGTGTTTGGAGCTGTCCTGAAGAAGCCATCTCCGCCCCATGTCCCCGCCGCAGGTTGTCACCCTGTGGAGAGCGCCCCTGCCGTATGCGGTGGACTCTCACCTGGTGGGACCAGGCCTGCTTAAATCTACCCCAAGGTTACACGCTGCCTGTTGCATCCTCGTTGTACCTGGGTGAGTCAATTCAGTGGCCTTCAGGAGTGGAAATTACTGAGCAGAGCTGCAGGAGTGCCCTACTTAAAGCAGCACGATCAGCCAATGTCTTTATAAAAACAAGGTCTTGAGAAACTTTAGGTAGCCTGGCTGCCAAAGCACATCTTCGGTGTTTTCTTCTGCTGCTTTATTTTTGATCTCTCTGGGTTTTGTTTTTTTTTTCTGCCCTGAGCGGTCTCCCCCCATCCAAAAAAGCGGCAAGTGATTCTTGCAGTGCCTTACCCTTGCATCTGCGCAGTCCTGCAGTCTGAACGTGCACCTCGGTTGCTCCTCTTCTCTGAGAGCAGGTGGTGGGCACCTACTCCTCTGAGCAGGGCCATGCTTGAAACGCTGGATTCGGACCTCGCCATTCCTGCTGGCTTGGTGGCACTGAAACTTTGGAGTCGGCTAATGGAAAACACTTGGCTGAGCTTGAATTTAGGCTGGCTGAACATGGCCCATGGTGTCTGCTCGCTCACTACGGTATGAGTCATGAAGCTGAATTCTACTTTCAATAGTAAATGTCTCTAGCTTTATTATTATTATTATAAATTTCAAGTGTTTTTGGCATGAGCCTTTCAAATTTACTTACTTTTTTTTAATCCTTTTCTTCTTAAAGTTTGAATTTAGGCTGGCTTGAATTTAGGCTGGCTGAACATGGCCCATGGTGTCTGCTCGCTCACTACGGTATGAGTCATGAAGCTGAATTCTACTTTCAATAGTAAATGTCTCTAGCTTTATTATTATTATTATAAATTTCAAGTGTTTTTGGCATGAGCCTTTCAAATTTACTTACTTTTTTTTAATCCTTTTCTTCTTAAAGTTTCTCTTTCCACACCAAGAAACATTAGATCAGCTTTGGCATAGGTAACATTTCACATTTCATGCATTATTTAATTCTGGCATAATTTACATGATGATGTCCTATGGAAGCCAAGATGATGGTCTTTCAGAATAAAACAATGTGTCTAATCATTTGCAAGACATGGTGACTGCAATGGGCTAACAAATACAGTCGGAATTATTTTGTTACCAACAGTAACAGCAGTGGTGCAGTAAAAGGTGAAGTACTTGAAGGTTTCAAATGCCAAAAATAAAAATAAATGGGAAGGGAGGCGAAACTGACTCAATAGCATGATTTATGAATTTATTTACTTTTTTTCTTTCCCTCCTCTTTTAGTAATTGCTACCTTTATAAAACCATCTGTATGTTTTAATAGACATGGGCTGCCTTTCCTTTACTATGTATAGATAGAAATGCAAATACAAATCGTGATAGAAAATGTGCTATAAAATATTGGTGTACTGTGCATGGGCACTGGAGACAATGTTGTCTTGTTGCTGCTTTGAAGTCCTGTGCTCCTTAGCTGGATTGAGGACGGACGCTTGGTTTAGACACAAAGAAGTAGGTTCTCACTGGCTGTGTGACACATTTCGACACGTAAGGTGCAAGCATGTTGGGTGAAATGGTGATAATTTTAAGGTTGTGTTTAGTGATGTGGAAGAGAAAACGTTTAAGCTGCTTTTCCAAGTGATGTGTTGACTCAAAGCAGACGTAAATGGGGTATAAAATCAAGGCAGGGCAGGAAGTGTCTCCACACACACCATCTGCAATGGAGTTAGCTACAACGGTACACCTTGGTTTAAGAAGTCTTTTGACACCTCTTCAGGTGTCAAAATCCACAACTCACATGTAAAGAATGATTTTAATTTGTGATATTGATTAAGATAACTGCACAACTGTAGAGGATCGTGTTTTGGGTGCTTGCTGCATTGCCTGCTGTGGTTGTAAGTGCTAGGGGAATGAACTTGGGAGCATGCCAAATGTGATAAAATAGGATGGGTACGGGGAGCATTTTTGGGGTTGCCAGTCTAGGAAAAATCACATCGCAGTAATTACTGAAGAGAGAAGCTCATTTTAGAAAAAAATTATTTTGATGAAATGGGAGATAAGTCTGTAAGAGATTTATGTTTGTGGCAAAACCACATCTTATGTCACAGAGTCTTGGTTTTCTTCTGTGTTAGTTGGGTCTCGTTTTGTCTGCAAAGTGGAACAAAGCCAAGAATTACATTTTTATGAGAAATGCCAGAATTTTTTCTGGTGTTCCAGGGCAAAGTTAACTGTGAGAAATGTTTGCAAGAGAAGTTGCTTTAGAAATGTTTAAAAACCTGTATTTTCTTGAACTAAATCAAAACATTCTGTTTTGAACTGCTGACGTGCTAAAGCACTGTGACGTCTTAAATAATTAAATTTTGGGAAAGAGGTTGTTCATGTACATCATCCCTTGCTCCTTTCTGTTCATTAGACTAATTCTGCTGTTACGCATAGCAGTGATGGTGGCCAGGCAGCTTGTTCAGAAGGGAGGCTGTGGTGCCTTAGAAACGTCATCTGCTGAGGAACCGCAAGGGTGTGAAACATCCCAATACAGCTTCCATGAGACTCTATGGTACCTTTGTGTTAAGGCAGCCTGGAACAAAATATTTCATTTCCTGGCAGCAATTTGAAAGGCTTATTGAGATCTGAGTGTTTGTTGTTTGTTGTTTTTTTTGTTTGTTTAGTTTTTTGTTTGTTTGTTTGTTTGTTTTTTTGTTTGTTTGGTTTTTTTTTCAGGAAGAAACTCAAGATTTTGCAGTATTTTCAGTTAGTCTGGTTCAAGATGACTAGGTCTGGTGGCTGTGATCTAGCTGGAGAGGATTTGTCAGGGTTTCCACATGTGGTGTTTCTCACTTCTTGGATACTAACGCCTGTGATTTTTAGAATCTTGAAGCACTTTCTGCCACTGCTTTCAGAATGAGGACTGGGAGACACCAAGTGTCAGATCTGCCATGCAGAGTTGTCTGCAATTAATTCTTATTCTGAGAATTGAGAAGCAAATGTTTAAGTCTCTCATTCCTGAGCTTTTTCTATCATTGTTGGAAGTTGTGGAAGATCGAGATAATTGTAGCTGCTAGAGTTGTTCTCCTATTTAGCTATGTGGATGTGTCCTATATGTCCTGACTATCTGTTCTTCACTTCTGTAAACACTGAGTTCAGTATTAATGGTAAAAAGGGATCCCAAAAAATTTCATTTAGACCCCAAATACAGTAATTCCTTTCTTAAACAGAGTAAGAGGAAGAAACTGAATACAGGGCTATTCCAAATTACGTTTCTGTGGGTCAATGCGGGCTGACTTCTGCGTTACTGGCCGGGTTCCTTTCTGGGTTTG
Organism: Vanellus vanellus; assembly: GCF_965231255.1. Taxonomy (NCBI): domain Eukaryota; kingdom Metazoa; phylum Chordata; class Aves; order Charadriiformes; family Charadriidae; genus Vanellus; species Vanellus vanellus. Next base: position 136,434,625 of record NC_138905.1, on the reverse strand, counting down.
ATAACTGCGACGTTCCTGCCTTCTACGAGCTTTTTGTGCTTCTGGTACTTATATGGGATCCCTTATGGTTCTGGTTGGGACCATAAAGAACATATAGGCTAAAACCTTCCCATAAAAGTTTCCCATTGTAAGAATGTAAGACAAGTGGAGACCCTACCTGAGGATGGGGGAGCTGGGAGGTAGTAGAAGGAGGACAGCAGTGAATCTCTTTACAAGCAGTGGTTGTAAACGAGATTGGAGAAGCAGCTTGAAAGAGTCAGCCGGGTGGACAGTGTGTGTATTGGGGGATATCTGGTTTGAGAGAAGATCAGAAGGCAAAAAATAAACAAATCCCAATTACGTTTTTAACTGCTGTTCTCTGTTGTCGAATAATAAAAGGCAGGAACCAGGAAGCTGCTTGTTTCTGGTTTTTGTTAGATGCTTTAGATACCATGGTGATGAGCAGGTTATAAATACAAATGTCTGCTATAGATAGAAGGGGAACCTGGTAGCCTTTAAAAAGGGATAATGTAAGGCTTAAAATTGTGCTGCTGTCTGAAGCTTCCTACAGAGTCCTTGAGTAGCCCCATGAAAAGCCTGTCGATTGTAACTCCCCACCCACCCCCAAATAAACCACCACCAAAACCTCCCCAAAACAAAACAAAAATTAATTAAAGAGCCAAAATCTTATCTGGTTTTTAGGCTGAGTTTCTCATGAGATGCCACCAAAGTCAGAAGAGAGCCTCGGCTCTCTTGATTGTGATAGGGGGTGTACTGCTGTAATAAAGAGTCTGCTTGGGGGTTTTTTGCACTTGTATTGTAACCTGCTGCTACCCTCGCTTAACCGTGGGCTTTTTTAAAAACAGCACTAAATTATTATTTTGAAGGTATAGTAGTATACTTATAAAATAATACAGCTGTGAAGTCGTGCCTGTTAGGACATGTTTGGAGCGTTGTGAGAGGAAGGAAGCCGGATGGGGAGCCTGGGTGTGATGATGTTACAGCACCTGGTGGTACCTCATGGTGTGACAGGTCCCGCCGTCACTGGCCAGAGCAGATACTGTTTCAGGACAAGAACGAGCAGCACTGGGCAGTGCTGCTGTCGGCAGGAAAATGATTCTTAATGTTGTTTACATCCACTTACCAGTCCCTTATTTTCCTTCTCCCTATGTCCACATCCTCCCCCCCCCCCAAGTCAAATTATAGTAATTATATCTTTTATTTGATCTAATCTAAATCAGGTCTGTCCTTGAGGAGGATATTCTCCAAAGGAATATTTTTCCTTAGGAAATACTCACTAGCTGTTTTTAGACTGCATTATTTACCATGTGTATTTGATTGCAAGGGAAGTGTGCTAGAGGTAAAGCTTTTAAGTCAAGTCTGGCAAGGCACTACTGAATTTAAGCCCTGCAACAAAACAGGGCACTCTGGAATTGGAGTGAAGGTCTTCTATTCTGATACTGAAGGACAGGTCTTAAAGTCAATATTTCTGAGTAGGGGAAACATCCAAAATGGCAAAAGTGGAGGATAAGTTTGTGATTTCCCCACCCTGCCCCCCCACTGTATAATTTAAAATATTTGGCAATATCTAAGTGCAAATATTAGTAACAACCAAATTAATACTGAGACAGGCACAGTAATACTTGGGTTTTCCTTCTAGTAACTTGGTCACTCAGGGTAAGTTAAGTTTCAAAATAGGAGTGTTTGACATTTTAATGAAGAGAAAGAGGAGCACTGCGCGTAGAGGGATGTGGATGTGAAATACATTTAAAAAAATGGATGAGTAGTGCTATCTAGTTTTCAATGTTCCTGATTCTCTTCCATATGGAGAATTCTGGTAATATATAGCGCCTTAAATACACAGTTGTAGGACCATCCTGTGGTTTAATTGCTATTTGCCCAGAATAGCACTTCTACAGTTTCCACAGCACTGTCTAGTTGAGTGGAATGGTTTGTACGTGACTCTGTAGAGCACAGAGAAGAACTTTGGAGCAGTGGAATTATTTGGGCCACCTCTAAATACTTGAAATTTTGCTTTGCTTCCTGATGGCTATTGCAAGACAATGCCTCTTGCAAGCAACATTGTACGGCAAATTTTCATTTGTAGACGAGCATTAAGCCATTTCAAAACCAGTTCACTATCGCTGTAAAATGGCCAGGGCTATAGCTTTATAACGAAAGAGTGTATTGGAGTTGTGTAGTTCCAAGGAAAAGATGGGTTTGAATCATAAGCTAATAGACATTGCCATAGCGAACCACTTCCCAAACTTAATGCTTAAAGAATTTTAACCTAAAATAACTTTTCAGTCCTGTGAAATATAAAATGTTTCTTTTGCTTTGCTGCTGATGTTGCTCTTCTGTTAGAAGTTTGCCTGTCTGTGCTGTTCATGCCTTGTTATGATATGTTTTGTTCTCTGTTGGGATAGCCTTTTCTTGTGGTCCCTCCGGGAGGGTTGCTACCAGCGTAGCACTAGAAGTACTCATTTGCAATAGGAACGCTCCGTTTACCCCTTCGTAGCAGCAATAGCTCATTTATCACCAAGGCTGCAGGCAGAGTATGAAAGCTAGTTATGTCCTTCTGTGAACGCCCGTCAGTCTCGTTAACCATTAAATGGTCAAATGGCTGAAGACACAGTTGAGTTTCTGAATGTGTAACGTATGCTACAGGGAAGGCATCCTTCCTCTGGTTCTTCGTTAGGGGTTTGCTTAACGTACTGCCCGTCTCTTTGTGCAATGCAAAGTTTCATCTCCTGCTGGGAATGGTGTACCAACTAATGGTCGTCTTCTTATCATTATATGGCTAACCACAAGCTTATATTCCTGAAAGGTCTTGCCATTTCCTACACAGCTGTGTGGTTTCAGCTCAAAAATGAGCACAGAAATGAGGTGGCCTCCTTTATTGCTGCTTATTCTACTTTATCTTTCTTAATGTAATCTAAAATTTGCCAATTTCCCATGTTCATGGGTTGGGGTTTTCTTTTGGCCTGGTTTTCGAAAGAAATGAGGCTTGGGCAATAATGTGTTAATTCAGCCCAGTAATAGCTTCTGAATCTGTTAACTATTTCAACAAAACTTCGCAGAAAATTGAGAGACTTTGCAGAGTTCCTAAGAGTTACGTGAAAAACCCAAGTAATTTGGTAAAAGGATTTTATTTAAATTAATTTTCCTGCTGAGGGGAAGGTCCCAGTGTGAACTCAACCCATGTTAAATGTTAAGGAGTCCGTAGGGGAATGTCACCACCAGAGAAGCGTCTGGAGAAAGTTGGGATTTGTCGGTTCTGCTGCTCAAAGACAACTTCTTATTAGAACCGATGTAGTTATTAAACAGTGGTGTGGGCATGAGATAAAAGACGGTTGTGGAACAGCATCTGAACGTTACTGTGACAGGGAGTGGGGAAGAGCAGAAGGGTAAGGCGAGTCTCTCCGTGTCTGCTCTGTGTATCGCTATTTTTGTGCCCCTCTCTGCTCCCCCCCCTCCTCCCCACCGCCCCATTCCGCCTCTTCCCACGCAGTTCCACCTGCGCTGCTCTTTGTTCCCCTTGGTTCCAGCTGGCGACTTCCACCAGCCAAGAGAGCTGCTGGTTCAGCACTCCTCTGCATCTGCCAGGAAATAAATAAATAGTGGGAAGGGAAACGGAAGGGATGTGTTCTTGCTCTTTTTGTCAGCTTTACTTAGGGCTCATTTTTTTTTAATTGTATGTCTTGCAAAAATGTATTACTGTGCGAAAATTCCCTTGAAACTAGAGCTGAATCCTATCGCCTCCTTAGTTTTCTGGCATTAAGAAAATTGCTAGTGCTTCGACATTGATGCGCTGGAGATGGATTCTCATTTATATGGTTATTAAACATGCCGTTGCCATTGAGAGGTCTAGCGTAGCGCCCTAAGGGCTTGCCAGGCGTTGTCTTTTGTTTGCCCTCAGCCGCTTTGCGAGGTGGCCGGCACCTGCCCGCCGGCAGGTAGCTGCAGCCCAAATTCCATTGCTGTGGGGATTTGGGAGCTGTTTGCCTCTCTGTCCTATAAATTCCCTCTAACTCCCCAGGAAGCTGAAGACGACATGCCAGCACTATTTTTGCTCCTTTTGTGCCAGTACTTTCTCCTAGTGTTTCCAACCTTTGTGGCTGCTGGCTGCCCGGGAGCTAGAAAGAACATGCCCCTTCCTTCTTTTTGCTTTTTATTTTAATTGTACTTAGGCTCAGTGTTCCTGTCACCCCAAGTGACATCTCATCTTATGTTGGGGATTCAGGTGAAGGGGTGGATTGTACGCGGCACAACAAGCAGGTGAGCCCCTGACGCGCAATGCACCAGCTCAGCATGTCGCAAACTGGTACCTGCTTCTAAATTAAACACTTCACTGCCATTTGCTCGGTCCTCATTTGTTTGCGAAAGAAGGCATTAATTTCTTCAGCTGTGTCTAACAAGTCTGGATCATTTAGCGCTGGTTTCCTCTCTGGAGGTTTCAGTGCTTGCGGCGCAGGAGCTGCCCTTGTTGCGCCGGCGCGTGGGAGAGCGCGCCTGGTTCTCCGTCACGGCGAGGTTAGGTCTTAACACAAGATACTTCTCTTGCCGGGGATATATCTCATTAATTATCTCCCTACCGATTCTTAATTAATTAATTGAGAGGATTGTGTCACCTTTTGAAAGTATTTACAGGTTTTTGTTTGTGCATATTTGTCTTTACAAAATTAAATCATTTTTATTATGAGTAAAAACGAGTAGTGGGCTTTCCTTAATTTCTTGCTATGTCTCTGTTTTTTCTCAACTTGGAAGGAAATCTTGCCTATTTTCAAACTTTAGTTGCAGAAATGTTTGCAGGGAAATACTTGTACAAAAACTGCACAACTGTTTCCAGTGGAATTTAAAAATAACAAACGCCACCATTCATCTCGCTGCAGAGGTGTTTCTGCTGATACTAAATCTTGGAAAAAATTATTCAACAATATCTAATTATGAGCCAAACTTTGCTTGACCACGTACCTTTGTAAACGTGTTTGAGGTCTCAAGCTACACAAAACGTTTGTGATGTGGTTTGTTTGAAAGCCTGTTTGGAACGCAAAATAATCTCTGAAATGATGTATTATTTGTAACATTCTTACCTAGGGTTTTGAGGAATATTACTCAATTTATATGCTTTTGCTTAAGATGAACAAGATTTTAAATTTTATGAGAAATTGCAGCAATGTGTTAGTCAAAGACACTCTTAAGAGATACGTTGTCGGTCTCTTAGGAAGTTGTGAAATCCTGTGTGCTTGGGTTTAACCAGCTTGCCCAGTCTAAAGCGAGCTCCGTGCATGTTCTGAAAACACCAGGGCTGACCTGCAGAGAAGCAGGACAAGAGCAATGGGCCATGGCCACCTTCACCCCAGTCAGCCACGTCTGAACGTTGCTTCGTTACTGACTCTGCTACATTCAGAGCAAGAAACTGATGGGGAGGAGCCACCAGCCTGGAGTGGTCCCGGATCTTTTTAATACACAAAAGGAGGAGGGTTTGATCATCGGTAAGAGGCTGCACGGTGAGACGGGACTTTGGTTGTCATTCTTACTTTTCGAAGGCATTAACAGGGAACAAAAGAAAGGTTAATCAGCAAAAAGCATCTCTGAGGGTTTTGTAGATGTTAGGTGCCACTGAAAATTAATGATGCTTCTGTAGGGTGGTTTTTTTTGTTGGTTTTTTTTTTGTTTGTTTGTTTGGTTGGTTTTTTTTGTTTGTTTGTTTTTTCATAAAACAGCAACTGAGGGTAGGGACCAGTGGACACAGCCTTGTCTTGCAGTACTTGGGACTCTTGTCCTAAGAGTTGCCCCTGAGGCACCGTCCCTCCCTCGCTCCTGGCCTTGCATGCTGCCTTTTCCACAGGGAAAAGGCAAGTGGCAGGGTGAGCACTGCATAGCGCTTTCCATGGGCCTGAGATAGCACAAACATCATGGGTTGCTTCTCAACCAGTTACACTGATGGCCATGTCAGCTCGGAGAAGGAGCTGAGCTGCGTCAGCCGTACTGGTCAGAGCCGGGAAGATCAGAGGCTGGGAAATGCATCTCTCCGACACCTCTGCCCTTCTTTCAAACCAAAGGGACACCAAAGCTAACAGGCTATGAAAAGTGTTGGGGAGAGGGTTTGGTGCAGTGTGATCACGTCAGCCTCATCTTTATAGGAAGCTGGATTATCTACAGGTGTGGAAAGAACCTCGGGCCATCCCTGGACAGCCTCTCCTGTCCACGGCAAAATCCTGTTTCTCTGTCATTCCTGGGCAATTTGTTAATTCCTGGTGATAGATAACTCTGTAATTTTTGTAGGCAGTGTACTTTACTGCTGCCTTATCTATAGATTTAAGAAGCAGAGGTTTTTTAAGCTCTATGTTGTTTATGGCCTGTTTACAGAGGAGATGAAGAACAGATTATTCTTCTCCCTTTTCAAGCCAACTGTTACCGTGCCTCCTTTTAGTTTATTGTTGCTGTCTGTCATTTACACGTTTGGACATTTCTGTGGGGAGTCTTGGGAAAATGAAAGCAGGGAAAATTTTTCTCCCCAAAATCTTGAAGTAACATTTGCTAATAAGATCAATAAAGGTGCAAGTGGTCACATCAAACATAAGAATAAAAGCCATACGGTTATGATCCTTCAGGGAAGGGGGAATTTCACTGCAGCTTTCTTTTGGGCTCTGAGCGGGGACCCCCTTGTGCCTGAGACACGCCAGTATCTTTTCAAGGGCCCCTGGGCAGCTGCGGTGCCAGGGGATGTCCTCCCTATGGACAGGGCTCTGCTAGCCGGCTCAGGGGTCTGCTGTGGGCCTGGATAGTGCTGCTGACCACAACCCCCACGGCAGCCAAAATGCGCTGACCAACTGCAGGGTCATCAGCAACGAAGCCGGTGAAGGGTCTGGAGAACAAGTCTTATGAGGAGCAGCTGAGGGAACTGGTGTTGTTTAGCCTGGAGAAAAGGAGGCTGAGGGGAGACCTTATCACTCTCTACAACTACCTGAAAGGAGGTTGTAGAGAGGTGGGGGGCAGTCTCTTCTTCCAAGTAACAAACGATAGGAGAAGAGGAAATGGCCTCAAGTTGAACTAGGGGAGGTTTAGGATGGATATTAGGAAAAATTTATTTACTGAAAGGGTTATCAAGCATTGGAACAGGCTGCCCGGGGAAGTTGTTGAGTCGCCATCCCTGGGGGTATTTAAAAGGCCTGTAGATGCAGCGCTGAGGGACATGGTTTAGTGGTACCTTGGCAGTGCTAGATTAACAGTTGGACTTGATGATCTTAAAGGTCTCTTCCAACCAAAATGATTCTATGATTCTAGGATCTCTGCCGTCTATCAGTGCATTATGTCCAGGTTTGTTGACCACCCTGAGACCGTCCCCTCACACCAACAAACTAATCTGTAACAAATTCATGAAGATTTTGATGTTCATAAAAACATCTTAGTTTCCACCAACGCATACTTGAAGTTACAGTTCCTACAGAAGCATTGAAATGATGGATTGTATTGCATGGTGTGTTTTCCACTGTTTTTTTTTGTTTTTTTCTTTAAAGTCTAGTTGTAAAAACATGGTTCCTACTGCTAGTGGTTCCTACTGCTAGTGGCTTCCTCTTGTGGTCACATACACTCTTTGCCCCTGAAACCAACCTTGGTTATGGAGCAGAAAAGGCAGCCTGTTACCAGAGGCCAGTTTTCAAAGGGCCCTCATTGGAAATACTGGCACCACTCGGTTAAAAATAAACCAACCCCCCCCCCCCCCCCCAAACCCTTGCCCCTCTCTAAGGGACTGAATTCGCAGTAAACTTCTTGTTGAGTAGGAAATGTTTCTTATTCATTCCTTGAAAAATAAGCCATATACCAAGATCATGGGGGCAAGATAAGTTGGATGGTTGCCATCTTGTGTGTCTGTCAAGACTTGTAGAAGACCAGCAATTACCGTGAAAACAATTTCATTACAGAATGCTTAATAAGGAGACTTTAGAAAAAATGTTAAACTCTTAAATTGCTTGTTTTGTTACCTTCCATTCTGCTTCTGTGGGACTTTTATTCTCAAAGTTTCATTCAACGCCAACTTGTTCAATGTGTTGGTTTTTTTATATGCTGTGCTCTCATCTGTGGGCTCTGTTGTAGGTTTGGACCTAAACAGGCTGCAAATATCTTACGCAGGAATCCAAGTCAAATCCTTTCCAAAGTTTTTATAGAAAATCAATTTCCTGTGAGGAGTGTCAAGATTCTTAAGGTTAATACTGTGTGGAAATGCCTCCAGCTTTTTTAGCAAGCTGGAAAACAAAAAAATCTGGTATTCTTATGCAATCCGAATTAAATTTGTACACTTGATGTGCAATAAGTACAATTATGTACCTCATTAAATTTTCTTATTTAAAAGGACAAAAGATTTTGTATTCTTTCAGGTTGAATTAATACCTTTTGACATTGAAGTATGGGGCCAAAGATTTTCAGTGTTGTGAGAATTATTATGAAAGCAATCCTGAGGGATTTAAAAACAATGAGAGTCGAGGGTATAGTACCCAAATATTGTGACATTAAAAAGAAAGGTACAGAATACAAATATATTCCCTTATCAACTGTAGTTTAATTGGATCATATTTGCATGACTTGTTGGTTGTGAACAAAAGATTTTCCATATTTCTGAATCTGGAAGAATGTAACGTACACGTAAGCAAATGGGATTCTGAAAGGGCACGGCTATTTTAACAAACCAGAGTTACTTCTCTGAAAAATAATTTTTTAAATTGTTGATCCCAAACTGTTTGTATTATTTTTGTGGCATTTAGCATGCTTTTGCTGTTTAATGGAACATTTGCAATTGTCACAATTTTCCCATGATTGTTTGCCTAGGAAGACAGAAATCAACACTAGGTTTGCATATTTCTTGCTGTTTATTTGGGAGAAAAAGGTAGCACAGTTTGTCTTCATTTGTCAGAATTAAAATCATCCTGGTTTTACATATACTTCTGGAAGATCACCTGAATCTACAGGCAGACAGTTCTTTAAAGCTGTATTTTATCTATCAGTAGTAAATACCTCCTTTGTGCTAGTAAGGTACGTACAGTGCAGAGATTCAGAATTATTTGTGACATCAATCCCAAACATGGTGTCCTGGTTTGAAATTGTGGTGAGATTATGCAGTGAGTTTATGCATACATGCCATGCTTGTTGATAGAAGGTCCCCTGTCCAGCCTTGCCCAATATTTCAACAATTTGTACTCACCAGAAGTTTTCAGGGAGTTAGGAGCTTTACATTTTATAATTGTGTAATGCACACTTCTGTATTTAATTTTATTGTTACTAGTTAGAGCAGGCAAGTTGGTTTAGTTCAGGACTAACATCGTAGCACAGATTATTTTAAAAAGTATTTTACCTTGATGTAGCATTTCCTATAAAATCTTGAGAGTCTTTCAGATAGCTAATGTTATGAAATATGTATACACTGGTTTGTTTTCAGAAGAAAAAGTGCTTGTGGGTCAAAGTGTTGAGCTTCTTTCTGCTTGAAACAATTGTTGTTTCTAGAGGCTGAAATGCTTTGTATGTGTGTTATAAAACAATTTTCTTAGAAAGTTAGTATGGCTAAGAAGTTGAAGAAGGACAAAACTCCTGTTCGCACTGGTCAGCAGTGAGCCTGCAGCTGTGGTGAGAAGCAGGTCACTGATGGAGGCACTTTTTTGGTTACTTGGTGGATGGGCCGTACAGGAGCACAGACGTAAACTGGCATTTCTCACCCACCACTATACAAGCCCCAGCAACTTGTAAGGCAAAAAAAAACCCCAAACCAAAAGCAATTATCTTATCTCAACTCTTCTTCCCCTCTATCCTCCCCTCGGCCTACCCCCAAACCCAGTGATGAAATGAAATCTAAATTTAATTTTAAGTATTCACACGAGTGTGGAAAAACCCTCCTGCTTTTTGACTGAAGACCTAGTTTCAACAGCAAAATAAAACTAAGCCACAGTTGAAAGATTTCAAGTGAAGAAATGTAGCAATAATGCCTTTTCTGTTTTATTGAAATATTTTTCTGTTATGTTTAAACTTGCTTTCTGTAAGCTGTCAATAATAAAAACAGCTGAAATTTAACTTCCCACTGTAGAATACAAGCTGAGACACCCCAGGTTGACGGCACTTTCTGTAGCAGCACTTTTGCAGGTAGGTAGAGCAATATTCCTTAGGTGGGACCGGAATGAAGGGGAGCGTGAGGATAACAACTTTGGTTGTTATCTTGCTTCTCATGCTTAACAAAGTGGTTGTTGTAAGTCTACTAAGCCAAGAGATTCCTGTGCAAAAGCACCGAGGGAATTAAAAGCTTAAGCGGTTCCTGCACTCTCAGGAGTTTAAATGGTTTAGGCAAGGAAAATAGGGGAAATAATATACGTTTGTTAAGTACGAATGCTTTTGCTTGTTCCCAGTTAGGCTCCAAACTAACAAAGCAGTTAATAAACTTGGGGGTTTTCAGCCCATGAGCTTTCCTAGTGAATTCACATGGGGCTGTTTAATGTGAATCTCAGAGAGAGAAATCTTTTGAATTGTACAGCTCTTGTGGAAACAACGAATTTCTAACTCAGTCATACAAAGAGTATGTGCTTACTAATATATAAATTTATTAAAAGTCTTGTGTGGTTTTGCTCTTTTTAAAGCTGCTGCATTTTGGCCCCCTTTTGTGAATGTGTTGTAGGGTTTAATTGCACGATAAACTATTTGCTCTGCAGGACTCCGGGTTCATGTAGTGCAGAAATTGTGCAAAGTATAAGGCAGCGGGTTAGGAGAAGGAAAAGAGGCTGCTGCCTTTAAGACGTGGATTGGCATGCAACACAAGCTCGGGTTTTGGTATCCAGCTTTCATTTACTTTAAGCAATAATTCGCCTAAAGACTTCTGCCTAAATATAAAAATTTTCAATGTTAAAAGAACAAGAAAGAAAATTAAGCAATTGAAAGGAGAAATGATTGCCGAATAGTTCATTCACTGTACTGGTGCATAGGCTTTATTTTTAATACTGAAGCAAAGTAATGCTAAAAACGAACAGATATTTAGAAAAGCTGCATGTGACAAGCTTTTACAAATCCCTTTTATTCTAATATGTAGTAATGTGTACAGATGTCTCTTTGTTTTTCTAGATTAACTCTGGAAAGTCCTGTGAAAGAGTCATAAAAGCCTTGCAGCTGATATTTTTAAATACCTTGCCTGCTGTGGTGTTTTGTCCTAATAATGGAGGTATATTAAAATAAGCATGTTGGTAGTTGTTGCATTAAGACCAAAGAGATTACAAACTCTAAAAAATTTAGCATTTCGAATATGTTGTGAGCTTCTGCAGGCGCCACGGTGCTGAGAGCTAGCGAGGGCCTTTTGGCGGCAGCTGTGGGCGGAACTGGTATCCGACCACTCTTTCCCAGTGCATCCCACTCTTTCCCAGTGCGTCCCTGCCGAGCTCCTTTTCCTTGAGCGGTGGACCAACGCAGAATAATTGCTTTATATAGCCATCATTAAAGCAGATTGTAAATACTGAGTATGCAACACAACAGGCTTTGTGAAGAGAGGTGTGGAGCTGTCTTCCTAAAGCAAACACAGATTTATGGCCCTGTTTTAGGACATTACCCAAACATGGGTGATGCTGGGTTTGTGAATTGTCCCGCTTGATTGTAGGAGGGTTTCTTGCAGGCTTAGAGATAAACTGTAGCCCATGTACCTTGTGTGAAATGAGACACGGATGACAAATAACTGTGCTCGTGTCCTTATAAAATGTGCCTGTGGAAATGAAAGGCAGGGATAGAGCTTCATTTGCTTAGTGCAAAAATAGCAAAATGTTACTTGTGAATGTGTAAGAGGAGGAAGCGTAGACATAGGGATTGTTTTTGAAACAGTTATAGTATTTTGTGTAGAAAACAGTCTTTAAAATCAGTGTGTGTGTGACTTCCACTACTAGAAGAAAATAACTAAGACTTTATTGGCCGTTTCCTTCTTGCTTTGCAGATAGTAGTATGTGTCTCCTGCAGTGATCATTAGAGCCTCTGGAGATCTGAAAATCAGCATGCAATACCAGCGGCGGAGCACTCTCCGTTTTACCTGTCTCTTCAGAGTCAAACAAAACAGCAGTCTTTTCTCTGCCCGATGTGTTAAGTTCTTCTGTATTAATTTGCTGTTTTGAGCCGTAAATGTTTGTTGAAAGTGCCAAGGGCTTAGAAATTAAACAGGGATTTGCATGGCTATTGCAAATCTCTGCCATGGGTTCGTTCCCCTCAGTTGTGCAGTTCCCTGGTGCGGTGCAGCAGATACCCTGCGTGGAGAAGAGGCTGTTATAAGAATACTTTCAGTAGTTGATTGAAGTCTTAGAAGTCGAAAGCACTTTTTGACGTCTCTCTGGCAAGCGCAAATTATGCTGGCAGTATCTTTATCTAAGGATGGGAGAGAGAGGTTGAGTAGAAATCGCTGCGGCAGCAATGTGTGGTGGATGATGCTGTATCTGGGATAGATGAGAAATGAGCTGTGCCATTAGCGACTTTTGTCTTTCCAGAGTGAACCAGCAGCCGCAGCTGTTCCTCACAAATTGCCACAGATCTGGTGGTTAAAAAAAATCCTTTTACAGCATTTCACTTCAGATTTACCTTTCTGCCAGTGAATTATGCCCATTTCAATTGAGTGCAATGCTCCTAATAACATCAATTAATTTGAAATTGCACAAATCGTTACTGTGCTACCAAGACTTGGAAAACAAGCTTCACCAATTGCTCCCTCTGGGACTTTGGAAGAGACGTAATTTAAAGCACTCTATATGACTTTTGGTCTCCTTTTTTTAATGTACAGAATTTGATTTTATAAGTGGTTTTGGATTAAAAAAAGTGAGAGGAGTTTTGCTAAATAGTTTGATGAATCGTTAAACCTATGCTGCTAAAAGTTAATGCTGGATAATAATCTCTGTAGTTCTACGGAAGATTTTGCAAGAGAGCTGTGATTTTTAAGTGGCATTGTATGATATTTGGGTCTTACAGTTGTTTTAAGCAATTAAAGATTAGGGAGGAAAGGCTGATGGAAACAAGCATAAAGGTGTTGCTGAACTGAATGTTTAGGCGCTCATCTGTATTGCACTGGCCAGAGTTAAAAAATCTGGTGATAAAAGGTGACTGATATAATTTGTATGTCAGACATCAATGTATAAGAAAAACTTTATTCTTATTTTTCTTTACTGGAACCAAGGCCCGCTGAAAACAAATACCTCCGCAGGGATTAACTTGAGTTTTGTCTTGGTTCACAGCAAGGTTTTTCTATGAGTCTTGTCTGGGAGAGGCCGTCCTGCTTTTTGAGCCACGTGCTAGACTTTCTGCAGTGAAATCCAAAAGTTAATAACTTTGCTGCTGTATTTTTTTGGGCCAGCTCTGCTACATATCAGTCACTGGTTGGGTTTGGGGCACTGTGTTTTGGTGGGGGTCTGGGAACGTTTTCCCAGGTGGCTGCCCTGGGAATGCCCCATGTGTGGAAGCACTGGGAGCTGCTCTGGGAGCCTGCCTGTCCCCTGGCCCTGGGCCACCTGCCTTCCCTGGGAACCAGCTGTGGCACTGCCGAGCGGGTTTTCGGCAGGGTGGCCTGTGGATCTGATCCGTGGGTAGCTGGAGCCAGTGGCGGTAATACAACTTATCCACAGCTCAGCGCGGCTGCAGAAAATTCAAATTTCAGCTCAGTTTAGAGTCGCCACCTCTGCTTATTTTTAAAGACAGCTCTTATTTCTTTCATTACTTATTGAAGAAACCTCTCCTGCCTTTTAAAGGGTTGGTCCCAAAAGTCAGGGGAAACCTGAATCAATTAATCTCATATTATTTTAGACCAAAGCTCAGCAGCGTTTGCTTTAACCCTTTGTCTGTGTGTCTCCGAGGCAGGGGCTTTCCAGACTTCTCTGAAAACCCTCACCCCCTGGCGTGAGCCTGTAGAGGAGGAAGGTCTGTGGCCAGGCAGGTACTTTTGGGTACTGCCCTGCCCATGGTCCCCTGAGGTGCCCCGGGCAGTGTGGAAGGAAGGGCTTTGGAGCGGGAAGAAGCGGGCATCTCTTGGGCTTTGGACAAGGATTTTGTAAGAGCTCCCTGAAGGACAGCTCAAAGCGCAGGAACCAGTCGGAGCTGCTACTGCTGCTTGTGGCTGAGCGAGTCCGGCCAAAAGGAGGTAAAATACTGATGATGGCGAGAGGAGAGTTTTCGTTACTGTCTCTCCCAGTGGCCAGAGTGACTGTCTCTGAGCTATCTCTGCCTATGGCTTTTTAGTTTCCCGAACTACCTTGTTATTTGGGGTAAAATCCTGTGTACCAGATCTCAAACAGCAGAAATTCATGTTTACGCAGAAACTTCAAAGCCAAAAGATTCTGAATTTCCTTACAGGCCTTGTACCGTAATGATTTGAGCTGCCACTGAAATGTAAAAACGTAAATGTTAGATGTTTTTCCATAACCTTTCTGGTCAACTTTAGGTAGCCTCTGCGTTCGGTCTCTTGTCATCTACAGCTGATTTGATCCCACAGCGGTACGGTGAATTAAACCGTGGCCCATGGGTTTCAGTGTCCAAGTGTCTTGGTCGCATGCAGAGGGGAGGTGAGGTGCCTTGTTTGGTTCTGGTCTGAGATGGAGAATTTATTTACATCTAATTCGGCTGAGATGTACAACTGGGCACATCAGGACCGTGATGGTGGCCGGGGAATTTGTGTCCCATCAACAAGTAGAAGTGCACTCACTGAGAGGAAAAGGTTGTTCGCCTTCCAAGATAAGTAGAGAAATGTTTTTGCCTGGATATGTAAAGATAACAGTAATTGCCACGGGGTTTTTTACTGTCGGTTGCTCTTGGTATGCTTTCAGCTGTGAAAACGCCTACAAATGGAACAGATCGTAAAGTTATCCTGGCATAGCATCTGAGAGTGAAACTCCTGAAGTATTTCCTTGCTGTAGTTGCAAAGAAATGTGGAAATAATAAGGCAGCTGTTGCAGCCGCAGCGTCCTACAGTACCGTCTGTAGGCAGTCTCGTGGACCTGTGGATGGTGACGGCAAGTTAAAATAGCTTTGTTTTTCGGAATCCACCCCTAGCAATGCAGTGTACTCAGACAGAATGAAGCCTTTAAATATTGCCGTTGAATGAGAAAAGAAAGATTTAACCAAAAAGGTCCATGTTTTGGGTAGCCTTGGCTTGAGTGTATCAGTGGAAGTATCAAAAGAAACTTCTGACAGCAGTTAACTTTTATAAATTCAAAAATTGTGGAATAGCCTTGCTGCACATTTTCCTTATTGTACTTTGACTTTAGCGTTTATCTAGCAGTTGTTTCCATTGTTTTTCCTTAGGTGCTAAAAGAGTCTCTGAATTTGAGAAGATATTTTGATAAAATGTTACGGTGTGTCCACAGGAGATGTTACCTCCTCACTGCTAAGCTCAAAGCTTGTCACTTTTTCAGCTTTTTCAAGTTACTTTTTGAGACTTAGGTGAGGTTGGTGAGCTTCTTTATGGGTAATGGGGAGGTGTTTTCACAAACTGTTACTTGTACTGAAGCTTTTTATGATTATATTTTAACATGAAAACAAAATGGAATTGTATTGCTGCGCTACATAAGTTAGCTCATTTATTGAAGAGTAAGTTGTAATGAAGAATTGATGTTAGCTTCTTCACAGGGTAAGGTAAATCCTGTCAGGCAACACTTCATGATGTATAAAAATGAAGTGGATTTTTCTCTAATACACATTTGTTTTGTGTGATTGATGCTCAAACTGAATTTTGAATTCAACCCAGATCAGTGGGGATTTCTTTGTTTAAAAAAAAATCATTGATTTCTCGGTCTGTGGTGCACTGTTAAGAGACTGAAATTTGACAAAAGGTAAGATAAGGATTCTCTGTATGAGTAACAAACTGCAAGATTTAGTCAAATGCAGTCTTGAGGAGTCCTGCATTATAAACGGCTTCATGCTTTGTTATAAAATTTCAGTGTTTTCAAATTATTATTTTTTTTAAAACCTTGGTGTTTTTAAATCTTATGCTCGGGGTGTGTGTTTTAATCCGTATCTGAACTGCAGCAATGGAGAGACCATTCTTTCTTTTATAAAAAAGGCTTGGATAGACTGCAGAAACCTTTCCTACAAAGGTTTGATTGTTAAGGCTGAGCTTCAAGTTACATTTTGTGTATATATATACACAGTGTTTTTAATGGACTTGAAAAAATAAGCATATTGAAATACATTGGAGTTCACAATAAATGTGTTTCTAAATGATGAACCGGAGCTTATAAATGAGTGTCATATTTTAAGTCAGTGAAAATGTACTCTCAGGATGAAAATATGCTAATGAAAATGCTGCTTGTGTAAAGTGTTCTTTGAAATAATTAACAACTTGGTTGCTGAAGTGGTCTAAAATGCTAAAAACACAAGGATATACGACCTTTCCCTAAAATCTGTCCTTGATAAAATAGTGTTGCCCTTTAACGTGCCTGTGATCGTCCTGTATTTTGATTCCCACAGGGTGCTGGTGCAGCTCCTGTGCAGCACGTGGCATTTGCACTTGAGTGTGAGAGGAGCTCCTCTTTCACTCTCACTAGTAGTAAGGTTTAGACGCTATTTTTGGTTCAGCCTCCAGAAAATGAAAGTTTCGGGAGCGGATGCGTATGTCAGTTGGCTCGGTGCCAGCCCTGGCCAAACTCCAGTGTGGATAGTTATATCCTGCCTCCGTCGAGCTCCTCCTGCAACGTCAGTTGCTTGTGGGTAAGGGGGTGCAGGGTAATGTCTCTGCTGAGCGGGCAAGAGCTGGAGGATCAGGCTTCTCATCTCTCACGTCCCGGACCTTCTCTGTGTAATGTCCCGAGGCACGTTGTTGGAAGAGAAGAGGTGAGCAGGAAAATGAACAGAAATCCTTGGAATGACTAGTGCCTTTAAAGAGGCGTGTTTGCAATGTATAAAATCTATAGTATTAACCATCTATAGAATGGGCTTTATGAAACTCGCGTCTTGTGGCCAAGAGAATGAAATGCTCTTGGCAGAAATGTGCATCAGAAGAAATGTGGATAAGCCCTGTGGAAGCTTCCTTCAATCTGCTTGTTTGAATGGGGGTGGGGTGGTGGTGTCAGCTCTGTATTTGTCATTTTACTTGGGCCATTATGCTTACTCCCTTGCTTCCACAGTAAGATTTGGAAAGCAGATATAAAATCCATAACTCAATTCTATGTACTCTCCAGATTTCCATGGGATTTCAGGTGCTAATAGTGATTTTGGCAAGGCTGTGTGTGCAGCATTTCAGAGAGCGACCTGCTGAATATCTGCGTTTCCATATTCAGACGCTGAGGAACTGATTACCTACAAAGAATGTGAAGCATTTCAGTGAATATAGACTCATACTTTTATAAAAATCCATGCTGCTTGTTGGAATCCTTATGCCGAGTTAGTAAATCTGGAGTAACCTCTTTTCAGGCTTTTTATTTTTGTGTTCCAAGTGTAATAAGCTTTATTAAAATTTCACTCATAATCCTGTACAAATTTATTGGCACAAGCTGTATTTATTGACCTGGATAGCTTTTTGTATGAATTTGATACAAATTAGTGAACATGAAACACATCTAGAACAGTTCTAGGTGGATGAATGCTGTTCTCTGAGCATTCATTTTCCAAATAGTTAAGAAGAAAAAGGCAAGGAGGTTTTGAAAAGGTTTTGCTTCATCTCGTTCACCCCTGCAGGATTTTACACGCTCCTAAAGGCATGTGTTTAGCGAAGATGGTGCTAGGTTTTTCTTTCAAGGGAAAGACAGAACGAAGTATCAGCAAATGTACATAACAACCTCTGACCTAATTCTGTAGGCACTGCTGTCGTGAAAATATTTTAGTTGGCATGGAGACTTCCAGATATTTCTCAGGAAAGGTGATTCTTAAACCTCCCAATTAGATTGACATTACATGAAAATGTCCACCTTTTCCATGTCACGTGCAGATAAAAGATTCATTAGAGTTTGTGTATTAAAGACAAAAGGTTGAGCATAGGAGATGGAATTTCTTTCAGGTACACTTTGATGCTTAAAAATATAAGCATGCATCAGCAGCCTTTATTCCCTGGCAGAGTTTTTCTTGCCAGCACTCCTTAATAATTGAAATCTTTTGATGAACGATGCTGACTCACATGTCCTGGTAGCTGCACAATTCAGGTGGATATTGTTTGTCACTTGCGGTATGCTGGCATTGCCGGCCTCCCTACTTGAAGAGAAGTACCGCATCATTCACATGCTTGAGTTTCTATAGGCATCTGCAGCTGACTGCGGTCAAGTAGGAGAGAGAGGACTTGACTGAGCCTTGAGCTGACCAAGTATGACTGCCCTCCTCCTGCCCTGCCCGCTCACAAGACTCTTTTTAATGGCTGAAAATAGTTGTGTTTGGGTTTTTTGTTCTGTTTAACATCTGCTCAGGAGTCACCTTTTTCTAGTATATAAAATAATTCTGCTGTTAGTCTTCAACGTGAGGCGTAGAGTCGTTTGAAAATGGTTTTAGTGTTTTTTCACATGATTCTATCCACAGCTGCACATGCGTGTGCACACGAGTGTGCACTGAGTCGTAAGCCGTGTACTTCTCCATCTTGGTATAAAATGTTCTGCTTGGAGCTGCTGGAAAAAGGCTTCTCTCATCCTGAAGTGAAGTGCTTTCCCCCTAGATGTGCCCAGGTGCGGTGGCACGTGGGGCACTGGTGCACACAGATGTGGACGGTTCTGGGCTGTGCCAGGAGGAGGGAGTTTGGGGAAGCCCTGGCCGTGTTGTCGGCAGGTTTTTGCCTGAGAGATGAGGTTGCTTTCTGGTGCTTTTACCCCTGTGTTAATTGAGGTTGGCAGTATATCAGTAGCTTGCTTTGGAACTTAAAATTATGGGATTGTTTAATGTAAAGCGATGATGATGCAGTGCTTAAATGGTGAGAGTGTTTTGTAGTTAGGTCTTAAAAAATACACTTTGTATGTGGTGTCTCATGTACCATAAACTAAGCCTAATTCCTTTTGTTTTGGTTGATGGAGCCATGCTTGCTCAGAATAGTTAGATTTTAGTAAGTATTTCGGTATTTTAGTAAGTATTTCAGGTGATGCTTAGAAAAAGTCTAAAATAGATTAAACATCTGGCTTTGAAAGACAAGACAACAGAATAAAATAAATAGTTACAGAAATACCACTGGTCCGAAGGAGCAGAGCTGGAGAACCTAATCCATAGCAGAGCCTCTTCCTCTGTATGGCTGGGTACGTAACTGCTCCGGCACGTTCCTCCTCCTGTTGCCTTCCCAGGCGGTAATCCTCCTGGATCCAGTGGATGCGGTGTTCCTTACTTCGCTTTAAATAATGAAGAGATAGATATGTAGCCCCAGGCTCCAGGTAGTGTTACAGATACCTGAACAACCATCCCTTCAGAAGGAAATACCTGTTTAAGAATGTAGCAAAACTCGTCTGTAACAAGTGGATCAAAGACTCTCTAAGCACAAATTAAAAAAAAAAAAGGGAATAAAAGGGTAAAGCGGGTCAGGTGCATGACACAATTTTGAGATAAGCTGTTGATAAGCCACTGCTGCAAATATTTGTAATTCAAACAGTTATAAGAGGGTGGTTGATGCAGATGGGGGCCTGGGGTTGCTGCGGGGTTGAGGTCTGAGCTGTGGTGTCCCGGCCAGTCATCCTCCAGCGAGCGCAGGCCCCGGTGTGTCTCAGCTAACGGCGGAAGTTTTTCAACATGTTCCTTAAAGCAGGGAGGCAGTTGATGAACTGGAAAATCTTTCTACCTCATTATAGCATGAGCAAGGACAAGTAAAGAAATAGTGCTTTCTGGGGTTGGGCTGAGATGGGAGGTGCAGGGAGAGAATTTCCTTTAACGTAGGAGCCAGTGATGCTCGTTTTCTCCTTCTTTTCAAATGAGCTGAATGTGCATTCAGCTTAGGCGTGTTCCTCGCAGAGTCTCACAACCCGCACAGAGATTTGAGCACCTTTGGGCTGGGTTTGCCTACAAATGACAGGCAGTGACCATCTACATGGCAGGTAGCAACAGGGGGGCAGAACAGAAGAAAACTGTGCATCAGCTGGATACAGAGGATGCCGTAGCAGCATTAATAGCTACATGAAAAAGCAAAAATCCCAGCTCTACCTTTGTCTTGGAGCTGAAAAATCTTTCCCTTGAGACTGCAGGATGGTCATCTCAGCCTCTCCATAGGATTATGGAACAGTTGTTTCTGATTTTTACCTCTTTTTCTACTTGTGGAAAACAAACTTCAGCTTTAGGCTCATGTTCAGTTCCTGAAGTTTAGCTCTTGCAATCTAAGTTAGACCTGCCCAGGGTGTTTGAGAGGTCAGTGCTCTTGGAGACTGCAGTGGAAACTTGTTTGGAGAGAACTGGGGAGAGCTGGAACAATGTCAGATTGTGCTGGGAAAAGCTGCTTCATGTGGGATGTCTTCAAGGAGCAATTACAAAAATAACACTTGCTGTCAGTCGATAGAGCAGAGCAGTGAGTGGATAATAAATACAAAAATCTGCTTTGTGTTCCAGCATCTCGAGATGTAAAGCTTTTCTATTAGAAGTTCGCATGGAGAACAGTAATTTAAAACAGCCACTCTTCTGAACAGCTCATAGCTACATTTAAAATTTTTATGTCGATGAGTTGGAGGTATGTTTTTGTTTTTGTTTTGTTTTGTTTTAAAAAAGGTATGTGTTTTTACAAGCATAAAAAAACTTCTGGCCTGTCAGAAGTGTGTGCAGGCATCTAGGTCTTGCTCTTCCTCCCCTTGTTACGGCTGCTTGATAGGGAATGTGGTGTGATTCGTGTACGGAACGTGTGTTTTAAGGTTGCCTGCTGAAATCCAATTGAACTGAGAGGTGCTGTTCCAGGACAGACTGAGAACAAACAGGAGATTAGATGCTAGAGCTTTCCATCCTTCTCTGAGAAACGTTGGTTTTGCATGTTGTGCGAAATGAACTTTTTTCCTTAATTGGAAAATGACCTGTGATACTATTTTATGTAAGTGGTTAAACCTTGCAATAAACTTAAACACAGTTTTAGTACACTCAGCATTGTGTTCTTGCCTTGCAAACCATTTGAATAGATCATTTTTTGACTAATTCTGTTTATCATCCTGAGGTTTGATTTGGCAGGCAACATCTGTGACCTGCCGCCATGAAAAATTATTTCTAACGTGTTCTTCATTAAACTTTTCTTCAATATTTGGCTGTCACTGGAGGATTACAGTTTTCTGGTGAAGAATTAAAAAAAAAAAAAAGCAATGAAAATTGACTGTCAATAGTTCTGTATTAAAGTCTCTTGAAGTATCACGGTATGTAAGTTGTTTTGATTTATATGTATGTCAGTTTAGCAGTGCACAAATAGAAAATAACAGTTCTTTCTTTGCTAGCTTGCTGAAAAGTATGCAACCCAAACTGACAACAGGAAAGGACAGGAAGAATTTATTTTTAAACATCAATTGAATCAAAGCAGAACTGATGTCTCCCCTGTCTTTCAGGGGATATTTTCATGTATCTTACTTCCAAATTGCTCTCTGTTTTATTAGAGAATCTAGTTTCAGCTTGAAAAAAGTATTGTATTGCATTCATATACAATGCCTGTAATTCAGATGGATCTTGGAGACTCTTAATAGCATGTTGTACACACTAGCTTAACTTCAGTATTGCGTATCACTAAATGTAATCTGCCCATCAAGAGGCTATGTGCACTGACCCTGCAAAAGGTAAAACCAGGAAACAAAAAAATAATGCAGTATTCAGTTTAAGCTGCTGTAGAAATTTAAGCAGGCAGCAGGAATTAATTTTGGACAAGGGATAATCTGCCACCTACCTCTGTGGCTGATGGAGAGAGGGGCTGCTCCTGTTAGCAGCTCTAAGCACGGTCCTGGTGTAGGCAGTGTGCAATGCTGTCTGGAAGGGAACGCAAATCCCTTCCCTCTAAATGTATGGGGAACCTGATAAGAGTAAAGGCCTCTACCTGCAGTTAATCTGTGTGAGTACCTACAATTAATCATGTAATAAATTTGGCTACTCCAAGAAGGCCAATGGCATCCCGGGGTCCATCAAGAAGATCGTGGCCAGCAGGTCGAGGGAGGTCATCCTCCCACTCTGCTCTGCCCTGGTGAGGCCACATCTGGACTACTGTGTCCAGTTCTGGGCTCCCTGGTTCAAGAAGGACAGGGAACTGCTGGAGAGGGTCCAGCAAAGGGCTACAAAGATGATTAGGGGACTGGAGCATCTCTCTTATGAGGAAAGGCTGAGGGACTTGGGTCTTTTTAGTCTGGAGAAAAGAAGACTGATGGGAGATCTTATTAATGCTTATAAATATGTAAAGGAAGGGTGCCAGGTAGATGGGGCCAGACTCTTTTCAGTGGTGCCCAGTGACAGGATAAGAGGTAATGGGCACAAACTTGAACATAGGAAGTTCCATCTAAACGTAAGGAGGAACTTCTTTACTTTGAGGGTGTCAGAGCACTGGCACAGGCTGCCCAGAGAGGTTGTGGAGTCTGCCACTCTGGAGACATTCAAAACCTGCCTGGATGCGTTCCTGTCCAGCCTGCTGTAGGTGACCCTGCTCTGTCAGGGGGGTTGGACTAGATGATCTCCAGAGGTCCCTTCCAACCCTGACAATTCTGTGATCAGCTTGCATCTGTTACTCTGGGCTGTTACCAAGAGATCAGGATTTAGTTGCAAAAATAACATGGATGAGCTCGTGCCTACATAATATTTTTTTTTGTTGTTGCCACCGAAGAGCAAAATTACAGAGTTTCAGGTTGGTTGACTGTAAGTGCGCTTGAGAAACAACACTGTATTTTTGAGAGACAATGTATCTTTGATTAAAATGTTTAGTCTGCTTGATCAGACTAAAATGTTCATGTTTCCATGTCAGGAGCAAGGAGAGCATTTACGGTCTTCAGTGACCTTAATGTTTCAAAGTATAGAAAAAAGCTATGGAAAATTAACTCTCGGCGTATTTTGAGGAACTTGATAGCATCACATATCCCCCTGTGCAAGTCCCAGTTGCTCGGTGTTCCCTCTTGCCAGCGGCTGGAGAGAGGAAACCCAGATCATGGTGACGCCGTTGCTCTGTGCCAGCGAGCGTCGGATGCCATGGCAGGGAAGGAGCCCAAGGGGAGAAAAATCCCTGGAGGGTACACCCCTTCCTCGTACTTCCTGGGATTTTATGTGCCATGTTTGCGCCACAGCGGCTGCCATCCCGGGCATCATCGAGTCCCACTGCCTGACTGCTTCAGGGCTGACCAAAAGTAAAAGCGTGTTGTTAGGGGCATTGTCCAAATGCCTCTTAAACACGGACAGCCCTGGGGCATCGACCACCTCTCTAGGAAGCCTGTTCCAGTGTTTGACCGCCATTCTCTGTCTGCATCTCCCCAGGCTGTTGAATTTGTGTCCTTGGGACTCACAGCAAACCCCCAGCTGGTGGCTTCCTACATACCTGCCATGGTGGGTGGCGTTGTCCCCAGAGCTGTTGGGGTCTGGCGAGCCTGGGTGGTTGTGCCCATGGGGAGCTGGCTGGGTTGCAGCCATGGTGCAGGCCCCGTGTCCATCCTGGGTCAAACCTGGTGGGCTGTGCTCTGCACTGCTGTGTCGGGCAGAGCCCGGGCTGCTGGGCGGAGAGGACCGTGCAGGAGTGGGAGATGTGGGAAGCAGGACTGAGTGAATTAGGAGCATCCAGGGATGAGGAGAAGGAAACACAATGATCAGGGCACTGGAGCATCTCTCATGAGGAAAGGCTGAAACCTGGGTCTGTTTAGCCTGGAGGTGAGAAGACTGAGAGGGGATCTCATCAATGCTTATAAATATCTAAAGAGTGGGTGTCAAGGGGATGGGGCCAGACTCTTTTCAGTGTTGCCCAGCGACAGGACAAGGGGCAATGGGCACAAACTGAAACACAGGAAATTCTATCTCAGCGTGAGGAAAATCTTCTTTACTTTGAGGGTGGCAGAGCACTGGCACAGGCTGCCCAGAGAGGTGGTGGAGTCTCCTTCTCTGGAGATACTCAAAACCCACCTGAATGCGATCCTGTGCAGCCTGCTGTAGGTGAACCCGCTTTGTCAGGGCGGGTGATTTCCGAAGATCCCTTCCAACCCTTACGATTCTGTGAAACCAGTACCTGCTTTGGAGCTCAGAAGTGGTACCGATGCTCTGCCCCGCCCTTCCAAACCAGTGTCAGTACTGTGATGAGCTGTCCCAGCAGCATGCCCATGCTGCAGGCAGGAGCTGCTCCTGCAGCACAGGGGTGCCCTGACACCTGTGGTGTCAGCCTCTGCCAGGGGACCCTGGTAGGCTGCTATTGGGGGACCTACTCGTGCAGCGGGACCCTACACCGGAAAGTGTTGCTCCCTATGGCAGCAGGGAGCCCTCTGCAATGCTGGGGACTGCATCGTACCATCTGTCTCCTTCTCTGGAGACATTCAAAACTCGCCTGGACGCCTTCCTGTGCAACCTCATCTAGGTGTTCCTGCTCCGACAGGGGGATTGGACTAGATGATCTTTTGAGGTCCCTTCCAATCCCTAGCATACTGTGATACTGTGATCTACTGAGGTGGATGTGATGTGCTTGGCTCCTTCCCGCACCCCGGCCGGGGCACAGCTCTCCTCCAAGGAGTTCCCCTCCACCTCCTCCTCTCTCCCCAGCACACTCCCATTTCTAATCATGCTTCGGAACCATCCATCTCAGGCCAAGTGCCCTGCGTTCCCACTGGAAAATAAAAAAAAGTAAGGCTAGCGACAGAGGAGGGGGAATAAATTAAAAAAGGCCAGAGTGACTTCAGAAAAAAGATATGTAGAGGAAAGGGAATGGCAAATGACGCTGATTAATTGAACCTATCCTTGTACAAAGAATCAGTCTCTCTTTTCATCAGGCAGTAAGAGAAAAGAAAGCTGCTTGATACATCTTGTGATCAAAGAATTAAGCCATGCATCTCCAAAACTCGCAGGAAGAGAAGGAAGCCAGAGCTCATTCAGTCAAAGCAGAAACCACATCCAGAGAAGACAGTTCACTTGAAGATAATTTTGTTTGATTAGTAAGAATGACCATTCCAAAACATTTGTGTTTTCAGTAGTTTTCACCTGACATTTTGCCACTCTGTCTATTGTATATCTATATGTGTACACATAAAAGTAAATTACAAAAAATTCATTTGTGCTATTTGTTTATACACATGACATGGGAATGGTTTCTGTCATGCTGTGTTGTAGCTTGGGAGTGATCCACAGATGGCGGGGGGGGTTCCAGAGAGCAGCACTTACCCATGAAGAACCAGCACAGCTCTACTGTTGTCCATCACACAGGCAATGCACCTCGCCAGCCAGGAGCCATTGCTAATCTAGGTGTATTTTCAGGAAAACTAATTGGAGCTTCCCTTTACATTTGGGTGGATGGGGTTTCTTAGCCCAGCTGAGGTTAGCTTGTGAACATCTAGGAGCTCCAGGAACAGGAGAATTGGTACATGTGTATAAAACCTGCTGATAGCTGTTCCTGTTTAGCTGTTGTCTGAGCGTGTGAATGTGGAGCTGTTTGCTTCATAGAGGTGGCTGAGTGAAGCAAATGGTGAAGAGTATATAGAAATTAAGCTTTAGTGCAGAGACTGTGTTAACTTTTCATAAAGTGTTCCGCTCAAGTGGCACGATGGGGTATTTCTTGTGTTGTGTTTATGTTCCAGTTACAGTAATTGTCTGAGCTGTCGTTGTAAGGGCTAATATTAAGTACAGTCTTCTGTGAATACCATAGCTTCTGTGATGGACATGTTTTTCTGGACTGTGTACTTATCAGGTTATTGCTTCACCTGCTATTAAAATCCTGTGTAGTATGAAAACCCACAAGTTGGTTTAGGATAGCAGTGTTACCCAGCAAAGCTTCTGAAAAGCTTAACAACTGCCTACCTGTCTCTGATATGCTTAGGGGATCAGACAGCATGAATTGACAGTCCTGAATTGAAACAAATATGCTTAATAGAAAACTTTAAATGCAACAGGCATTTTGCATTTTTAAATAATTTTTTCTTTGTTTACGTAGAGATGTTTATGTTCCCTGGAAGTGTGGAATGCATTTAACCAACAATGTGTCTCTTCTCTCTTAGATTACAGAAGTTTGTGGAGCCAAGCGTGTGGGTTATTTTGGTCCCGCTCAATTTTATATTGCTTTGAAGTTAATTGCGGCAGCGCAGTCAGGGTTCCCAGTACGGATTGAGAGCATTAAGAATGGTAAGTAGCAAATTTTGCTTGCAGCGCCATGCACTTTATTTTTCACTTTCTTTAATGCTTCTCAGCTATCCATGGTGGTAAACTTTTTTTTTTTTTCTAAAGTGCCTATGAAACAATTGTATTTGGAGGAGTAGAGAAAGAGTAGAAGGTAACGTTATATTCTCTAAGTGACTGGTAGAAAATTGCAGTGAATTACATGTATGGCGAAGCTGAGATGGCATCCCCTTCTGGAAAAGGCATTACTAAAGGAATGGCAGGAATGACAGCTGGTTGGTGCTGGTAATGCATTTCTCTCTCACCTTCAGCCTCTGATCTTGACAGCTGTCCAGAGTGGGAGCTGATAGCTGCTTTGGGTGGAAGCGTGTTGTGGGGAGTGTGGGCAGGTCAGGATCCCCCTATGTAGGGTAGCTTGCAACGCTCATCTGTTTTAGCAAATAATCGTGCTGAAATGAACGGGTAATGGTGAAAAAATCATCACGCTTCCTATCAGTAGGTATGAAAACTTGTATTAGATGTAATTTAAAAGAGCTTTGTTCTTCCCAGTGAATTGACAGTAATGTTAAATGTACCATTTTTCGATGGAGAAAAATGCTTCTTAAAAGAGGCTTATCAAACTCAAGCGATGAAGAGAGAGAGCCAGGTCCCTTTTAGCTGCAAAACCTTGATAGTGACTAAACAGAAGGAATTCAATGTTCTTGCCTCGGTGATGCATGCTCTGCCCCAGCAGGGCTCAGCCTTCAAAACACATGTCTTTTCACTTGGGCTTGAGCCTGAACAGGTTCAAACTCTTAGCTCCCACATCACAGACAGGCGTTTGAACCATGCTGTGAGGCCATGCCCTGGGGCGGAGTGGTTGCCACCATCCTGCTGGAGGCAGCAGTGCAGCCAGCCAGGAGATGGGACAGGAGGTGGGAAAGTCAGGACATACCCATAGCCTCGCTACGGGGTCACTGCTCCCAGCGCAGCTTCTGCTCCTGCTGTCCCTACCAAGTGCAGTGAAATGTAAAATTCGCCTACGTTGCAAGGCATGGGGAGGGGGTTCCAAGGTCTGCCCCGTCCCGGAGGGGGAAAGCCGGGCTGGCAAGGACGTGCAGACCTGTGTGAGCTGAGTTCCTGTGGTGCAGAGCTCCCCACCAAGTGGAGGGGACTGGATGTAGCTGGCATTAAATTAGAAACCTAAACTAAGTGATATTTAATGTGTATGTTTTACAAGTCCAGCATCTGCAAATAGGGGGAAAATGAGAAGGGCCAAAGCTCAATCAGAACTCAGCTTGGCAGTTAAAGACAATAAGAAGAGATTCTTTGAGTATATCAATAGAAAAAGGAAGACTAGGGAAAATGTAGGCCCACTGGTGAATGAGACAGGTGCCCTAGTGGTGGAAGACACAGAGAAGGCAGAGTTACTGAATGCCTTCTTTTCTTCGGTCTTCACTGCTAAAGCTGTCCCTCACGAATCCCATACTCTGAAGGCAAAGGGGAGAGGAAGATTTTCCCTCAGTTGAGGAGGACCATGTCAGAGACCACTTGGCCAAGCTGGACATTCACAAGTCCATGGGCCCTGATGGCATGCACCCACGAGTGCTGAGAGAGCTGGCGGATGTTATTGCTAGACCACTCTCCTTCGTCTTTGAACAGTCATGGAGAACAGGAGAGGTGTCTGAGGACTGGAGGAAGGCTGACATCACTCTGATCTTCAAAAAAGGCAAGAAGGAGGACCCAGGGAACTACAGACCAGTTAGTCTCACCTCTGTCCCTGGGAAGGTAATGGAGCGACTCATTCTGGATGTCATCTCCAAACACGTTGAGGAACAGGAAGTTATTGGAAGTAGTCAACATGGATTTACCAAGGGTAAATCGTGCTTGACCAATCTGATAGCTTTCTATGATGTTATAACTGGTTGGCTGGATGAGGGGAGAGTTGTGGATGTCATCTACCTTGACTTTAGCAAGGCTTTTGACACTGTCTCCCATGACATCCTCATTAGGAAGCTGAGGAAGTATGGGCTAGATGAGGTGACAGTGAGGTGGATTGAGAGTTGGCTGCGGGACAGGACTCAGAGGGTCGTGATCAGCGGCACAGAGTCTAGTTGGAGGCCTGTAACCAGTGGTGTCCCCCAGGGGTCAATACTTGGTCCAATTTTGTTTAACATATTCATTAATGACCTGGATGAGGGGGCAGAGTGTATCCTCAGCAAGTTTGCTGATGATACCGAACTGGGTGGGGTGGCTGACAGCCCAGAGGGCCGTGCTGCCATCGAGCGTGACCTGGACAGGCTGGAGAGCTGGGCAGAGAAGAACCTAATGAGGTTCAACAAAAGCAAGTGCAAGGTCCTGCACCTGGGGAGGAAGAATGCTAGGCACCAGTATAGGTTAGGGGCGGACCTGCTGGGAAGTAGCTCAGAGGAGAAGGATCTGGGGGTTGTGGTAGACAGTAAATTATCCATGGCCCAGCAATGTGCCCTTGTTGCCAAAAAGGCCAATGGAATCCTGGGCTGCATAGGGAAGAGTGTGGCCAGTAGGTCGAGGGAGGTCATTCTCCCCCTCTACTCTGCACTGGTGAGGCCACAGCTGGAATACTGTGTCCAGTTCTGGGCTCCCCAGTTCAAGAGGGACTGGGAACTGCTGGAGCGAGTCCAGCGAAGGGCAACTAAGATGATTAAGGGCTTGGAGCATCTGCCTTATGAGGAAAGGCTGAGAGAACTGGGACTCTTTAGTCTGGAGAAGAGAAGGCTGAGGGGAGACCTTATTATGGCGTACAAGTATCTAAAGGGTGGGTTGAAGGAGGATGGAGCCAGGCTCTTTTCAATGGTTCCAAGTAACAGGACGAGGGGTAACGGGCACAAGTTAGAACACAGGAAGTTCCGTTCAAATACACGGAAAAACTTCTTTACGGTGAGGGTGACAGAGCACTGGCACAGGCTGCCCAGGGAGGTTGTGGAGACCCCTTCTCTGGAGATTTTCAAGACGCGCCTGGATGCAGTCCTGAGTAATGTGCTCTGGGCAATCCTGCTTTAGCAGGGGAGTTGGACTAGATGATCTCTAGAGGTCCCTTCCAACTCTGAAAATTCTGTGATCCTGTATGAAATAATCCACACATTTGAGTGAAGAAGGGTACTTGCAATCCTTGTATTGATATCCCGATCACTGTTACTGAAACGCTTCCAGTGTTAATCACGTTTTCTCTTGAAATGTGTGAGTGCCTTTAGAGCAGGGTGAGTAACATCCACTGAACTCCAGTTGATTTCTTTTTCTTCCTGGTAGTAGATGTAGACGTAAATGATTACAGAGGTGATGTATGGCTTCGCTTGGTTTTGAGCATTTATTATTTTTAATTGTATTGATCTTTCAGGGCGACTGCGCACAAAAATAAATGGTGTTTCTTCAAAATTTCTCTGAATCGTCTCAAAGAGTGATGAAGTGTCACTCTTCTGCTCTGCAGAGGAGACATGACATGGGACCTTTTGACATGGTCATCTCACCAGGCCTTGGCCTGACCTCTGAACCCTACCATTTTTAATTTGTTCTTTTTATGATGGCAGTGTTGAGGATACTGTGATCCTGACTGATTAATTCATCAGTACCACAGTTTCTGTGGGAAACTATTCTTTTCATTACAGACAACGTTTTGAAGGCAGGAAATGAGTTTGCCACTTGCTTTAATAACATGCACAGGGGTTATTTCTTTCTCTTTGCATGGAGAGATTATATATTAAGCTAGTGAATGTAGCTTTGTGTGACAGTCACATTTTTATTAACATGTAAAATAATCGTAGGAGTTCCAGACTTACAAATGTTACAAAATATAAATAGTACTCTTTTATAGATAAACTTTTCATTGGTTTTACAAGATGATACTGCTTAAAGTACTTTTAATGTTCTGCAGTCTGTAGTTGAATTTTTCTCTCTTTTAATGAAGAATTGCCTCTGCCCCGGTTTATGGCGCTGAAAAATGACAGTGAAGTACGTTATGGGACTCCAGCAGAACTCCATGGAGTTAAATTCCAGGTTCCACATGCAACTTTGGAAAAAAATTCCTACAAAAGAACAGATGAAGGGGAGAAACAGGTAACAGGTTCATCTCCTTCAGGCCAATATGTTGTTAAGCATCTGTGTTGTGAGTCCAGCCCTGTAAATGATTACACTCATGTGGGCTTAATCAGTTTAGCGGTACTAGGCAGCAGATAAACTCCTGGTGTGCAAATAATCCCTGTCAGGGCTGTGCTCTGATTTGATGCATCCCAGTTGCATCCCTGAAGGGAATTTCTCTATATGTGCTTGTATAAAGCTGTCAGCCCTGTAATATTCTGCATAAGTTGTTTCAGTGTTGTACTCCTCCTTAGTCTAACTCTGTTTCTTGGAGAGGACTAGGGGAGGAGCAGCAAGGAGAAATCTTTCTGTGAAACGTAACAGGAAAGTGAGCGATTTCTCATGGCCAGTATGATCCTTAGTCACTACAGAAATGTTTGGTTGGAGAAAAGGTGGAATCACGAGCTGCTATTTCTGGGTGGGATAAGGCCACTGGGTTTTCTTCCATTCTAACCTCCCTCAGGAGCAGTCTGGAAGAAATCTGCTTTTCTTTTGTCCTCAGTGGAATGTCGTCCCAGCGTCTGTTGTTCTGAGTTGCCAATTTAATAAAGCTGTCTAAGGGAGATTTGTACTACCTGTATTTAGAAGAATTGAAAGCGCTTACTCAGATACAGGCGGTTTCACAGCGCAACCTTGATTTTCATAATTTTCTCCACGCCTGACACCTTCTCTTCTGGTACCGTATCAGGTCATGTTGTAAATGCCTGATGGCAGGTGCTTTATCGTCCCATAATGTGCGCACACATTTATCACACGGTGCGTTGGTGTGAGTAATGGCATTCCCAGCTTGAGGTCAACCAACAGGAATGAGCTGATGACAAGATACACAGGTGGAATAACAGGATGAGGAAGAAGAGCATGTATGCCTATCTGCCTTCATGCACTGACACTGAAGCAGAGTGCTGCCCTCAAACCCCTGGCTCCATCTAGGTTATCTGTGTTGTTGTGTATTTTCCTTTTTTACACAGTAAACTGTTTCAGGATCACAGCCTCTTAAACAATCTGTAAGTCAAGGTAAAGAGGACACTCTAGGATAGATACTCAGTAACACCTACAAATCCACAGAGTGCTTAAAATATCAATTCGGAGATTTATTTTATTTTTTGTAAGTGTTTTATATGAAAAATGCTCTCTCACAAAGAATGCACTCGCCCTAACTAAATGTGTTATGTAAATTCAAAGATACTCGCTCACATTAAGCATTCTACTTGTATTACTTCAGACGTCTTTTGGAAGTAAAATACCTTAAGCTGTTCATTGTAAAGCTTTGCTAATGTCATTGCCATGCTTTAGCCCTAGAAGGCTCAATACCAAATTCTGTCTTTACCAACTTTTGTTTTTTTAAGGAGCCTTTCTTGGAAATAAAGGGCCTCAGGGAACTACAGCGTTTGCCTTTTCTTTGTCCATCATGTGGTACGCACTCGCATCCCCATGCAGGATTACTTGGTTGTTTTGCTGTCATCTCAGAATTCCATTTTGTTTTGGTGTGTTTTTGAAATAGGAACCCAAGTCTCCACCGATGTCTCCAATCTGCTCACCTCCTGCTTCTCCATCTACTTATCAGAGAATACCTTTAAGTTACGGATATGGGAAATCAAGAAGTGGGCTGGAGCAGCAGCATGGAGGTAGGATAAAAATTGGGATGTGCACATTGTATTCAATTCTTTTCTTTTTTTTTTTTTTTTTTTCTTCTTCTCAGAAGCATCCAAATTTCAAATGCAACTGACAATCAGCCTAATGATTTTAACATTTAATTAGACCTGTATTTTGGAAAACAATTCAATCTAATTTTATTTTGATTGTTCAAACCTGTTCGCTTTCTGGTAAATTAGTTAGATTTATGTGTCACTGCTCACAGATAAATGCTAATACCTAATCTCTGACAAGACTATGTGCAATATATCCCAGTGACAGAGCGTTTGTGAGTATTTTCAGAGTGAGTATCTTCAGTTGAGTATTTGGTTTCATTAGAGGGGGAAAAAAGCCCGCTGCTGATTTCAGTAGCTGCTCTATTAGTTTTCAGATTGACAGTGAACCTTCCTTTGCAAGAACAGATAATAATCTCTCTGGTTTCGTAGTGGAAATAACAATAGGACGAGAATATAAAAACAATCCTACAATGTAACTTAGGCAAAACAGACAAAAATAAGGCACTGCATGGGTGCTCTGTCCTTGATCTCACTGCTGTTAGAGTAGGTGGCCAGACACTCTGATTTTAGTAAGAGGGTAGTGGGGCAGAAGCCAGTTTTACTAAGGCTGTACAGGCTCCTGCTAATAGTAAGTTGCCTGTGCTCTCCTAATGGCAACATCCGGTGACCAAGATGGTGGCAAGAGTGGGCGTTGGTGTATATCGTCCCTCCATCTCTCTCCGTTTGCAGTGAGTGAGGAGTGGAGCATGGCTAGTCCTTTAGCTGTTGTTCTCGTTTACAAATGAGTGAAAAACCAGAGCTATTACAACATTTTGAAACTCACTACAGCCATGATAAGAATGTGTTCAATGATATCAAGTGGCCTTCACATGAAAGTCACAGCTACTCATTTGCTGGTTAGGTAGACTGCTGTTTGTTCAGAGGTGGGATTTTTCCCCACCCCACCCTTGGCATAACTGATCAAAACAGTGATGGTTGACTTCTTAAATAAGCAAGACTAGCGAGGTTGTCTTCTGGTATGACGCATGTTCTGCTCCAGTGAAGAAGGCTTGTGGCAGATACACCCTGAAGAGAGGGGCAGGAGGCAGCCATTGGGAACAGCTGATCATGTTACATGTTGTGAACTTTGCTGTTTTCTGGGACTCTGTCCCAGATCTGTCAGTGCTTTGGGAGGACGCGGGTGTGTTTTTAGTGTTGTTTTTTTTTTTCCCCTCTGAATTTGGTTGCAATCATAACTCTAGTGAAATTTCTCATGGAGTCAGCGGCTGTGCAAAGTGAGTAGAGGCAGTAGCATCTAATCGAGCTGTCATCTTGTTCTAAAATTAATTATTCAACCACTTGAATTTTTAAGGAGATAAAATCCAAGAGGTGTAGAACGCTATGGTTATTTTCCAGAAAGGGAATTTCTCCTATTTTAGTGCCACTGGGGATACTTCGGCCAAATATGTTCTCAGTGGCAGTAAGCGGGTAACATTTTGTGTCCCATGCTGTACCAAGTCCCAGGCTCGGTGACCTACTGGTTCTTCCTGGCCTTTAAGATTAGGACCCTTCCAGTTTCCTGAAGAGCACTCGGAACATGGGTCTGAAAGCCACCGCGTTTGTGTAGGTGGAGCAGGAGGTGCCAGCGCCACAGCGCTGAGCCGGGTGGGCTGTTCCATACTGCAAGTCTGACCCTGAAACTGGACAGTGTGTCTTCAAGGGCAGCCTTCTGCACTGCAAACATGACTGTATACTCTTTTCTTGACAGTTTTGGAAGTTTTTCTTGCTAGCAAACCACACAGCAGTGTGGCCTTGTGCCTAAATCTCCTCTCCAAGGGCATCTGTATGTTTCGCAACTTCCTTCCTGTGTTTTTTTCTGAAATTAGAAGTTACGTACACAGGCATAAAAACAGATACCATTGCAGGATAAGACCACTCAGGAAAGCGAGGGGGTTAGGGGTATAATTTTTAAGGTCTTCCTGAGCTCAAAATTTTTAAGATTTCTTGGTCTCGCTTTTCATCAAGAGTCTTTTAAGTTCTGTCTTAAGACAGAAGTCTGTGAAGACTGCCTTTGTAGGGGTACATTTTAAATAGGCTGGCAGCAGAAGTTCTCGGCTCTGGAAGGGTTTGCAAGTGAGTTGCCTTTCTGTTTCCATACGTGACCTATTTTTAAAACATTGTTCTTAAACATGCTGTTATGTCACCGCTTACTATATTTGCTGCAGTGGAACGTAAGTGACTTACTTCAGCAAAAGAAGAAGTAATTGTTACTTTTCTTTACTAACTTTACTCCAAAGAATGTGAAGTGGGGAGTCATGTATTTTGATTTTCAACAGAAATTAGGGAAGGGGAAAGAAAAGTGTATGGAAAATTAGTGATTTACTGTTTGATAGCATTGTCAAAGCGTGTTTTTTTGCAGTTCAGTTGAATTATTTCTTCTTATTTGTAGTTCATTCTTTTGCTGTATATAAGTATATAAGCCTGTTTACAAATTTATACATTTTATATAAATACATATTTCAACATGATGAACAATGATTTCTGTTATCTGGTAATACATAACTGACAGTTTCTGTCAGTAACGTCTGAAGAAGAATGATGTAATGTGAAAGACAAGTATGCGGCTGGAATTTTGTTGCAGAAGACAAAATGGACTTTAATGCTATGATACTAGGTTCACAAGCTAGATTCTTGGCTTTGTCCTATTTAATTTTTTCCTTTAGCCTAGTAGAATCTTTCTGATTATCCTTTCATTTGTATACTTTATTTTAAATGTCTGTAGCTCCTTATGAAATCAGACACTCTACTCACCAGCAAGATGGGCCATCATCAGGGAATTATGGAGCCAAACCTGCACTCGCCTGTTCAACTCTTAATCGGGTAATGAATTGCATGTTTATCATTAATAGTACTACTGCCAAACAATAGAGAAATAAAAAAAAAAGGCAGAACTCCTCTCACTTCAAAAGTAAAAACGTTCTCCATGGTGTTTGTAGACTAGAGGATGAAGTGTGCTTTTTTAGTATATGAAAAAATAAAAAACAAAGCTGATGGGAAGGAGAAATTAAAATAAATAATACAATTAATTAAATAGCTGATGATAAATAGAATGAGAAGCACCAAACAGCATAGATAGGAAAACTAGACTGAAACTCTTCAGTTCAAAAGTAAAAAAAAACCAACAAAACAAACCAAAACCCAAAATGAGGTTCTTCTAGCAAAAGTCAAACATTTTCACTTAAAATATATGAGGTTTCACAGAGATTCCTGCTTGATTTAGAATGCCATCTGTAACACATGCACAGAATTTATGGCCTAATATTCTGCGTATTCTTGTTTTTTACCCCAGTTGGTTAAATTGCATCTCAAACAGAATAAATGAATTTCTGGACATTTGTTTGCTTTTATGAGATGAGTCCTATGTTTTCCTGCTGGCTGCAAAAGCAGATCTTTCCGATGTTCCAGTACACCTGCTGTGCACTTATGCAGACAGGTAGTTTGCCCTAAGGAAGGACAAAGCTCTCCTAAGGGGGAGCTTTTCCTAAGTAAGTAAGACTTGGAGACTCTGTACCTTTTCCCTAGTGCTTAGCACCCCACACCCATAATGAAATGTCACCTGAGCCTCAGGAAAAGATCTACAGGTAGTGTCACTCAGTTTGTGCTAACTTGAGATGAAATTGGGTGCATTTGTGCAGCACTTTGAAAGGAAAATTAATTTACAGCTTCATGATACTGCCTGTTTCAGGGATCTTTCGATGTATTTCAGAACCGGTGTTTTGTTTGATTGTTAGGAAATGGACATGTATGTTAGAGAAAGGGTTGCAGAGCTGGTTATTGCTCATTCTTGCCTTCCCTCTTTAAAAGCTGTCATCCAGGCCTAAAGCATCTGAAATATTAAGTCATTCCAGTTTAACGAAGACACTAATTGTACCAGTAGCCCCCTTCTAAACACCACCTCGCAACCTACCAAACATACAGACCTCCCTTAAACAAGTCAATCAGCAAGCAAAGACATAAACGAATAAAATGTCCTTCTCCTCCAGAATATTCTTTTTCCTGAAGGAGTGTTTTTCCTTAAACTGTGAGAAGTGACAGAAGGTCAAGGAGGTCTTTAGAGGTTTGCGTGTCTCGCTGGCTCAGTGTAATGTGTGCCGAGTTACCTACATGAGCCGAGGGTCCAGAAATGGTACAGCTCCGTAATTACAGCACCACTCCTAGATTAAATACAGAGTTTCTTAGCAAAGCAAAATTTTCATGCACTGAGCTGCATAAATACAGCTTTAGGTCCTTTACTGGTTCCATCTGTTTCGGGTGTACAGTGTGCAGTTCAGGGTTGTAATGCATGGCAGCCAAAATGAATCTAGGGGTCATAAAGTATGACTTGGACTTTTCCTGTTTGCGGTCAGCAGTAGTAAGATTTCCTTTTTATTTTGGCTTCAGTCATGCAAAACTTCCTTTAATTGCCTGGGTAAAGATGCCTAATACTAGCTTCAGCTTTAACAGATGAGTAGTGGGATGGTAATCAGCGTGGCCGTTTCTGCTTCTCGTCTTTTTAAAGTACGTGTCTGCCAATAGGAGAGAGCGAATCTGGTTTCTTGAGGTTACCAAAGCCTCGCTTGGCCCTTCTGGTCCCCCGCCTACGGCCGGTGCCAGTCTCCCTCCCTTCAGTCTCTTTCAGTGGAGCGGGAGCAGCCAGACAGCAGTGCCCACTACTCGGATGACCCTTGGAGGATAACGGAGGAGCAGCGAGACTACTACATCAACCAGTTCAGGTCCCTGCAGCCTGACCTGAACTCCTTTATTTCAGGTAATTTTTACCAAAGATGGTGCATGTCGAGTAGAGGGCGCAGGTTGAGAGGTGCGAAGTGTTAAGTAGGTAAATGAATTCTTTCTTCTCTCTGGGGTGAGTTGATGAGAGAGAGTCGATTGCGTTTGCTTTTTAAAGGCAACCAACTCAAAGAGCAAACCAACATTGTAGGCATTGTGTTTCTTCCTAAATATCCTGATTTTAGGAAAATAATAAGAGAAGTGTTGTGATTCAGTAAAAAATCAAGTGAGCTCTCACTCTGAGGCGCTGTATTTCTGCATCCCACCTGCAGTGTATATTGAGCTGTAAAAAGCCTTAGGGTTACGCTTGCTTTCCCAGCAGAAATGTGGCAGTGTCCATATGTGGTGAAAGTGAAGCATGCAGTTACCTGTCCTGTGTGGGCAAGCCTGAGTGTTTATGGCTCTGAGGGACTGAGATTTGGACCTTCAGGTGATCAAAAGCAAATCCTGAAGAGGACACATGGTTTTAATTTTGTATTGTTAACAGCGTATTGAGATTGCATTTCCATCCTGACTAAGAGGATGAGGCTGCTCATGAGAGGAGTCACTGTGGGTACAGACAGCTGGTCTGGCAAGGAAGATGTCGCGGGCTTCAAATTGAGGCTGTTTTACTGAGCCCTGCTCTATTACTAGGGTTCAGGAGGCTTAGATCCAGCCAAAAGTTTAAATAAATTACCTACTGCTGACAGAAATCAGTGCTTCACCACTTCTTTGCCTCAGTTAAGATTCCTTCATATAATTTGCACAAAAGAGAAAACGGTTGTTCAACAACATTGTATTTCCTCACAGACATTTCCTCACAGTATGTCTGTAACTGTGTATGTGTATATATATATATATATGCATATACAGCCTCTCGGGTAGCTGTGCATTTCCCTTTATGTTGAGCAAGATTCTCAGGCAGTCTTTGCACATCCAAAATTACTGTTTATAAACAGTAAATTTGAGCTTCCACAGCATCCTTTAGGATGTACAATTAAGCTGTACAAATCCTTGCTGCAGGGTGATACAGATGCTAGAGGTTTGCCAAGGTTTTAAGAAGTCATTTGAGAAATCTGTGATGAAAAAATCTCTCAGAAGTTGTTGAATATTTAAGTGCTACCCCTGGTTGAGAAGGTTCCTGAATTGCAAGTGGTCAGAGGTTGGGGGATATTCAGGAGCTACATTATTATCACATCGCTTTGTCATGGTCACATAGTTCTCTCTTGGCATCCAGTGTTGGAGAGGACATGCTGCGCTGGGTGAGTCTTGGACCTGCCCCGGTGACAGCTTTTCTTATGCCCTGCGGTGGGTGATCTGACCTGAACGCACAAGGGGAAGGGTGGTATAGACCTTGGAAGTCTCTGCATTACGTTACCTTAAAATTTTGTAAGCCTGTATGCAGGAAGGGCTTCCAGGGTACAGGGACCTTGTGCTGCCTCTACAGTGTGTATGGGATGGCGAAATAATGGATTTATTAGCTAGGAGAAAATTGAGAAGGGCAGTGTGGCAGGGTGGTGAGTGAGGATGCCTGCAGCAGGAGAGTAGCGATGTGCTGTCCAAATCTCCTGGGATTTTTTCTTTTTTTTTTTTTTTATAACATTTGAGCCACTGCAGGGTAAAATTATGGTTGAAGCAGCATCTTGGGAGAGCAGTGCAGACACTACAGCGCTGTATTGCCGTGCACATGGCTTCTGGGTGCAGCAGCGCCCTTTGTGTCTGTTACTTCATCACTGGTGACATACTAATTATGCTGGTTAGAATCACTAGTACTGAAGTGTGTTTTCCATTTATTTATTTTTCCCATATGGAGGGAATGGGGAAATGAGGTCAACAGCTCTGTCTGGCTTTCTCTGTCACTTATTCACCAAGAGGCAAATGGTCCAACAGCTATATTAGCATCCAGTTAATCTGAGCATCTCTTGGATGTAAAGTAACCAGCTGCTTCTGGTGCGGCAGCCCTGGCCAAAGGTAAATAATTGGAGGATTAATTTTCAATGGTTGATAAGCTACGGTTTCCCACCAGGTTCCGTGGCAAAGAATTTCTTCACAAAATCAAAGCTGCCCATCCCAGAGCTTTCTCACATCTGGTAAGTACTGTAACAGCGTTGGGGATGTGTGTCCTGTTTTTTTTAAAAAATGCTTAATTCAAGAGTTC
Organism: Vanellus vanellus; assembly: GCF_965231255.1. Taxonomy (NCBI): domain Eukaryota; kingdom Metazoa; phylum Chordata; class Aves; order Charadriiformes; family Charadriidae; genus Vanellus; species Vanellus vanellus. The sequence continues at coordinate 136,395,796 of NC_138905.1, read as the reverse complement.
TTGTTAAATTTTGAAAAGTGTCTTCAATTATAATTATTGCTCTTATCTCCAGAATCACTTTCGGGCCCAAGCAGCAGGGTGCTCATTGATCTTCCTGACACGCTTGTTTTCTGTAGAGATGTTCGCCTGCTCAGCAGGACTGGGAGGGTTTGAACAGCAATAAAACTGAGAGCTGTTCTTAAGTGTATTGTAAGCAGCATCATTAGCCCAATGAACTGACATTTTTCTTGAAAAGACGCAGAGGAAAAGCACCTCTGGAATGTTTTAGATGTGTTGTTGGTTTTATGTTTCAGGCTGTGTTTTGTCAGAGGAGGCCTAATTAATGCCTAATTTTTAGTAAGTACAACTACATAATTCATCAATGCTTTTCTAATGAAGCAGCACGCTTACTTTTAATGAGCTTATTTAGAAACGATTGCGGATGGAACGGTACATGATAAAATTTGACAGAGGTCCTATTATATTTTCATAAACAACATGGTGCTTTGTAATTCAGTGTCATCCTTGCATCTCAGATAGGAAGAACAAACAGTTTTAAACGTTGATCAGAAATGCTGATAGATGTTTTCCTTTTATATATGCTTTTATGAAGAGAGATGAGAAGAAAAGCTTGCAAGAGCCTAAACATCTGTCAGGGTCAAAGAATATGTCTGGAATCTTTTCAAAGTGGATTATCAGTTTTGAAAACGAAAAAAAACAGCTGAAGAAACATAGTGTTGGGGGAGGTGAATATTGGAATTTATATTTAAGATTACTGAAAAAGAATGGATTAATCCAATATGTTAACAAAACACATTTTATTTTTATTGCTGGCACAAGTTGCTTTCTATGCAAGATTTAAAGAAACGTATTCCTTTCTAGTAGATATTTGTAATTTTCTGATGATATGATTTAGCAGGTTGTATTGCTGTGTTAAACACATGGGATGTTTCAGTCTTTGTCACTGTAACCCCAACAGCTTGAAAAGTGCTCATTACTTTCAAAGACTAGGAAGTTATATGTTTATTTGTTTTACTCCATGTGCTCATGATAAAATATTACTCAATTCTTGCAAAGAGTTAATTTATAAAATTAATTTCTTGAATTTCTGAAGTCCAGTCTTAGTGTTTGAGAAGCATCCTAGAATTAAGGAGAGAACCGCTTTAGTGAGAAGTTCACAATAACATTTAAACTTGTCAAAAGCATTAATTTAGCTCTTTTCTTGAGACTAATCAATAGTGCTGAAGTCCATTTTTAACTTTTTCTTTTTTAACTGGTTTAAGATCCTGCATGGATTGGCCAAAAGTTCTTCCAACCATTGGAAAGTTGATTTCACCCTTGGAAGTACAGGATATGTATTTCATGTTATAATATATAAATACCATCATATTGTATGGTACGATGTATAACAAAAAATGTACTTTATTAAAAAAGAAGACAGCGACAAGTCAGTATTAGAAAACGAGCTTGCTTCGTCTTCCCTGAGCCAAATGTACAAGTTAGGATCAAGTGCAAAGGACAGAGGTGCTTGTCTTGTATTAAAATATCCCTTCTCAAAGTTGCATTTCTGTCTCCCCGTGTTTGCACACCTATGTTTGTTTCCCTGTGGTAACGGCTTGGAAAATGTGTGCCTGTCGTACTCGCAGGGAGCTGAGCGACGTGGATTGCGACGGGGCGTTGACACTCCCGGAGTTTTGTGCCGCTTTCCACCTTGTGGTTGCGAGGAAGAACGGTTACCAGCTGCCGGAGACGCTGCCCGAGACGCTGCTGCCTGAGTACCTTCAAGCAGGTAATGTCCCTGTGGCAGGTTGGCTTCCAACATGCGTGTTAAGACAGATTTCGTTTCCCATCCTGCAGGTAGGACGGGGTTCTACGCTGCGTAATGGCTCTCTGGTTGCTTTTTAACACATGCGTTTTTAATTGTGCTTACGAGGTGATTGCCGCAGAAGGAATGTGTAAAAGCACAAAACAGTGATGCAGTAGTTCCTGCAGTAGTTACCTGCCCCTTAACTTCTGCCTCTCTGCTCCAGAGTGCTTCAGGTATCGTTACAGCTGAAGTGGCAGGTGATAACCTGTAGTCTAACAAGATTTATATGGCTTTTAACTCTTTTGGTGATTTTTCCCTCTTGAAGCTGTGTTGAAAATGATACTGGACTGCTTTAGAACTTACTATGCTAATACGTTTTGTTGGATGCAGTTACCGGTTGTATCAAAGGTTGAATTTTTCTGTAATTCATTTTATGTAATCCACAGATTCTTCTAGAAGTAATTTGCAGTAATGACAAGGGGATTACAACAGTTTGTGTAGCACAAGGGTAAATTAATCCAAAATATAACGTACTTCCATAACAATGTGCGGTGAGAGACCTGCCCTTTCATTTGTTCTCTTCAGTTATGTCTCTTTTAATTATGAATGAACATTGAAATATATACTGTTCCATCTAAAAAATGTGCATGACTTTCTAGGGCAAGGAGGATTAATCACAGATGATAATTACAGTGCTAAGGGATAATATTTAAGACCTAATAAAATCTCCATTAAATTTGATGACACTGAATTTATTAAAAGACAGGAAAAGAGCAAATCAAGCTGTAGTTAGGAGAATTAAATGTTCACCCTGTATCAGATTTGTGAAGTAATTTCTGGTGGAGTCATGTTCCTTATAATCCACTATCTTCATATCCAAAGCAGAGAAGCTCCTGTAAAACCTGCACTTCCAAGTCTTCATCACTTTTAGTCTCTCTAATTACATTCCCTTGTCATAATTACAACTACCCTTTTCCCTCCAGGACCACCACTTTGTTCACTACTCTCATGCCTGCTCTCATCATAAATGAGCTTGTAAGATCCTCCATGCAGGTTCTTTTGGCGTGTCTTCACGTTAAGCCTTTCTGGGTAAGACTGCAATGGAGATAGCTGTCTCCAGTAGTAAGGAATCATTATGTCAATGGGAGGAAGAGCATGGTAAGCTGTGATTGTTCCTTGGGAGTTCTCTTTTTCCATAATTTGTCCCTTTCAGCAGTGGGGTCTTTACCATTTTCTTAGATGATAGTTGTTTCATGTGTTGCATGCAACCAAGCATATTAAGCTAATCTATGTGGAAGAGGTGAAAGGACTAATTGTTTGTTGTGGACCCTCTAAATACCTCAGCTAAATGCTAATTCTGGTTAGCTTGATGGTCTGACAATGTCTCGCGCTTGTTCTGCTGCCTAGTCAGGATTCAGAAATCCATCTTTTGAAAGACTTATCTTAGGAAGTGTGGGTTAGATGAATGGACAGTGGGGTGGATTGAACAGTGGCTGACAGATGGAGCTCAGAGGGTTGTGGTTAGTGGTGCAGAGTCTAGCTGGAGGTCAGTAACAAGTGGTGTCCTTCAGGGGTCAGTACTGGGTCCAGTCCTGTTCAATATATTCATCAATGACCTGCATGAAGGGATAGAGTGTACCATCAGCAAGTTTGCTGATGACACAAAAGTGGGAGGGGTGGCTGACACGCTGGAGAGCTGTGCTGCCATTCAGTGTGACCTGGACAGGCTGGAGAGTTGGACAGAGAGAAACCATATGAAATTCAACAAGGGCACGTGTAGGGTACTGCACCTGGGGAGGAATAATCCCATGCAACAGTACAGGTTAGGTGCAGCCCTGCTGGAGAGCAGCTGTGGGGAAAGGGACCTGGGAGTCCTGGTGGACAACAGGATGACCATGAGCCAGCAATGTGCCCTGGTGGCCAAGAAGGTGAATGGCATCCTGGGGTGCATCAAGAAGATCGTGGCCAGCAGGTCGAGGGAGGTCATCCTCCCACTCTGCTCTGCCCTGGTGAGGCTGCATCTGGAGTCCTGTGTCCAGTTCTGGGCTCCCCAGTTCAAGAAGGACAGGGAACTGCTGGAGAGGGTCCAGCAAAGGGCTACAAAGATGATTAGGGGACTGGAGCATCTCTCTTATGAGGAAAGGCTGTTTTTTTAGTCTGGAGAAAAGAAGACTGATGGGAGATCTTATTAATGCTTATAAATATGTAAAGGGAGGGTGCCAGGTAGATGGGGCCAGACTCTTTTCAGTGGTGCCCAGTGACAGGATAAGAGGTAATGGGCACAAACTTGAACATAGGAAGTTCCATCTAAACGTAAGGAGGAACTTCTTTACTTTGAGGGTGTCAGAGCACTGGCACAGGCTGCCCAGAGAGGTTGTGGAGTCTGCCACTCTGGAGACATTCAAAACCCGCCTGGACGCATTCCTGTCCAGCCTGCTGTAGGTGACCCTGCTCTGTCAGGTGGGTTGGACTAGATGATCTCCAGAGGTCCCTTCCAACCTTGACCATTCTGTGATTCTGTGTACTAAAAAGCAGAAGATCTCAACACACTGTAATATCAATCACAAGAAAGCGTAGAACCCTGGTTCACAGAATCACAGAATTTTCAGAGTTGGAAGGGACCTCTAGAGATCATCTAGTCCAACTCCCCTGCTAAAGCAGGATTGCCCAGAGCACATTACTCAGGACTGCGTCCAGGTGGGTCTTGAAAATCTCCAGGGAAGGGGACTCCACAACCTCCCTGGGCAGCCTGTGCCAGTGCTCTGTCACCCTCACCGTAAAGAAGTTTTTCCGTGTATTTGAATGGAACTTCCTGTGTTCTAACTTGTGCCCATTGCCCCTCGTCCTGTTACTTGGAACCATTGAAAAGAGCCTGGCTCCATCCTCCTTCAACCCACCCTTTAGATACTTGTACGCCATAACAAGGTCTCCCCTCAGCCTTTTCTTCTCCAGGCTAAAGAGTCCCAGCTCTCTCAGCCTTTCCTCATAAGGCAGATGCTCCAAGCCCTTAATCATCTTAGTTGCCCTTCGCTGGACTCGCTCCAGCAGTTCCCAGTCCCTCTTGAACTGGGGAGCCCAGAACTGGACACAGTATTCCAGCTGTGGCCTCACCAGTGCAGAGTAGAGGGGGAGAATGACCTCCCTCGACCTACTGGCCACACTCTTCCCTATGCAGCCCAGGATTCCATTGGCCTTTTTGGCAACAAGGGCACATTGCTGGGCCGTGGATAATTTACTGTCTACCACAACCCCCAGATCCTTCTCCTCTGAGCTACTTCCCAGCAGGTCCGCCCCTAACCTGTACTGGTGCCTAGCATTCTTCCTCCCCAGGTGCAGGACCTTGCACTTGCTTTTGTTGAACCTCATTAGGTTCTTCTCTGCCCAGCTCTCCAGCCTGTCCAGGTCACGCTGGATGGCAGCACGGCCCTCTGGGGTGTCAGCCACCCCACCCAGGTCGGTATCATCAGCAAACTTGCTGAGGATACACTCTGTCCCCTCATCCAGGTCATTAATGAATACATTAAACAAAATTGGACCAAGTATTGACCCCCGGGGGACACCACTGGTTACAGGCCTCCAACTAGACTCTGTGCCACTGATCACGACCCTCTGAGTGCTGCCCCGCAGCCAACTCTCAATCCACCTCACTGTCATCTCATCTAGCCCATACTTCCTCAGCTTCCTAATGAGGATGTCATGGGAGACAGTGTCAAAAGCCTTGCTAAAGTCAAGGTAGATGACATCCACAACTCTCCCCTCATCCAGCCAACCAGTTATAACATCATAGAAAGCTATCAGATTGGTCAAGCACGATTTACCCTTGGTAAATCCATGTTGACTACTTCCAATAACTTCCTGTTCCTCAACGTGTTTGGAGATGACATCCAGAATGAGTCGCTCCATTACCTTCCCAGGGACAGAGGTGAGACTAACTGGTCTGTAGTTCCCTGGGTCCTCCTTCTTGCCTTTTTTGAAGGTCGGAGTGATGTCAGCCTTCCTCCAGTCCTCAGGCACCTCTCCTGTTCTCCATGACCGTTCAAAGATGATGGAGAGTGGTCTAGCAATAACATCCGCCAGCTCTCTCAGCACTTGCGGGTGCATGCCATCAGGGCCCATGGACTTGTGAATGTCCAGCTTGGCCAAGTGGTCTCTGACACGGTCCTCCTCAACTGAGGGGTTGTATCAACTTCTGAAATGAAAGCATTGATAAGTAAGCAAGTGCCTCATACGCTTACCTAAAATGTCAAAAGAAATTTTCTAGAGAAAGTTTTTGTTTTCATGTTTTCATAATTTGATTTCTGTGATTTTTTTTTTTTTTTTTTTTTTTTATTAAGAACCTGCTGAAGATTACTGGAAACTCATTTTCATTAGGTGTTTTTTTTAGTTTCAGAATGAGGAAGAATTTGGTTCAAGTGAAATATTTGTGTCTGATAAGAGTGTTAAAGCTTCAAATAAAGTGGCTGGGAGTGTAAGACGAATTAATCTTGCTCGTTTTATGGCTTGTTCCATAAACTACAATCACAGGGCCAAGTACTATGTTGGCACAGCTCCATGAACAATTTGACCCACCACCTTTTCTGAAAGTTTTTATTAAAACAAATTTACAAAATGCAGGAAAGACCTGTATGTAACCCACTGTATTGTAAATTAAGACAGATTTTGAAAGAGCTTAATTTATTCAGAGAAACTGGATGCTAGCCAGAAACTAGACGTTTGACCTGAGAACTGGTTATTCTGCCTTTCAATAAATTGATCTTAAAGAAAAACTGTTTTCCAGCTTTGAAGACAGATTTATGTCAGAGGAACTAATGATACAACAACTAGGTTGTATCAGCAGAAGGACCTCAGCTTATGGAATAGAAAGGAGGTTCTTGTGAATATTGCTGTGAGAAGTTTGAGTTTTGGTGTCCGTCCCCCCCCCGTTTTTCCCCTTGCTCTCAGTACTGTTTAGTTAAAGAATATCACAGGTGGTATATACTGCAGCAACTACGTGTTCTATGTCCTTGCTTTTTGCTGGCCTTCAATTCTAGCGTATAATGTAGATTTTACTATACTTCCAGTATTCAAAATGTCAAAAATCAGAGTTGAAGGTTTGGTAAGTACCTTTAACGTTTCTAAGCCAGCAAGGTAAAAACTGTAAGGCCAACTAAGTTGATACTAGACTGTGAGGAGGAAAAATGCAAATAAACAGTTGGTTTTTGGCAGTTAATGTTTACTAACAATAACTTTTCCCAAATTTCAGTTATTTCTACAATGGAAAGTATACATGCTATCCCTTTCATTGAATTATTCCAATTAGAAAGATTTTCTTCATGGTTTTTGTCATCTGTGGCTTATAGATCAGTTTTGATATGTAGAAACAATGGGCAAAATCATGCTGGAACAGCTTATTAAGAAGTCTGTATTAACCAAAGACTTGGCATGTCTCTCTTTTCTTTTTTTCTGTTGTTTTTTTCTCCTCTCCTCTCCTCTCCTCTCCTCTCCTCTCCTCTCCTCTCCTCTCCTCTCCTCTCCTCTCCTCTCCTCTCCTCTCTCTCCTCTCCTCTCCTCTCCTCTCCTCTCCTCTCCTCTCCTCTCCTCTCCTCTCCTCTCCTCTCCTCTCCTCTCCTCTCCTCTCCTCTCCTCTCCTCTCCTCTCCTCTCCTCTCCTCTCCTCTCCTCTCCTCTCCTCTCCTCTCCTCTCCTCTCCTCTCCTCTCCTCTCCTCTCCTCTCCTCTCCTATTTTCTTTTTTTTTTTTCTTTTTTTCTTCCCCCCTGCAGCTTCTCTGAAGCCCCTGCGTGACTGCACACTATTTGATTCTTATTCTGAGTCGTTGCCAAGTGGTCAGCCGACTCGGGACTTCAGTCGGACGGAGGTAAGAAGGGGTGAGCAGGGTAGTTACCTTGCCAAGTGCAGAGGAATAACCCAACTTCACCATGACTGTGGTATGCATAGCAGCAGAACTGAGAGGACTCAAGAAGGCTCCAGGGAGACCTTATTGCGTCCTTCCAGTACCTAAAGGGGGCCTACAGGAGAGCTGGGGAAGGACTTTTTACTAGGGCATGTAATGATAGGACAAGGGGGAGTAGCTTCAAACTGGAAGAAGGTAGATTAAGATTGGATATTAGGAAGAAGGTTTTCACTTTGAGGGTGGTGAGGCACTGGCACAGGTTGCCCAGAGAAGTTCCTGGACGTGTTCAAGGCCAGGCTGGATGGGGCTTTGAGCAACCAGGTCTAGTGGGAGGTGTCCCTGCCTATGGCAGGGGGGTTGGAACTCAATGATTTTCAAGGTCCTTTCCAACCTAAACCATTCTATGATTCTCTGACTTTAGGAGTCTCTGAGTTCACCATTAAGCTGTCTCAGCCCCCTCTCTCAGCAGTTTGTTCAGTGTGTGGAAAGGGCTGACAGGCTTTTCAAAAGATATTCCTACAAAGTGGAGATCACAGTAGTCACGGACTCCAGCCTGGTGTGTTGTTGGAGTCTGTGGGGAGAAATGTGCCTTACCTGGTTGTGTACCGCTGGGCTGCATTTAGCCCTCCTGCGTTGGGAGCCAGGGACGAGGGTCAAAGCCCATGCTGCAGGAGGGGTGGTGGCACAAGGACAGTGCTTACGTGAAGTATCTCCTGAATGGGAATTGATTGAAAATGTCAGGCTTCGGGTGCAGACCTTGTTCCAGTCGGGCACTTCCAGACCATCTGGCTCTTGAGTGTTCCTTCTATTTACCGTGCTCCGTTTCCATACTCGTCTCCCCCAGTTTTGATGATGAGAAGAAAAATATCTTGGCTTCTTCTGATTTCTCATACTTTACTTCTTTGGAGACTGAAACTATCCCAGACTCTGTACAGTATGGTCATGTATAGTTCTGCTGTTGGTGATTCAGTCTCCATTTTAATATCCAGCCCTGACATAGTCTAAGGAACTACCATCTAAGGTCTAGGTAGTAGTTATAAGGAGCCAGGAAGAGTGTTTTGAGGGAAGAATGGAGATCCATTGTAGCAATATCACAACAGATACAAGCTTGTGATGGAAGACTGTTGCAGGCAAAACTAAATTAAGGAGAAGAGTTTATCGCTCAGGTTAAAAACCGAAACTTTAAAGATCCTCTGATGCTGAACTAACCATGGCCAGTGAGTTGTGCCTGGATATTGCAACTCTGAGTATATATGCTGTGGGATTTAAGGGTTTAATATTTAAGGTAGTGAAGCAAATGGGAGACTGACTGCAAGAACGAGCCCTTCTGGCGCTGCTTCCAAGTTAAAAAGTAATGGTATGTCATGCCAGCTCAGCAAGGCCCTTCTCCAGTTATTTCCTCCCTGTGTCTTGCCCTGGGGAGGCCCCGGGTCAGAACCCAGCTGTTTCCTTGTCAGACGGCACCACCAAGCAGTCTCTCCTAAGCTGCTGTGGAGCACAGCATTCCCTTTGGGCAATGCTGCAGCCAACGCTTTGAGCGTCCGGTGTATCTTCTGGAGCTGTTAAAATATATGCGGTCTCCCCAGTGCTGTCGCTGGGTGCTATTGCTCTTTGTGCAGCAGCTCGGCCAAAAGTGCCGCAGTCATAACTGGGTCGTGAAAGCAGCGCTGCTGGTACGTTGGCAGCGTAGGCAGGTCCTTTGCCGTGGCAGAGCAGCCTTCTCCCTTGCATGTGGCCTTGTTTTGGGGGGAGTGGTTCGCAGCGGGCTGCGAGACTGTGCCACAGGCCACGCTGGGTGAGCACTTCTTCACTGCGCGGTGCGGTGGCAAAGCTCAGCAGCCCCTTGAGAGGGTGCCTCGTTAGCACACATGCGTGTCGCTTTGCAATTTAAACAAGGATAAGAGGCAAAATTCAAGGTGATTTGTGTTTGAAAACTCATTCGCTGATGTCGGCGTGTGTATGTATGTATATACATAACTCCATTTCCAGACTGCAGTAAGAGTCAATTGAGTGAGTTAACTCACTGCATCAGCTTAAGATACTTGTTTGTTTTTAGAGAGAATTATTTGTTTTCTGCTTAAAAATCGTCACATCCCTCTTGGGATGATTTTTTTGTCGGTAGGCAAGACCACCGAGTGGTCAGCTTCTCTCTTCCACTCGCATTTTCATGTGCGTATACAAATAGACGTGCATATATAAAAAAAGAGATATGTAATTAAATGATATTAAAATATAAATAAGCACATAATTATGTATCTTTTATACACATAATTAAAACCCTTCCGTTTATATAACTTCTTGTCTTCAGGATCTACTTCAGTGTCTCTGTGGCCTAGGGAGCCCTTGTTTTTTTTAGGATACTGGCTTCGCAAGTGCTTACCCAGATACGCAAAGTGGTCTTTGGTTATTGCAGAGTTGTGAGGAAGTGTGCTCTCTAGTAGCCCAGGCTTTGGGGCTGTGAGGTTAGAACGTTCTATTCTATATTTCAGAAAGCCCAGAAATCTTGCTTTCAGAGTTGTGTTTCTCAGAAATAAAATGTCATTTCAGTAACCCAACCAATACAGTTTTATAATCTTGTTAAATACCTGGGTCTTAGGCTCTTCTTGTTTGTGGTCCTTGAACGTGTGTGCAGAGTAGGGATAAATAGGGGAGGAGATGATTTCGTAAGCAATAACATTGTATGTTTTCTTTCTTTTTAGATTTTTCTGCTGCATCAGAGATGATAATAAGAATATTATAGTAATAATTAAATAGCTGTAGAGGGTATACAGCACAAAATGTAAAAAAAAAAACCCAAACAAACAAACAAGCAACAAGTCTCCCATTTTATGTTTAATTTTCAGCAGTTAAGCTTTGAGACCTCTTCTGCCTTATCTCTGCGCTCTCCTCCTTGAGACATTCTCACCATAACTGCCAATAACTTGCATATTACTGTGCTGCCTTTGTAGCCAGATAATGTTCTTGGGGAAACAGCTGGATCTTCTGCTCCATTCCTAGGTTCTGCAAGGTGGCAGGATGTTCTGCAAAATTAGGTTTTTTTGTAGCTAGGTTGAAAACGAAGAAGAATTCCGTAGCACTATTGCCCGCTGGCTAAGCACGGATAGTGTTACCTGACTATGTCACAATTGTTTGAGTGGTTTTGCTCCATTTCTTCACTGTCTGGCTCTTAGACGTGTAGGGCAAAGCTCTCAATTAGTTTGTTTCAGGGCCTTGTTATTTTGGTCCTTTGTTATCCAAGATTAATGGAATATAAAATCTCTTCTCAAAACGGGTTTGAGAATGATTTTGACTTGATTTTTTTCTTTTTTGTTCAATGGATGTTTTTATGTTCGGAATTAATACACTGAATGAGTATTATTTGGAAGGTCAGTAATTCATCTCCCATTCCATCTCCCTGTGTGGGAAGTGCAGTAATTCACTGTTGCAATTTAATTTGTAGCTTGGCTACTTGAGGAAATATAGTTTAGATACTTGATCACTACATTAAAAATATATTATCAATGCAATCAGTTATGCGTTATCTCCATGTCTTAGTCTCTTTCCACCTATCATCCATTCAAGCTGTGTAATTGAATTTCAGAAGACCATTTTTACTGTGACTGCTGAACTACAGTACTGCAATACAATGGAAACAGTTCTTGAATGCATCCATAAAGAAAATAATGGCAGGAGGCAGGTCACCTGAATGCTAGGCTTTGTTAAACTTGCAAAAACACACAGAGACTGCTAATGTTATGCTCGAGAATGACAAGGGTGACTGCTTTTTATTAACTGAGGAGGTTTTGTCTTCCTGTATTTTTTCCTCAAGCTTTTATCTCCCACTCTGGTTCTGGGGTTCTGGTCTGTCTTTTCCTTTTTATTTTTTCTTTTTTTCTTTATTTTTCATTTCCATTCCTCTGGCTCTTTTCCACAAGCTTTCTTGCTGCCCAAAGCTTAAAGATAAGACACAAGATTTCACGCTACATACATAAAATGACTGGCTGGGGCTGCTCTAAACTCCCTCAGAAATGTCATGCTCACAGTTCATTGAAATTTGTGAGAGTCATTCCATCGATTCAAGCATGCACTGAATTAGGCCTTTAGTCTGATGCTCTTTAGAGTGTCACGGCTAGCTAGGGATGTGGCGTGTTTTGTTTAAATGTTTTTGGAGTCCTCAAGCTGTATTTTTGCTATGTTGCTTCCCCAGAAGCATTAGGGAATCCCATGTGCAACTTTGTAAAATAGATGTCGTTGCCTTTTACTCTGGACTTGGCCTTCTTGAATTACTGCTTCGAGATTTTGTTTGCTGTCTTTTAATGTCTGCAAAATCTATGTTTCTGAATTTTATTTATTTTTAGACCTAATGGATTGTAACCTTTTCCATGCTCACTGGTAAAAAAAAAAAAAAAAAACAACCAGCATCACTTAATATTTAGGGAAGCTTGGGGTTTCTGACATTTGCTTTATTGTTGTTTTGGCTGCAGAGTAGACCTTGTTCCTGGTTCCTTCTTGTGAACTACACAGCAGAAGTTACAAGAACAAGAAATACCTGTATTACAAGTTGCTGCTGAAGTAAAGAAAAGTTAAGGAATAAGGCCGGGGAGCAGTTCCCTGTTTTCCTATCAGAGGCTTGAATGGGCCTCCAGCAGACATGCTAATGAAACTTGTTTTTCCCATCTCCATGATTGCATGTTGAAAGAAAAGAGTAGTCCAAGGATCAGCCACCTCAGCCATAGGACTTTAGATGCAGAACTACTGGGCTCTGCAGTACAGCTCGAGTTTTGGCTAGAGAGGCTGTTCTGATGGAGACTAGTTCTTGTCAAGGGGCTGGAGAAGGTTTTCTCAACCCTCAAACAGGTGATACACACAAAAAGAAAAGAAAACACAGAATGGCATTGCTGTGTTTCGAGAAGTCTCTCCTTACATATAGTCCTTAGTTCCTTGTGAGTCACTTTTTAAGTGCTTCTCAAACTAATTTCAGGTGTGGAACTGGTGTACCTTGAAAAGCAGAGTTACAGTTGTCTTTTTGAAGGTCCTCTCTGCTTCTTTATTTTGCAAAGCAAATCGTGGTGCAAGAGAGAAAATCGCCTCTATTTGTTTTGGTCTGTATTCTTAAATATTTAACTGTGGAAATGTGGATGCTACGCCAATCAGTATAATAAATACATCTTTCTTTAAGAAGGCATCAGCTGAAGAGGTACCCGATAACTCTGCCCTGTTACAAGATGGAAAGAAAGAGGACAAACAAGGTATTCAAAGAAATCACTTGTTTTTTCCCTCCCCTGTTATGGATTAAGTTCTGTGTGTTATTAGTAATTCCATATATTTGCTGACAGAAACAACGGTATTTTTAATTTCTAATCTGGGTGTGTGTTGCTGTAGATTTAAAAGCAAGACGTTGCTTTTGTTGAAGCCGAGTTGAAGACAAATAATGGATGTGTTTGCTTCAAAATTAGTTCTATCATATGTGAATGGTATGAAATGCACCTTCTAAAATATGTCTAGTTGTAAGGCAATTAATGTCACACTTCTTATTTTAACAAAGCTGTAAGTGCTGTTATCAGGAATTTTGAAAGAGTAAAGACTCCGTTGTGCCAAATCTTGGATTTCCCTTTTTGCAGGAAATAGCAACACTTCACATTTAGTTTTTATTCCTGTTAAAAAAAAAAAAAAAGTCCTTATATTTTCTCTCAAAACAAAAGTTTTAGACAAACCGAATTGAAAATACTCAATTCATTTCTTTCACTTGAAATCTGCCAGCAGCAAGCCATGTGAAATTGAAGTGATCTTTTTCTTTTTCCCCTCAGCAGCTACTAGGGCTTCCAGAACGGGTGATGGATCATCACACAGTCATTCCCTGTTATATGCCCTTTCACGTTCTCAGTCCCTCAGTTATGGAAACAAAACGGTTGTGGGTATTTTGTAGCCTTATTTTCAGAGCTGTGGATTATACGTTAATTAAAAAAAATGACAGCTTGACCTCTCAGCTGTCCACATGCTGAGATTGCATCAGAGCTGTGAGACCTGGTAGTTCTTATTCCCGAATCCCCTTCCACACTCAGGTGTGACTGAGTTTGACAGATTCCCAGTGCCCCTGGTTCAGAGATAGGGTGTCAGATTTGATGGGTGTTTGTAAAACATTCTGACAAGTCAGTGTATTCCAAGAAATTCATGTTTTGTTGGCAAGGTTTGTTTTGTCATAGAATTCGTAATGGACAAGAGCAGGACCTGAGCCTTGAAGGTTATTGCTTTCATATGTCTAGGGAAGATTTACTTTTTACTTGAGGAACCTTTTTTTTTTTTCTTTCCTGTGTAAGTGAAAAACTTGCGCTTTGCTTTTGGTAGCTGATATGTTAAATCAGATGGGAAGCTGCTTTGGTACATGCAGTCCTTCAGGGCTGAAGATTTGCTGTGTTTATGACACAGATTCCTACCTTTTCAGCCAAAGGACGGATGCTCTTGTTCTGCCATTTTTTGCTGTTCTGACAAACGAAAGAGCAGATTGCTCTCCTGACTGAGGGTATCTCCCCAGAAGTCAAGAACCCATAGTTCAGGACTGTAGAAGCAAATGTTCCTGCATTTTCAAAATTATACAAGTAAATTAGCTCCACTCTGTCAGGTTATAATATAGTTAAATGTGGAAGATAATGTAAATAGAACTGGATCACAAGAACCAGACTTTTCCCACATGTTTTATTTGATAAAGGCAGATGGAGATGGGAAGCTTCATTTCAAGTGATCATTTATAATACTGTTGTTAGTGTTTGAGAAACCCATAACAATTTATTGTTGTTTAGACAATCATTCTATCACCCAATGGCCCCTCCCCACCTGGGAAGAGGAATCAGGGAAAAACAAAGAAACACGAGGGTTGAAATATAAACAAATTTAGTAGAATAAGGTTAGATAATTAACATTGAAAATACTAAAGAACCAGTATTGATCCCGAGACCAAAATAAAATATACAAGGATTACACTCAGCCAATTCTATCAGTAGGCAGCTGTGCACTCCCAGCAGTGGACAGCAAATGTCAGACACTGTGAGCGCTATGGCTTCGGGAGGAAGGGAAGGACTTGGGTCTGGCACTGGGGCAAGAAGTTCGCTGGATCGCTGCTGTCAAGGGAGAGAGGGCAGCAAACTTTCTAATTTTGAATGTGGCGTTCATGGTGTGAAATAACCCTGGTGGCCAGCTGGGGTCAAGTGCCCGGGTCTCGCTCTTCCTCATCCCCACACCTGGCTAACTCAAAACCACTGAGACCTTGAAACCCACATACCGTAGCTGGCTATAAAGTAAATATTTTCACCAATTCAGACACTAGAGTCTTCTAAAAGTGCATTTTTCCCAAGCATTAGAAGAAAATTGGTCCTGTGTCACTCAAACCAGGACACCTGTGTATTCCAGTACATTAAAATAGACTACAATGCATTAAGAATGCCTTAAGAAAGTCATTAATAAAGGATGCGTAGGTGTCAGTGGAAGGGGAATAAGCATGAAGATTGGGATTTCCTGAACTTTAACCCTGGCTGTGTGGATGCTGTGTGACGTTCCCTGGGGGAGGCTGGTGAGGTTTCAGTTGCCAGAAGCAGCCCGTCCCTCCTGGCTTTCCAGGTTTGTAACCTGGGGAGAGATGAGTCCCAGCTCTGCCAGGTGTCACCAGCTGCTGCCTCTGTGACAGCGCTACATCTCTGAGATGGAAGGCTGTGGATTTAGGCACCAAACCCCCAAGTTCTCAAAATTCAGGATGATTTGACAGCCTGGGTGTAGGCCTTCCTGTTCTTGACTCTTGTGCTCTTAAAAATTGTTAGGTTTTTTGAGTGCTTGGGTGTTCTGAGGGTATTTGGCTACTTCTGTTTTCTTTTCAAGTAGGTTTAGCATTATTAGACATTCTAATACCAGTTTAGATGATCCTTTCTCTGAGTTGACACCTGTAGATTTTACCTGCACATACTTAAACTAACTTTCGTTGTTTGTTTTGTTGTTTTTTTTTTTTTTTTAAGCTCTTAAAGTAAGCACTGCTCTCAAAACGATACCAAAGGAATTTCAGCACTTGACTGTGAAAACAGGTAAGGATAAAAAAAATGACGTGTTACTTCCATTAGAATTTTGATCAAATATTTCTATATCACAGTAAGCCTAAATTAATGTAATTTGATTAATTTTTTTGTTAAGATCCATTTTGTTTCATACTATTTTACAACTGAAATTAGCTTTTATCTCATAATGACTACTACTTGCAAAATTAATCTTAATTAGTACTTCAGGTTGTTGAAAGGTTTTCGTGCTTTCTTTCCCTGGTTGTTAGCGGATGTGCATTCTCCATGTGTGGGAAATGTTTTTAATGTAGCATTTTGTAAGGAGTCTGAATTGTTTTTTTTTTGTACTACAAACGAGATGCACGAATATTGTACCTCTTGATAAAAGCTCTTCTGAAGTATGGAGTAAGTATTCAGTAACTATTCTGAAATGGCCTGTTTCTTTGTAAAAAACTGAGATTTCATATTTTCTGTCAAGGAGCTTAAGGGTCAATAGCCTTTTGGAAACACAGACCTGTGGCACTTACAGCACTCACATAAGCTTTTGATTAGGGAAGAGGTTCTTTGTTGAAACCACCCCTGATTGTTCTCTCTCCAGCTCCAACATTCACTCCTTGTTCCTATCATACTGGAAAATGTTATTTCTGGAACAGCGTCTGTCAAAATTGCTTAGATGCTCCAGAAACTTCCCATGCATTCAGTTCAATTCATCAGGCCTCCCTTGCCTTTCTCTTTGTTAATCATTTTCCTAGACTGGTAAGGCTGTTTTCAAGCCCTCCCTGGTCCCAGTCAAGCTGAAATCTGGACTTGCTTTTTTTTTTCCTTTTGCATAAATGTTTTTACTCATGAAGATATCGTTGGTTAAGAAAACCGACCCAACGTGTCTGTCACAGCAGTTTTGTCTTATAGTTTGATTTATTCATGGCTGCTCAACAGCTGCATGCCTCATTTCCCAGCTTTTTTTTTCCTGGCTTCTTCTCAAACACTTGGCAGCTGCCAGATTTCCTATCTTCAGCTCCTATTCTTGAGTGATTGCTGCTGCTCCTTCACACACACACACACACACACATACACACCCACACACTCTTACACTTCCCTCTCCAGGCGAGAGAAGGGTGGTCACAAGACTTTCAGTTCTGTTCTCTTCCCCGCCATTTCACCCAGGAGCACCCCAGGCAGTTTTATTTTCATTTCAGCACTTCCATCTTGGGTACACTTTGGAAAAAAAACTATTGTCACCTGCACATCTCCTGTGCCACTGTCCTCCTTCCCCCGTGTCCTTCATCGTCAAGTCAGGGAGGTCTTCTGGATGCTGCTGTGCTCCTCCAGCAGCGTTGCTGTGTTTGTATACCAAGGGAGTTGGTGGCAGAGTTTCACCCCATTGTCATGAGTCCTGTCGCTGTAGAGGTTTCACCCTCTCTGTCCTGCACCTTGAGGGTTTGAGCCAGCACGTTCTCCGGTTGCACGATACGACTGATGTTAGAAGTAAAAATGTTTATTTATGCAGTGGGCTAGATACAGCCCAGTAATTGAGTGGTTATTTCAGAATTAGTCATCATTCTTGAAAGGTCATCGTAATCATTAACCTTCAGGATGAAAACTCAGTTGGGATGAAACGGGCAGAATTTTACATCCTCCTTCGGTTATCCATTTGGACTGTTTATGGAACTTCAGGAAATATAACACTGTTCATTATGGGAAAGTTTTCTTTGCCATCAGGAGGACTAGAAATGTGGAGTCAGTAAAAACCTTGTACGCTCAGCATCTCCAGATATCTGGCCAGTTTATTTAGGCTCCTAAGAGCAAAATCATTGTTGGCCTTGGACATTTAAGGGATTAAGGGCCAAATTAGTGAGCATTTAAATTGCGTATTTCTGCCTAGGCCACCAGTAAGAGGTAATAGATGAGTCAGTGTGGGTGATTTAAACTCGTGGGGAATTCTTAGGGTCTTCCTTAGCAGTGTAGCAAACTTGCACCTTTTACGGTACAGTTTTCCATCTGATAATCGGGCTGTAAAGCAAGGAGGCACCAACTGAGTATAAGCCATCAGGCTACAGCCAAAAGTTACTGAGCCTGCATCTTTAGGAACATTTAAATGAAGTTGTACTGGCAAAGGGGGGTGGGAGCAGTTAAGCACCCAAAACAGGAACCTTCACGTTCTCCTGTGACGTGAATAAATAAATAAGAGTTCATCATCGTGTACAATCTTGATTAGTGCAGACCGAGCTGTTCACTTCATCAGGCTGTACTACTCCAGGAATCATACAAACTTTTAAATAATTAATGTAATTAATTTACTCAACAGCTTTAATTTTATGTCAGTTTCATGTAAATTAGGCCTATAGAAATATAGAAGATTCATGAACTGGATAAATAGTTTTCTGGCATCTTGAGTGATTATGTGGGGGTGTGTATAAACCTGCATCTCAAACACAAAGTACACAGAGGCTGAGTGTACCAAAATAACGCACATTTGATGTGCACATTATGTGGAAATCCTGTCACAATTATTTGTATGTCCTAAAACAAACTAACTGCTTTATAATATTTTTCATATTATACTTCTTCTGAAAGATAAAGCTAAGTCTGGGTATTGTGTAACTGTAGCCTTGAATTTCCTGATTTTTCAAAAGCTTAAAAAAAATTCCTTGGCAGTAGTATTATATTGCTATCATTTTTTATTAGTAGTTATTTTGGGATTCTCTTTTCCTCGTGTGCTTTCCTGTTTACCTCAACAAGATGTCCTGAGAGAGTTTGAATGACAGTTTTACCTGTAGCTTTTTAGAAGAAAGGCTTTCTAAAAGTACGACCGGAATTATGGTCTTCATAAAAGAAGAAAAATTTGAAGGTTCTTAAACAAGGCTTAGCTTGGAAAGGATTTATACTTCCTATTTCTAAGTGGCATGTGTTTAATAATTGTGCATGTAATTTAATAATCGGCAATTGCAGCATTGGAAAAATTGGGTCATATGGCTGTAGGGAAGCGGTTTCTAAAGTTGTATTCTCTGGGAGTTTGACACAGAGAGAGGGGAGGATTATCACCACTGCATATTTCTAATAATAATTCTCCCTCTCCCCTTTAGTTGCTAGGAAGAGTTTGTTGCACAGAAATCTGGAATGTCTGTGAGCCAGTGTGGTGGTGACAATAATCTACTAGAGCTTGGTTTATAAGTGGGTTTTTGTGTCATTGCCAGCCACATTTGGGTTTGTTCCATCCCAAGCACCAACTAGCACTGCGTGATCTTTAAAGCAGTTTCCTTTATGAAGAAATAGTGTGTGGCTATACATGTGCCATATGCTGCTGCTTGCCTTCTGAGAGCCTAAAGCCTCCTATGGAGGGTATATGCGGTAGTACAATGCAAGCCATTGTAAAGTCAGCGTTTGCCAGCTGCAGCCGCAGGTAGCTCCTGCTCTGTGTTTTGGAGGATCCGTCGTATTCCCAGGTCGTGCTGTAGAGTAGCTGGTGATAAATGTCTGACTTCGGAGTAGGCACATATCTGAAGGAAGCTAGAAACTCTGGGAATTATTTTTCTTTTCCCCAACCTACTTGCTTCTCTTAAGTGTTGTACCTTGATTAGCAGAAAACTGGGAAAAGTACAAGGATTCACTTTGTGTGTGCATTGGGACCGTTGGTGCTGCTGCGGTACAGTGAGGATATCTCAGTGGGCTGAATTTGAAAGCAGTCACACAGATGCGTTTTCTCAAAATTATCTGATGTTAGGAAGGAGAGTAACAGAAAAGTCACAAAAAGACTATGTAAACCAAGGAACAGCCTCGAGGAATCACTCAGAGAAGGTAAGTCAGCACTGTTGTTTTCCTATCACATAAAACCTGCGTGTGGCAGTATTTTGGGAATTCATCCAAATAAAAGAAACCAACTTTTACATTGATAGAAATGTGTTTGACCAACACTTATCCTTTAAAGCTTTTTACCTTCAAATACTTTTCCTTCCCAACGTCAAAGTAGTCTCAACCTGATGCGTTCATTTCTTTTAATGTGTGGTGGTAAGAAGAGATACGTTTATACTTATTAGTTGAAGTATTTTGGAAGGACATAAGCCTTCATGCTTTGGGAAGCTGGGCAACTCATAGAGATCTGGATTAGGAGTAAGATGTTTTCTGTGGAAAGTTTATGGTGTTCCTTTGTTGCTTTGTCACGACTACATCCAAGAGTACAGGTCAGTGCTGTCAGACCTATTGCTTTTCCTGTGTTCTGGTAACCAAATTAAAAGGTGAAGGTCTGACTACATGCGGGGTTTTGAATTCGTAGGACCTTCACACACTATAAAAACAAAGGGGAAGGAGAAGTGAGAAATCAGTCCTCATTGCTCATGTGAGATGAGCACACTCTCACTTACACATTTGCAACGCTCATGTTTTTAATGAACACTGATCCTTCAGTTAAAGGAGTTTATTTAAAATATGATGTTTTAGTGGTTCTTTTTTCTTTTCTGTTTCAGCTGCTCAGGAATCTAATGCACTTAAAGCCAGACCCCGATCCAGGTACTGCTTTCTTTTCTATTTCAGGAGAAGGCATACATTCCTCTGGTGATAGACACAAGGCGCAAGAACTGGTGTAGCATTTTTAATTTTTTATTTAATCGGTGTTGTGCTGGAAATCCAGCTCAGATAAAAGACAGATTTGCCAGGAGAGATCTGTAAGCTATAGACCCTGTGTTAAGTACTGCCTAGAGCCCTGTGATCTCTGGTTATAAGGTGCTGGGTTGTTGCCTGTATGTCCAGCCCCTCAGCCTCATTGGGGTGGTGACTGTCCCCAGCCCTGCCCCAGGAGCACCGTGGTGGGACAGCGGGGACCACCCCATTGCAGGAGAAGGTTCGCAGCAATTTTATGCTGTTGAAACCTGCACAGTGGTTGCATATGGAGGGAGACACTGCACAGTCCCACGGAAGCAGCAGTTGTAGCTCAGCTCTCGGCTGTGGGTGAGTGGACCCTTTCATTGGTGTGCCTGTACTTGACTGTGCCTGGTTGGTGTGTGGTGGAAGGGCTTACGGGCTTACACTGTTGTGTGCTAGAAATGACACCTGCTGAATTTGGATGTTTGAAAGAAAAGGGAAACATGTGCAGGAAAATACTGCGTATAAATGCATTTTGTGTTGGGTTTGACTGTTCACCATTCTGGTGTGTAGCCATATCATGCATTCACCTTCAAAATTTATTTTTGTTTTAATGCTAGTTAGAGGGCTTCATTTCTTTTTCTTAGGTAATGAGAGTATAATCAGGAGCTCCCTCCTTACAGGCTTGTCTAAGGCTGCTAATGAGAGAGGATCAGCTATAAGCATGATGAATGAAGATTGAAATCCTCTGTTCTTAGGACCTACGTCCAGGAAGACTGAACATGCCTTGTGTGTTGCTTTGCTGCTGCTAGCCAAAGCTTTCTAGTTTTCATACTTTTTTAAATTTTCTTGCTGTGTTACTGAATCATAAATTGCAAATATGCAAAAAATGTGTAAAAAGGATTTTACACAAAAATGCATAAAATAGCAAATGCTTAAACAAGTTCGAAAAAAGTCACTTGAATGTGACTACTGTCTCACATATGGCTGCATGTCACTACATCAGTGCAGAAGTTGGGACTAGAGATTCCTGAGCACATCCTGGAACTCAGACCACCTGCTTCGCTCATCCTGCGTAGCCTGGGGGGCTCTATAACCTCGAGGGTCTCTTGTCTTCAGTTGTGCCTGACCACCGGAGCTTACGATTTGAGTCTCTTACAGCTCTCAGCTTTGGAGCCCGCCTTTCTAGCCTAAGCTGTGCAGTTTCTCAGCTGCTCACTCTTAACTGACTTTTAGGTGCTGGGTCTGCCTGCTGCAAGCAACAATTCAGTGTCACAGGGCTCTGTGGTGGTACTGCTGGGGCAGGCATATTTTTGCCTGGTAGCTGCTATCTCACTCGATCTTAAAAAAAAAAATAAAATTAAAATTCTCAAACTGTTAGGATGCGCAGTTGTAATACAAGTAAAATATACACTGCATAACGTGGAAAGTAAAAGCATAAAACCTTAAGATCCTGGGTCAAAACTTTCCCATTTATTTCAGGGTGGTTGGGTTAGGTTGGATACGGTATACAAAACTCTACCAAGACAAAAAATTCAGCATCAGCAGAGGTTTTTGTGTCACATGTCACTTTTGAAGCAATTGCGACTTTCACTCCTGTATTTATTGAAGTTTGCATCAGAAGCACGGGATCAGCATTGCCAAATGTCTGTCCCGCTAAAGAGCTGTTTTCTAACAACAGCCTGTTTGGCAAAAAACTCCGATCCGTTTCCCATTAGTGGGAGTTATTTCTGTCCTACTCGAATGTGTTTTTGGTCTTGCCTGTCATGCGTAATGTGTTACAGTAAGTGTAACATCTCACATTGTCAGTGCTCATTTTGAACAAAGCTCTCTGTCTTGCAGAAAACCTGGTAACTACAACAGCTGAAAAATATTGGACACTATTCAGCAAAATCAAATTTCTTAGCAAATGCCCTGCATTGGGATTAATGGGTTGTGGAAAGGCCTAGAAGGATGTACTGAGACATGTATTTGACCAGTGTTGGTCACTTTGGAGCCATTCAGTTTTTCTGGATATTGTGGAATTTGGTGACTGTTTGCTATGAAAAAAATTATTCTGATAGTTAGAATGTTATAAATTACAAAATAGACACTTCCAAGAGGTAGGTTGAAGCTGTACCTGTATAGACACTACCCTCACAGTTGGGAAAGGCAACAGAAACTGTAGGGGGAGAAAAATTTTTTACTCGGGTTTATTCAAAATAGTTGCTACATTTATCCCGTTGACAGTTAAAGTTATGAAAAAACGCCTGAAGCTGTGATAAATTTAAAAAATACAACCCCCGTAAGCGTGACCTGTTCCTTTCCCCAGATGTGTAGGTTCCTCTGTTGCCAAATAAATCTGTTTTGTTCTAAGGGGGAACTTTTAGTCATTAGGGCAAAGAATTTCCACCATGAACCTGAGTTCTGGTCAGTGTATTTTTAGCTACTATTCACTGTAGTTGTTTCAAATTAATTTCTGAAGTAAAACTTTTTCTGCTTTTTTCTTCCTTAGGTCTTATTCTAGCACATCAATAGAAGATGCTATGAAAAAGGGAGAAGAGCCCCCTACTCCACCTCCAAGGCCGCAGAAATCACATTCCAGAGCTTCCTCTTTGGATCTAAACAAAATATTTCAACAAAACACACAAGGTAAACTTTGCTTTGATTCCCCCTTTTGAGACCATTTAGGTTAGCTGCATACTTGGCAACTGGGTCTGTTTGCACAAATGCTTGACAGTATGTGCATATGCTCGCTTTGCTATAGGCAGCAATACGCTACAGAACAGAAGAAGTTGCACTTTCTTGCGTTACATGGGCACTGAGGGGAAAAAAACCACTGTTGCTGTAATTGAGGTGATTATAATGTTTTCTGGCATGATAATGGGAAGCTTAACATATGGTAGTCTGTCATCACTGACTGTTTATAACTAGTCTGGCTGTTTAGACAATTCTCATCAGTAACTACAATATATTTGATTTTTATTACTATTTATTTTTTGTAGTTCAGAAGCAGGAAGAAAACCCTTAATGTTTAAACTGGGAGAAAGTGAAATTTCTCGTGTGCAAACATTTTTGATGTTGAAGTCTTCCATATGCTTGGGGGCAATCGGAAACCATTTTTTGAGTAAAAAGAAAGGGTACTTTCATTGGGCGCGGGTGCGTGTTGAGGGGAGAGAAAGAAAATGTAGACTAGTAGCTGGAGTGAACTCAAAGAAAAGGGCTCTCCAGCGCGTTAGTGTGTGAGTGTTCCTTTTGCCTCACGCGGTGAGAGGTGGAAGGAGGAGCGGCTTGTTCAAGGCAGCAGAGACCCAGCATCCCTGGGCTTTAGCAGTGTCCTTGAACCAGGCCAGAGCTTTATACGGATCCGGCACACCAGTCATCTGACTCAAGGACTAGGTTAAACATAGTCATGTTTATGCTTCACAAGAGAGCCAAGGTGTCGCTGTGTCAAGGAATGTTTTAACTGGGCTCTCTAATGTGGTTGTTGGAGTAGAAAAGAAAGAGTTTCACCTTGTGCTGTATGGGACTTCTTTTTTGTTCAAGCACCAGAGAGAATTCAAGAGCCCTGCTATGTGTGCTGAACCCTGAAATTCAATAGGAGTAAACATTTTTTTTTTCCTGCCCTACACAGAGAAGCAATTCCTGATCTTTCACTGTGGTTCCTGTTCAGGGATCTATTGCCTCCAATTTTGATTTCATTATACATCAAAACGAACCCCCAAACAGTGCCAAGTACACATTTTCTAAGGCAGCAAATCCTCTCAGAATCCAGATAAAAGGTATGACTGGAAGGAAGTAAGCTAGGATTTAAGTTTCTCTTGGAACACAAATGAAAGGAGAACATAAATTCTCAAAGAAGTCATTCTGTGAATAAAAAGTAACATCTTGCTTTTGAAAAGGTTCGTTTTGAAGGTCAGCATTACTTTTGAAGTAACGTAACATAATGATTCTGGGCAACTTAACATACTGACAGTGTTACAGTGAGTACAGGAAAAGGTAACTTGTCCTATCAATACTTTTTGGAGGGTTTCCTCACTGGAAATGGGGCAACTGAGTAAGGTTAGGCAGTTGATTGCTTGCAAAAAAAGCAAGCGCTTTGGTCATCCTAAAACTGTTCATCATATTTGGTTCAAATATATGGCTGTTAATAGTTGGAACAAAAATTGGCTCTAGGTTGTCAAAACCTGAAGTATAGTGTGCTACCAAATTACAGATATGTGGAAGGTCTCCCAGAGGTTCAGCTTCCTCCTCTAGCTTCAGAGTGTTGGCTCGTAATTTTTTGCTATCTTGAATGTCCCTTGGTGGCAATGCTAAATATTTGTGGTTGGTCGTCTTCCTCAAATGAAGGTGTTCTATTTTGTGTCAAAAATGTAAATACCGGTTGTGAAAGAATAAGGAGGGATTTGTAGCCTTGGAGGATTTAAGGAAGAACTTGTTAAACAATTTGTAGCCCACCCCGAAGATGAGCTTCCGTTCAAATAAATGTGTATCATCAGAAGGAGGGGATTAAATCAACCCATCCCAGCACGCCCAAGAACCGTGGTGCGTTTACCTTGCTCTGCTTTGAAGTAAAATGTCTCCATTGGAAGTCATATCTTCAGTTCTTCATTCTGGGAAGAAACGTGTGCATGCTCTTGCCTGTCATTAAGCCCCAAATAGTTGTTATTCTGCAACATCCTATTGATAATATGTTTGGATACAGCTGCTTTCTTTTCTTCCGCTTCTCTTGTTTTGATCACCTCACTTTTTTTTCATCCTTTTCCCTACTGATCTTGTTTCTCAGTAGAAATTTCAATCTCATAATTTTCAGATACCTTTTTAATCTACAGACAGTTCTTCCTCAGGGAGTGGTTGGTTTTTTTTTTTTTGGAGCCGAACTCTTTACCGAGGTGCACTTTGCACTATCTAAAAAGACGGTTCGCAGGAGAGCAGAAGGATTGAGCACTGTCGCCTTAAACTGAAGAGCCTCGCCAAAAATAATGTGTGTGTGTTTGTGTGAAGTAAATTACACCCAGTTGTATAATAACAAGCTGTATTCTTATTTCTGCTGACAGTATAAAAATGAAGTTAGAATAGTTTCCATCTGCCATCAGAAGATCCAGTTGCAAATTTACAATATAGATGACGTAGTGGCAATCTACTATTTAGGTTTCTTGGCTATCGGAATAATGCAGCCTGACATAAATATCGAACCCGATGTGCTTCTATCCACAAGTTAGTTGATTGCTTTCTCTCCTGATGTACTCTTGACTGAATCTTTGCTTTACATTTTTTTCCTTCCTAGGTTTTCAAAGATAGCCTTATCGTTGCAGCTGAGCCACAAAAATGAGCTGGAATGACCATCCCTTCTAGCACGACTGTGTTGCCTAGTGTCAGTACAGAAAATCAGACTCTTAAATCAACCATTTTAATAGCTTTCAGGGTATATCCTATTTCATTAGAATAGTCCCGTTTTGGCACATTAGTTTTTTTTCCTACTAGTTCTTGTTCAGAAATAATCCTGATTTTGTGAGTTTGGTGGATAATCTGTTCCCACATCTGCAAAGGGGCGCTCAGTAGTATTGAGTTTTATTTTCAGTTCCTTCTGGTCATGTTGATCCATAGGTATCACTACTTTAATTGTAAAGCCGTCAGTGGTTTGGAGTGGTTTTTTTTGTTCATTTTTTAAAGTGCGGAAAAATAAAAATCTCTTTTCTTCAGGTAAATTCAGCCAAAGACTGTGGCAGATCCTTGTTGTGGGCCCTGGTTTGTTGGGAAGTGGTTTTGTTTTTCATTTACTGCTGCTACATTATGTTTGCCACTCGTCTTATGATGCCCCTCTCCTGGCAAGTACACACAGGTAACATTTATCCATGTTGGCTAGGATGCCCAGCAATGCACTAGCCGTGGAAACTGTGCTTTAAAACTGTTGAATTGGGACGTAACTGCAGTTGAAGGAGGCGCCTTCATTCATATTCCGTAGCTGCGCTCCTGTGGGACACTGTAATTTGTGTTACCCAGGGAAAACATACAAAACCAAGAGAACTTATTGAAAGGCACCACCTTTTTCAGATCCGCCATAATTATGGAACTGCTCTAGACAGACATTTTAACAATATACACAAGTGGATTATAGCCCTGTCTATATCTCTGTGTGTGTATATGTGGATGTATTAAAACAAACCACCACCTCTTATTTCTGTTCATCAAAGCCATGATTTGAGATGACACTAGTTTTGGAGGGCACTGTAGATGTGACAAGCTATAAGGATGCATTTTGTCATGTACTGACCTATTTTTCTCAGCTGTGACGCTAAGAGTACGGTGTGGCTGAGAAAACATATATGGTAGAATGGCCTTATTTAATGTTAAGCAGCCCTCTTTCTGAGGGTTCAGCTCTGAGGTTATTGAATAGTGGCATCAGTAGAGCATCAAAACATCGTGCCTGTTGCCAGAACTCTTTTTCTTCTCCTGAAACTGTTGTGGATGCCCCTTGTTTTTGCTTGGGTTTGAAGGATGCGCGTTTTCTCAAGCCGTGCACAAACAAGATACTGCAGTGAAAGTTTCATTGCCTTGATGCAGAGTATTTTCAAAACCCCACTAATCCCTGAAGAGTTTTTCCCACAGTATCCGTGTATGGGGCTGCTAGTG
The DNA here is from genome assembly GCF_965231255.1 of Vanellus vanellus. NCBI lineage: Eukaryota > Metazoa > Chordata > Aves > Charadriiformes > Charadriidae > Vanellus > Vanellus vanellus. The sequence continues at coordinate 136,368,918 of NC_138905.1, read as the reverse complement.
AATTTAACTAGAGAAAAATCATTGCATACCAGGTCATCCTGTGAGTCCATATGTGAATTTCTGTTAAGAGATGTTAAGAGACAGAAATCTTTTTTCTTTTTTTTTTTTTTAATCATGTAGTCTTTGTGTTGGCATCTGAGAAAAATTTAAGGCTGCTAGATTCTCCATGTATTTCTTTTCTTTGAATATATAATCTCTGGCATTTGGCCTGTGTACATATTAAGAAAATACTTGGCTGGGTTTTATGCATTCCTGGAAAGACAACAGCAGGTTTTAAGTACAAACAAAAATGTCAGTTCAAATGCATACATGACCTGGTTTACTTCTTCATTTCTTCTCTAGCCCATGCTCTAGTCAGATGCAAGCCAAGAGGTAAGACCTGGGAGCCTGTGGCCCGCAGAGCTTTCCTGCGCTGCTCACAAAGATTGTTTGCAGGATTAGATGCTCTCTTGGACTCCTCCTGCTCTCTTCTGTCTGTCCCGCGATCTGGCCGAGGGAGCAGGTATTGAGGAGGCCAAAATTGCTGCAGCTCGGAGCCTGACAGTCCTGCGGCAAGGTCCCCCCCAGCCACCTTTTTACCCTCAACGGCAGCAGTAAGCAAAGGTCCCCCTTGGGATAACTCTGGGACTGAGGCTTAAGTATTAAAATCCAAAAATGTACCCATTATCTTCTGGCCTTCTGCTGTGTTACGTTTTCTGCCCGTGACAACTAATAAAGAATTTACTTCTGGGCAATTATAGGCAGTGACGTCAATCTGGGTCTAGTTGGACTGATATAGATGCCTTTGAAATACATTTTATTTCCCATTTTGTTTCTTTTCTGAATTGCATAACTTCTTTTAATTAACAGTTCTGTAGAACAAAGAATCCTTGTTCTACAGGGATACTTGTTTGGAAAAGGGAATTTGCTTTGATGAAACAACATAATTGTCATAAACAGTCTAGTTTCATGCTGATACGGCAGAAAGATTGAATGTCTCTATGTAATTTATCAAAACAGCTATATAACTGTTTACAAATGAATTTTTGACTGAAGGTTTTCAGTGCTCATTTGCTTTTGAAACTTGCCTCCTGCTGCGGCTGTCCCTGCAGTGAAGAACGCGTGGAATGCAGGCACCGTTTTCTTATGTGGGCTCGCAAGAAAAATACTTACTGTAACCTGCATTTGCTCCTTGGGGGTGCTGGTTTTAGCCAGCAGTGTGGGGCTAGTATTTGGTGTTTTTTTTTTTTTCTCTTTTAAGATGTGAGGTCTTAAGTACCACACTTTGTAAGGGGGAAACGCACTAGTGTTTTATTGTAAGTGTGGTGGTTTCTGTTATGGGTGATGTTTTCCTAACTACAGTCACATCTGTAACCTCTGCTTACCTCTGCTGGGCTAGTGATGGCTGCCAAACAAGAAAACCCCTCTGCTCTCAGTGTAGTATTCATAGAAAAGGAACAATGGAACAGGTTTACTGGTGTGCATCAGCATTCCCGTCAGTGATATAAATGTGTCTCCACATCGCTTCTGTATTCCTTCATATGCACATTTCCCACGCAGTGTGAAGTGGTACTTCTGTCATGAGGCTCAGTCAGTCCAAACTTCTTTTCCGTACCCTTTCATTTCCGTTAGCGCTAGAGGAAGGCTGGTGTTCAGCCAGCCACGTTTTACCCTCTTTTTCATACCTTTGAAAAGGAAGGCTCTTTATTGCTTTCTTTACTTCATCAGACCTTCATTACTTCATTCAATTAGCACAAACTTTACTTGAACGTACAGGCGTGGTGGGTTTATTTGACAAGCGTGGGGATTTCTGAAGAGTAAGTGTGTGTTGAAATGTCTTTGTTTTCTCATAGTTGCCCAACCACAGCCAAATTTAACGTATTTCTGAATGTTTTCAGTCCACATAGCAAATAAAACAGTTCTGCGATTGAGTAGGAAAGAAAATTTGGAGAATTAAAATGATTGTTGCTCCATTGTCATACACATTTGGATACAAACTAGTCCAAATAGTTACCCTAATACTGTTTCCAGCTGTTTTCAGCAATCTCTTCGCAGCTACATCATATTTTTAGCTTAGTGAGCCAAATGCAGATGACTTTCCCTTTTGGGCACATGGAACTGGGGACTGAAAAAGCTGCCAAACTTGACCTAGATAAATATAATTACTGCATTATCTTCTGTATTCTTTTATGCTTAATTGTAGTTGCTGGGAAATATCTGTATCTATTTACTAAAGGCAAGCTTTTAAGGGGTTATGCAGGGGGTTATGTTCTTGGTGTTACCATACAGATTTCTCAGCTAACTTTTTGGTTCAAAGCTGGAGTCGCAAGAGGAACCTAGAATAGTAATGTCCTTTTTTAATGCTTAATTTAGATTGCAGTGAATTTAATGAAATAACTAATTTTCAAGACCCCTTCCTCTCTTGTATTGGTCTTGATTTAGTAAAATCCAGCTACTTTCTTGGGTAATAGGGCTGGTTTTTACTCATGCTGTCTTGCATGTTATTGTGTTGTGTTTATTAATCAGACCAAAACATTAAATTAGGAAGATGACAATTCTGAAGGACCTTTAGTTTAGAAGAGTGATAATGGCAAATAGCATCAGCAAAATATATAATTTTGCTGAATATTGTTTGCACAGTATACAAGAGCTCTAATGTTGCCAGGTTCATCGAGTTGAGAGTGCAGAGTCCAGTTAACATCTTTGGTTGTAAGCGTTGTAACAACAATTATCACTTAAATTAAAAAGGTCTTTTACACGTAAACTGAAGAAGACACTAAATTGAGCTGCTGTTCATACTGTTCTCCGCACTATATCGCTGCAGTGAAAATACCGGGAAATGCTTTCTTAACATAAATGTGACAAAACCATTTGAAGCAGAGAATAGATTTTGGGGGGGGGGGACGGACACGACTCGGCTCCTGGTCGGTTACTGGAGCTGCTGCTTCCTTCTAGTCCTGTTCCCCTTCAGAATATCTGTGATCACTGAAGTGAGCTTATTCTGAGTAAAATATGAATGTCTTCCCTCTGATTTGAATTTTATTCCTCTCAGCCTTTTAGAATTTTTTTATGAAGGATTTATGTGTTTACAACTATGTAACTTATTTCTTTGCCCAACTGGACAAGGATATAGTTCAGGTTGAACGGGCTGGAGAAAATAGTGAGGACATAAATGAATGAATAGTTATTACATGATAGGAATCTGATGGGGTAACTCGTTTCTATGCTTTCAGATTTTTAAATTTTTATGTCTGTTTCTAAGGGCTGAGTCCAGAGAGTACTTGTGTGCAAACTGGGGTAAATCTTATCAGCCTTTCAAGTGTAACTGTTCCTTGACACTTTGTGTAAATGGAACTTATATTAGTAAGAATTATTGAAATAGATCCCTGGATAAATAGATATTTCACAACCACCTTACTAGAATCCTTCATTAAATTTACATTCCTGGCTACAGCTTTAAGGTTTTTTTCCTGTTGCGACTTTTTGCAGACATAGTAGTGAGAATTATTAAATCAGATCTCTTGAAAAACAGTTATTTCACAATCACTTTACTAACACATTTGTCAGGAATGTGAATAAAAGAAAGAGTGCAGAGAACGGTATCAGTATTATGGGATATCCAAGTAGCAATTTCAGTGAACAAGAAGGGAAGTTTTGTAAGACAGAAGTAACCAGAAACCAGCTTAGACACAGAACCTTTCTGTGGTCTGCCTTTGGCAGCAGAAACAGGAAAAGTATCTGAAAAAACCTCTTCAAAATAGTATCAGAGCGGAAGGGTGAAAATGCCAGCTTCCCAGACTACCTAAGGAACCGAAGCCTTAGGTGGTTTGGGGAACTGAAGAATAATTCATTCTGTTGGCTTATCTGTTTCGAACTGTTTTCGGTATTGCAGATCCTTTGCTTCCTGATAAAATTAATTGGTTGGTCTTGTGTTAAACCTGATGTGGGAGCTTGGCACTCTGAAGCAGCGTAAGTCGATATAAATCTTCCATGCAATCAGCCTCTCCCTTCATCCAGCGGTGGGGGTCGTGCTGTGGGCTGGCCCATAGCATCCACTGGAAAAATACCAAACACATCAAGCAGACTCTACTGAGGAGCCCTATCGGAGTTTTCTCCCAGTTGAAGTCCTTGGATTGTCCTCACCCAATTGCAGAAGGGGTGGGGCGGGGGGAGCAGAACAGAAGCAAGAACCTGCATTTAGGCCATCTATGTCCAGGGCAACCTGGATATAGGCTGGGTTTGGTTAGGACTGCACCCTCTGTGGGATCGGAAAAACACAGGGCCCTTTCTCCCTTTGGGAATGGTGACAGAAATATGAGGAGCGGCCGAACTCTGGGTGCCCTTTTGGTCATGGGATGAAAAGTGTAAAGGGTTTTGACATGAGCTGAGGTCAGCCTCCTTTGGGAGGCGCTTTCTAGTTTCACTTTGGCTAGAAAAGCACAAAATGGCCCTTGACCCAGGAAAACCACCCTTCCTTCAGGGCAGTGCTTATGTACGTTATCAGTACAGATGAGAAAAAGGAGTACTTTTTTTTTTTTTTTTTCAGCCAAAGCTTTAACTTGTCTGTGGTGATACCAAGGATAAGGTGGTAGACACGTAAAACCAAGAAGGAGGACAGCTGCAAAGAACGGAAATGAAATAAATACCTGACATGGAAATGTTTCAGGATGTGTAGTTTTGTACGCTGTTGTTCTAGTATTAATTAATTATAAAAACCAGCATGTGTCCAGCAGCTCAGTGTAGTATGGCAGTTTCCTTCAGTACTAAGAAACAAGAAGACAGGTGGCTCTCATTGGGTGGGAGAGGTGCAGCATGTTGCTCTTACAGGTTACTCTAAAGGATCCCAAAGGCCCAAATTTGTTCCACCCTAATTTTGGCATCTTGCCCTGCTGCTGTGCCTGGTGAGCTAAAGACCTGTTTCCCGTGGGTCTGACCGGATTATGATAATTTAATGTTTTTCTTTGGTCTCCTCTTCCTAGATCAAATAAGTCAAGTAAAGGAGCTACTTGTATGGTCACCATGATTGATATTTCTCACTGCCATGAGTAATGAAAGCACTGAGGGTTTGTGTTGTCTGCTAGGGAGGCTGGAGGCAGAACGCCGTGGCCCCAGAGGATGGCATGGCCTCTTCTTGGAGTGTAGCATTACAGCCTGGTGTTTGTTTTAAAATATTAATCTACCTTCAGATTGGAAACCCTATTTTTTTATCTAGTGTGGTGTCCTATTCGTGCTTTGTGATTGCCAAAACAGGGCAGAAAAATGGTTCTGGAAGCTTTCCATGCAGATAATCCACCTTAAAGTGCGAGCATGCTAAGTAAAGAGCCATGATTTGTGAGCTGAAAGCCTTATCACTACCTTTGTGGGAGTAACTAGTGCGTGAAAATGCTATCATCTACAGGAATACGTGTGATATGGATACTGGATATACTTAAATCTATTTTACTGGTACTTGTATGGCCTTTCCACGGCGCTGTCACTGAGATTGGCTTTACGTGGCTCACCCTGCTGTGAGTGCCACCGAACCGCTCAGTAAGAAGGCGACCTGTGCGAGGCCCGTCCCACTCCCTCCAGCTCCCTCTGCTTTTACGCAGAGCGTGAAGACTTGTTTTCGAAGAGCCGAGGGCACTCAGCTTGTCCAAGCTCTGGGGTGTACACCTGGAAATAGGACAGTTGTCTGTTTGCTGCTCAGTCCCGGGGTACTGGCTTTCATTTGGGAAACAAACCTCCTTTCATTCTGGAAACAGACCCTGTATTTGGGGTCGCTTTCAGAGCTCAGGTAGTGATGGCATCGCTAACAGCAAGAGCCGATCTGTGCGAGGCAGTCTCCCAGGAAGGCAGGCATTCCGGAATAGCCTAATATTACAAGTCACCTCCTGATACGCATAAAAACCTATGAGCGTGTGTTAACATTGCCCTTTTCTAGGGTAGTGACACTAGAGAAGGCTGAAGCATGCAGCTTCTTGTCATGAATTTTTTTTTCATTGCCCTGTGGAGAAAAAAAGTGAGGCTTTTTTTTTTTTTATAAGTTGTTATGAGTCCTCAAAAGTCAACTAACTTTTTGTCTCGCAATTGTGCTCACATAAGCATGATTTCCTTCTAACAACAGGCTGAAGATGTTCTGCAACAGCAGGAATTTTATGAATATTTCATGAGTAGCTTAAGTTAGAATTTGCAGGATTAAAAAGAGGAAACTGGGTCAAATGCACGTAGTGTAAGCATCTAACTTCTTTAATGCTAAATTAATGTATGTTGTATTTTGAAAGCTGAAGAAGCATTTTTTGGGGGTGGGGTTTTTTTGTGTTTTCTTTTGTGTTTGTTTTTTTTTGTTTGTTTGTTTGTTTTTTTTTTTTAATTTGACCATCTTATGGAAAAATTACTCTTCCCTTTGGAATTTTGTGGGCCAAATCCCAGGAGAAACCAGGAGAAATGTGGAGTTTGACAGTGTGTGCGGCCACTTCAGCAGGTGCTTCTCCAGCAAGCCCAGCGCCTTTCTGTGTAAAGTACACTGCTGCTTTCCTGGGTATATCGCTGGGTTTGAAGAATCGGGGAGCGAGGACAGCAAGTGCTGTATCTTCTGGAGCTGAAGTTGAGGTGGATTCTCAGTGGAAGCAGCTCTTGCAGTAAAGCTTTTGAGGGCCTGCTGGAGCCGAAGCCAGCACATACCAAAATAAAGAGCCCTGGAGAGGGCTACATACATTTGGAAGGGCGGAGGGAGCTGCTGGGGCCGGTGCCTACCTGCAGCACCACTGACCCCGACCCCCAGTGCCCCTTTCCAGTGCCCCCCATGCTCATGGCAGCAGTGCACTCCATAGCTTCACGTTTGGGCTGCCAGGGACTTGTTAGGGACTGTGCGTGATTCATGCTCCCCCATGACATTAGAGCTGTTTGGAGAGCAGAGATGATAGCTTTGCAGCAGCGCTCATTACCGGTAGTGGTGGGCAGGTAAGGTGCACACAGTTGTTTTCCATGGAGCACAGCAGCACAGCTCCCACAAGGTTTCCTGAAGATAAGCATATCACATTGGGCATATGCACTTGTCTGTTATTACCACGAGCAGCTGATTGGCCCAACAGAGTGCGGGTGTTTGAGTTAGATGGTATTTTCAAATACTGTTATTAGCTGTAATTGCCAAAGCCACTGCCAGTGCTCAGATAAATGAAAATAATGAAATAATAATAATAAAAGATAATAATAATTAAGAATAAAAATAATAAAGGAAATAATAACCTGAAGTTCAGACTAAAGGAAAGGAAAGTTTCTTATTCCGCAGTTCCTTTCTAAAGAATAGTTGTGCAGAAAGGGGTGGAGAATGTAGTGACGACATCATGCTGGTATTGCAGTAGCCTTACAAACAGAACTAATTAAATGCAAGAGAAAGCATCCTAATGACCATGCTTTTTTCAAACTTCTCTTACACCTGTAGATGTGTTAGTGGCTCCCTTGCTTAACCTAAGTTGTGTTTTAATTGTCCTACCTCTCTCCTTGGCACTGTGTGCAGTGATATTAGGCTTCATTCTGATTCAAGAGATGATGATACAGAAGATGTAAAAAAACCCCTGATGTATTATAAGCTTCTCTGGAGCTGTATATAGTCAAGATGACTGTTCTCAATGATTTCATAGAATCGTAGAATAGTTTGGGTTGGAAGGGACCTTTAAAGGTCATCTGGTCCAACCCCCTGCAATGAGCAGGGACATCTTCAACCAGATCAGGCTGCTCAGAGCCCCATCCAACCTGACCTGGAATGTTCCCAGGGATGCGGCATCTACCACCTCTCTGGGCAACCCGTGCCAGTGTTTCACTACCTTCATTGTAAAAAAATTCATCCTTATACCTATTCTAAATCTACCTTCTTTTAGTTTAAAACCATTACCCCCTGTCCTATGGCATTCACCCACACATTTTTACTCTCACGTCACTGTTGTCCTTAATGGTCAATATCTTTTTTTCTGTGTTTTCAATCATGTAGCTTTTTCTCGACTTCGTGTATAAAATATGTAAATGGCTAAGCTGTAACAGGGCTCATAATGGTCTTTGTGGCTTTTCAAAATGTGCATGGAAATAAAAAGTGTTTAAAAGTAATTGCTTGCTTAGCATTATTGTGGTAAAAGGCATTTCTAAGTTTAATATTGTTGGGGTTTTTTGCTATACAGTGCAAGATGGACTGTCTGGTGTCTTTGCCAGTGCAAGCGCTGAGCACTCAGTGCGACAGGAGCTTGGGGAGGGTAACCCACCTAAGGACTCCCACCACTCCTGGTTGGTCTCTCTGTGCTAGCCTAGTCCTCCTCTCTGCAGCTGTCCTAGCAGTTAAAGACTCGGGTGATGGTGTGTGGCTCCTTGAATGGGGTGTGTTTGTAAGTTTTATGTTTATACATACATATAGAGAGAGATTTAGGATACCTTATGGTAAGTTAGTGTGAATCTTGTAATTTTCAAACCTGTAATTAAGTCTCTGTTTAATTATTTCACTGAATAACTTTGTAAATGCTTAAATTGGTTAATGATTAAGTGCTGCTGAAATTCAACCTCTCGATCTACCTCAAATCATTAATAAATTTTGAACTGCTGCTAAATCATAACCGTGTCAAATATTCTCATCCGCAAAAAGGGGGTTTAGGTATTTTAGGGAAACTGGAAGATACAGTGGCTGGACCTACGTGATTGTTACCCTCCCTTTGTGCTGGCTCAAACTAAAAGCTGACATTGCATTATGTTAAAGGGCCTGAACTGACCATTAGGGTTTGTCTTCCTTCCCTTATTTCTCCTCCTCCCTCTGAAATACCTCCAATGAGTAATAACATGCAAATACAAAAGTTAAAGCCAAAGAAACTGATTTCTTTTTGGTTTGTTTAGGCTTTTGTCCTATTAATTCCATGGCAGATGTTTTCTTTTTAAGGCTGCACTCCTTCACATAGTGTGTTTTATCTGGAGTGAACGCTAATGTCTACATTGGATGCTAAAGCATCACTTTTAAAAAAGCCAATAATGTTAATGACAAAGAGCAAAGTCTCAAAGACAAGTAGACCGTGTTTCTGGGGTTCTTCAACTGGAATTGGATTGCGTTAGCTACAGCTTTTGTGGCTGACTGGCTTCCAACTCTGCTTTTTATCATAACATTGTGGGGTTTTGCAGCAATTAAATCACTGCTCATTCACTACTCATGAAGTTATTGCAAACAGGGTTTGCTCAATAAAGATCAAGTTTAGTTTCTGTTATTAAAATGTTGAATTCTGCCTCTTCGCTGGGAATCATCATGGAAATTAATCCTGGTTTTATTTGGAATTAAGTTAATGTGGTTTTGTTTCTTGTTTTTTGTTTTTGTTTTTTTCTTCTTTTCTCACTGTTCAGCTGTGAGGTCTGGCTGGCTGCCCCCACCACCGCCTGCACTGCCCCCTCGACCTTCTGTACCTCAGGTATGGACAAAATGTTTAATACTTTGCTGTGTATTATTCGTTTATTTACATTACTGTTGCAGTGGTTAGCGTAAGTTGGCTTGGACACGGCAGCTGTTCTGGCTTCCAAGTTAAGGCAGATCTACAGTTTGCTCTGCAGTTCCATACAAGTCTGTCTTCATTGGTCTGTCTAGCCGGTGTGCTGCAATGTCAAATTACAGACTAATTAAATCTCTTTGTACTGGAGCTGACATGCACCCAGTAGACAACACTGTAAATTGCAGGCTAGTAAGGCTAGTCTACTAATAAAGAGTTTGATGCCTGAAAGGCATAGACTTGATACCTGCTATTTGCTTCTTAAGCTCTGAATGCTCGGAGGGCATCTACTAAGGGAGCAGTGCATGAAAGAGTATATTTTACCCATGGGTTTGAAAAATAACCCTGACGGGGAGCGAATGCCCTGTCAGTTATGTTGTTAAGTTTCAAACCATTAGCAATGCACTTTTGTTTTGCTTTCTGGATGGGGTTTTGTTTGTTTTTAGAGCATCACACAGCCACAGCACAATGCAAATTAACTAAATCATATGTATCTGCATCCAGATGCTTCTTCATGTTTTAGGAGATGATGGAGGATCAGCGTCTTGTTCTTTTTATGTTGTTGGCTCTGTTAAGTCTTAGGCAGCAGTATGCTTTGTATATTACTCCTTTAGGTGAGGTGTATAATAGAAAATGAGTCCACAGGGGAATTAAGAGCCCATTACATATGAAAACTTGGTGAGGCACCTTCACTGGACCAGAAAAATTCCTCGTTTGAGTTTTGAATCTACTCTTACGAGTCCGCTGTTGAGCACCTCCTGCTGTACAGTGCTTGTGATAAGAGATAAAAAGCTTGTTGCCACCCCCAGCTCCACCAGCAGCTCGTTGCTCTCTTACCCTCCCCAGTGCTTTTCAGCATCTGAGCGCAGCTGTCTTCTACCTTGAGGACTGTAGAGCGTTCTGGTTTCAGCTTGTGTGCTTCCCCCAACTCACTATGGCATTAGCTGTCCTGCTAACACCACACGCTCCTTAGTGCACCCATCGCGTTCCTGCTTTGTCCAATGCTCCCCTGTGCAGTGAGCAGTGTTTCCCTCTGGCTTCCCCCGATCTCATGGTGTGGCTTCCTGCCTTGCAGCTGCGGCTGCAACCCACACTGGCCCTCCTGCTGCTGCTCAGACTTAAAATCATAGAATGGTTTAAGTTGGAAAAGACCTTTCAGATCATCAAGTCCAACCATTAACCTAGCACTGCCAAGTTACCTCTAAACCATGTCCTTCAGCATCACATTGACATGTCTTTTAAATACCCCCAGAGGTGGCAACCCAACCACTTCCCTGGGCAGCCCATTCCAAAGCTTGACGATCCTTTTGGTGAAGAAATTTTTCCTAATATCCAATCTAAACCTTCCCTGGTGCAACTTGAGGCCATTTCCTCTTGTCCTATCGCTTGTTACTTGGGAGAAGAGATCTACCCCCACCTGTCTACAACCTCCTTTCAGGTAGCTGTAGAGAGTGATAAGGTCTCCCCTCAGCCTCCTTTTCTCCAGGCTAAACAACCCCAGTTCCCTCAGCCACTCCTCCTAAGACTTGTTCTCCAGACCCCTCACCAGCTTCGTTGCCCTTCTCTGGGCACGCTCCAGCACCTCAATGTCTTTCTTGTAGTGAGGGGCCCAAAACCAAACATGGTATTCGGGGTGGGGCCTCACCAGTGTCGAGTACAGGGGGACAATCACTTCCCTAGTCCTGCTGGCCGCAATGTTCCTGACACAGGCCAGGATGCTGTTGGCCTTCTTGGCCCCCTTGGCACACTGCTGGCTCATGTTCAGCCGGCTGTCCACCAACGCCCTCAGGTCCTTTTCCTGCTGGGCAGCTTTCCAGCCACTCTTCCCCAAGCCTGTAGCACTGCATGGGGTTGTTGTGACCTAAGTGGAGGACCCGGTACTGGGCCTTGTTGAACCTCACACCCCTGGCCTTTGCCCATGCATCCAGCCCGTCCTGATCCCTCTGTAGAGCCATCCTACCCTCAACCAGACTTGCCACAGCGTGCCGGCTCCGTGCACTGCAAGTTCTGTCGCAGCCATCAGGAAAAGCAGTAAATATAACAAATACAGTTCCTAGGGAAAACCCCATTGTTTTCCAGCAAGATTCTGCTAATTGTTCGTTTTCTTGTCCTTTCATCAGGGCAGTGAGGAGGGATGTTAGTTTATTTATGCATGTCCAGCACCCTACTTACCACATCACAAATACTGAACCAACTACTCATCCTATACTGGGCCATGCAGCATATAAGACCTTTCTAAAACAATAAACACAACAAGATTCTCATGTGAAATTCTTGAGCCAGTCCTCTCCAATGCAAAAGTTTGTTTTCTGAAAGAAAGAAAAAAAGTGGCTTCAGTGTCTGCTCAATAATGAACATATAGCTGATGCTTTGCTTGCATGTGTAACTTACTTTTACTTATTTCTGATGATTTAAAAAGATGTTTAATCAAATATCTCATCAAAATATCCTTGTTCTGATGTCTAGCAAAACTGTACACAAAACCAATTCTTGAAAATGTAATAAGCTTCACATGCATCACATGCTGTTTATTTTTTCTCTGAGCGTGCCTTTCTGTGATAGAGAGGTAACAGACAGTAGGGAAGTATGTGTGGTGGGGTCGTAATTCAGCTGAGCTGACCCTTATGAACAGCCTGTAAGCGATGGTAAGCATATGGATTATATTAGTCCAGCGGGGTCCTTAATTTAAAGAGCATGAAGAAGTTGGAAGGAGGGATCTGCTTTCAAAACTGCGGCAGGGTCAAGAACTGAAGAAAAGCCATGATGCTGAAATGACGCATTCAGCTTTTTCCTGTTTCAGGATTTAGCAAACACTTCTTAAATTTCTGTTTTTAACTTATTTTTCAACAATGTTATTGAAAATCCTTTTTATTGCTGTAACATTTTGCTATATGCCTGCAGTTAAGCACTGTGAATGACAAATGTAGCTTGGAAATGAAGTGTGCCCCACATATTTCGGGTGGCTGTGCACCATGTCAGTATGCTCGTGGTGTGATTATTTTGGCTCAGCTTTGGAAATCAGTTGATGGAGGAGGAGAGGGAAATCCTTTCTTCTGAGGACTACGGTTTTCTATGGATGGCTGAGAAGGAGCCTGGACCAGTTGGCTCTTTAGAGTGAGATTAAAGGGCTCATGGGATGTAAAGGCCGACATGCATAAAAGAGAGGTATCAGGGGGTAGGTATTACGTTGCAGCGGAGCAGAAGTCCTTCTGTGAGCTTAATCAATAGCAATATAGAAATGACATCTTGACTTGGATCCTGGGTTGCTGTTTTTTTTAGTAGAATTTGTTTCAACCTTTAGGAAAACATTATTTTTCCTGTCAGAACCTCCAAGGTAATCAAGCTCAGTAAGTTACTGAGTTCAGTAGTTGAGAGTGTGCCAAACGTCTCTAGTCATATCACAAACTTACTAAATTATCCATCCACTAAATTACTAACATCCAACTCTGCCTCCATAGCTCTGTCAGCGGAATAGTGAGGGAGAGGGACTGTATCGCTGGGTGAGCGCAGCACAAGGTAAAACTTAGAGCTAATACTGCTGTGGCCCTGACTCCAGAGCCGAGTGGATGTGAAGGCTTACTGTGAGAGGTTCAAGTCTTGGGGTCCTGCGAGGACTTGGCCGGTTTATGGGGAAATAGCGGTGGGGCAGGCTTCTCTGCTCCGGGTTGCTGCTGCCAGCCCATGCCGTTCCACGCCTCCCATGGGCAGACGCCTTTACAGGCGCGGCTGCGTCTCTTCTTACCCCTACGACGAGTTTTACCGTTGGTGGATTAACTGTGCATTTCTTTCTTATTGCCGGCCTCTAAAAGGCTATGGTAGCTCCATCTCCTTGGGATTTTTCTCCGTTGCCAAAGTCAGCGTTGTAACTACTTTGTATCAGTCCATGAACTGTACCCAAGTTTTCCTCAGAGCTCTCACTGGGTGTTTCTCTAATGCAGTGGTGCTTTCATCTGAGGTCTCTATGGTGACTGTAAATAAATTTAATAAATAAAGAAGGACAAAAAACAAGTTTACGTACTGTGGATACACCATTATCTCCAATTTATGATCTTTTAACCCAAATTTCAACTCTGATCTCTCTACACTGCAAGCCATTTTGAATTGATGTTTCCAGTAAAGCACTGTGAAATGCAGTATGAAATGCTTTATTAGAATCCTCAATTCATGTTGCTTTCCTATTAAAAAAAGAAAGTAATTCAAGTTTTGCTTAAATTCCATAAAGGGTGCTTGGAAGGATTAAGTACAGAATCAGGCTTATACACAGACTTGAGTTTTGTTTTGGAGAATATCTTCTTTTGAAGGGTTTTCCTTTTACTACTATGTATATGCCTGTGTGTAACTTCACTGACACCTTCTGTAATCCCTAGTAGCACATCTCGCACTTAGCAAGTCTGCAGTAGCTGCTTGGATTTAAGGATCATTTTACCTGTATCAGTGTTCCTACTTCTTTGGACCATAAGTATTTAATATGCTGCAACCTATTGTACAGACCTAGTTAGGACACTGGCAGTGCCTTACCTTTCTTGCTTATTCTCATGACATGCATAGTTACGGCTTTTCCACTCTTTTTTTTAACATTTTTGGGGGTTTAAAATTTTTTTTTTAAGTCTTGAGGGGGTTTTATGTCATCCCCCCACCCCGAGTGGTGGTATATAGAACAGATAACCTGTAGCTTTTTGAAATACCTACTGTGTTTTCTTCTGGGCTTGTAGAGGACTGGATTCAGTGGCTTGGGTAATTTTTCCTAATCCTGTGTTCCTAACTTCATGGTAAACTTAAGCCATCCAGGAGAAATGGCATAAAGGTGGCACCAAAACTTTCGTGTGGACCCAGAGCTGTACTTAGAAAATTTATGGGACTCGGAGGCCGCAAGAATCACGATAGGAAGGCCTTAGCATACATAGATGATATGCAGTGACACAGATTTCTGATTGGAAAGAACTTTGGATGCTCATGAAAAACACTCCACTGGAACCGAACATGTGTATGCATGTCTCATATAAGCCACTGTTGTTATATTTTTTAATGGAAAACAAAGTAATACTTTATTACTGTTGGCTTTTAAGCCTACGGAAGTCATTTACCACGGCTGCTTACTGTGGGAGATTTAGTAACATATTTATGTTAATAGGAATTACAGATGAACACTGAAGAGCAAATATAACTTTAGGATTTTATCCAACATCAGCTCACTGTCTGCAACATTGCCCAATTAGAGTAATTTAAATAAAGGAACGTTGATCTATTTCTGTACCTTCCTGTCCAGTAATGAAGGCGTATGTTCAATCCTGCCTCTGCTGTCTGAGGGGATTTGAAAACAGCGGGACTGGAAGAAAACCCTGTATATCTTGGCTGAAAAAAATTGATGTTCCTAGTCTCTTTTCCCAGAGTCTAAATTTTAAGCTTGTTGGTTTTGTAAATTCACACTGGTTTGTACTGGACCTTCATTTCTGGAGACCCTGTGATCTGGTTTTCCCACTGGTTCCATGTTGGCAGTTTTGGCAGGCACTGGAAAAACTATGGGTGAAGGCAAAGTGTTCAAGTGAAACGGAGTAGGTAGGCAGCTGTTAACGTTATCCAATTGAAGTATCCTGAGTACATTGCAGCTCTGAAGATGAAAATCTCACTGTGTTATACGAGCTCAGAATTAGGCTGTCGCTTTAGTGGCCATCGTTACCATTAGATGTTACTGATTTGGTGAAATCATGGAAACACGGTGCTGTGAGGGATGACGGTGGGTCTCCCTGCCCAGTCACAGGCACCTGGTGTTGTTGGAAAGCGAAGATATTATTCTTTTCAACATATCGAATGTTCCGCTCTCCAAACGTTACTCGATACTTCGTAATTCCTTGAAACGTTTTGGCCATTCATCATGCGGAATTGCAAGTGAAAACTGGGACCCAGTTCAAGAAGTTCTCTACTAACATGCCTCCCTGCTCTGTGGAATCCACGGAGAGCCGTGAGCGTGGGGTACGCTCAGGGCTGGGTCTGTAACCAGCCATTCCGCGTCCCCACGCTGGTCTGCGGCACAGAGGCCAAGAGATGGGAAGGGCGCCCGTCCATCCTGCTGAAACCTCTCGGCCTCCCGAGTGGGATGGCCGCATGTGGGCTCCATGCTGGGAGCTGGTCCGGGGGTTCCCCCTCAGCCAACATCTTTGGGTGAAGCCGAGGTATGTGGAGGGTGAGGTAGGGTTTGCTTATCTCTGTCACAGAGCTGTTTGGAGAAAATGTTCTGCCAACTGAGGCACCTTCTTACCCTGTAAAATTATGTGAGGAATTTCAAGTGCTGGCAGGACACCTGGAGCTTTATGGGAAGGAACTTTCTTGTCACAGAAATTAGAAGAAGTAAAGATTTTGCTTTTGGCAGCACGCTATTTGTATACATGATGGTATTCTCCCAGACAACCATTTTATATTGAACCAAAGGAATACCTTTTTTTAGCTTGCATTTACAACCCCTGTGCAAGAAGAGGTGTTTTTTTCTGCTGCCACGGTTTTGGCTTCAGAATAATGTATGTTGTATAATCAGTGCAATAGGTACTGAAGAAACCTATAACTGTAATAAAACTGAGAGTCTTCTATAACAGGAAAGATTTCGCCATCTGCCACTTTAATATAATACCAAGTGGATTATCTTCCTCTCATGAAAATTATATATTAAATCTAAAACGGCCAGACAAAATAAATTACGGTTTAAGAAGTGGTGGAAAGTAGCACAGTTAAAATTGAATTTAGGGAATTGCTGATGGATGCCATAAAATCCTTTCTAAAGAGGTTTCTGGGAGAGTAGAAGAAGGGTGAGTATCTTAATTAAAACGTGTTGTAATAAGTTTTGAATTTGGCTTCACGTTTATTGTAAAAACAACAATACAAAAGGCTGAGGATCCAGTGCCTGTATCTCTAGTGGAATGCACATACCCCTTTCTAGCTTACGTTAATCTGGTTTTGTGAAAGTGGAGTATTAAAGCAGATTGTTAATGCTTCCACCTGGGTCCTATTCTTTCCTTGCGAATGGGCTGAACGTTGCAGCAATTTGTTTGTATTTACTGCCTTTTTCCTCAACCTTATCGCCAGCCCTCAGATAGCTCGGGGAAAGAAAAAGCTTATCAAAACTTCAGGGCTGCACAGCGCTGAGAAAGCAGGCAGCACACTAAGACCCTGGCAGCTTGTTGCATTTGCATCCCTGTGGGTTTTCTTTCTGTCTTATCATTTTCAGTTTCTGTAACAAGCAATAAAAAGAATTGATGATTCAGGATGGGATGCACAAGACTCACAGAAACTGGAATTGAGACATCTTGACTTCTTAGAAACTGGCATTAAGCACAAAAATATGAATGTTTAGAAAGAAGCAAAATGCCTCTTAAATGAACTTACGTAGAGATGATAGAAGATTGCGATGAGCACATACTGAGCGTTAAGCATATTTAGTATCTTACTTTTTCTTACAGATAAGCTGTTCTCAATACTTTTTTCGCAAAGCTAAGCAGTGGCGCTGTATAGGTAATGATGATGGGCTATTCCAATGAATGCACAGAGATAATTTCATTTCTGTGAGTAGTGCCATTGACTACAATGGGACTATTTCCATGTGTAAAGTTAGCCTGGAGCGTAAGAGTGGGCGAGATTGAATTGTGGGAAAGATTGAATATATACTTCACCTCTTGCAAAAAGGCTCCCAGGTAACAAAAATATGAAAGCTCCGCGTAGACCTTCTGTTCTGGAAGATCAGTTATGGATTGTCTTGAAAAGTGGGTGTGAAATCTACATATAATCCAGCATTGCAAAACAAAAGAACTGGAAATGTAAGCGAAAAACCAGTTGTTAAGGTAATGTGTTCTTTTATAGTTATGAAAATTTTTCATCTGAGGCTTTTGAAACACTTTGTGCTTAAGTGAGCGTTACATATTCTTTCAGAAAGGTACTGCTTAAGTATCGTCACATGGAGCAGTGGGGAGATTATGAATGGCTGGTCAAGGATCATGCAATGAAATAATGAGCATTTGCGATTCCTAATGCCCTCCTTAGCGATGAGGAATTATTTGTCCTAATGCTCCATATTGGCTGTAGGCCATGGGTTGGTCTCTGGCTGTGGCCATTGTACAGAAACTTTGTTGGCCAGTTTTGTCTGCTGCATGGAAGAATGAGGAGGTATGGCTATTCCTAGAAAACATGAGACTGCGCTGGGGAAAAAGGCGATACTGCCTGTTAATAACTGGACTTTGGTCTTTGCAAAGAGGAGCTCTTCAGGAGATTTGGAATTGGAGCACTGTCTTGCTCTTTTCTGTGGTCACTTACTCTTCTTCCCAAAATCAAGATGCTCTTAGGCCTGGTCCGCAAACTCTCTTTTGCATTGCTGGTAGCACACATGAGCAGGATTTTCTTTGCCTAACTACTATAACCCTGGATGTGGACCCAGTCACAGCGGTACAGCAGCACTTCTGATGTCCGTAGCTTACTCCATTTTGTGGACATGAATGAGGTGCACTTTTACACTACTGTAACTGAATTTGTCTTTGGAAGACTGTATTGCATAATGCATAATCTCTCCGTTTGTATATACAAACCAGTGGTGAAGAATTTTAAACCCTAATATAGTGGTGAGAAGATTCCAAAATGTGGGAAAACTTTACGACATTTATTGCTGTGATGGAATGCTGAATGAGAACTGAGTTGCCCAAAGACTATGCAAAGCATGGTATAAAAACAATGAAGAACTAAAAGGAACCCACCTCAGCTGCTCCTGATGGATCACATTTTCCTTACACTCCGCTATAGGAGCTTGGACTGGAGTATCCTGGATCCGGTCTTCCTCTGCCCATGACCAGAAGGCTACAGGGACTAGCTTTTACCCCATGTCCAAATCAGTGAAGAGGAGGAAATCTGTGAAGAATACCTCTGCCAAAAGAAAAAGCAGGAGTTATTTTTCCTTTAAAATCCATGTGGGGCCAGTGTGGGGAGACATCAGCTTGCAAACGTATTTGTGAAGCCTCTCAGGCCTTGCCTGGAGGACTTTGTTGGGTTAGCTGAATCGGCAAACCTTCTTTGCATCGATGCGCGTTGCAGCTAAACAAAAGATTTTTGCCTGGGTTCAATGCTGTCAGTCCCTGAAACAAAATCCCCTGCGGCAGCATACCGATTTTTTTACGCTTGGGCACCTGTGTCAGAGGCACATCGCTCGGAGGAATGGAGCTCTTTCGTAGAGGAGGAGGACTCGCAGCTCTGCCGGCAGATCATTGCTGTGTAGACCTGGCTTCTGCAGGAGAGGGAGGGGAGACCCTCCAAAGAGCGGAGGCTTTCGGTGCCCAGCCCGGCTGTCTGCCCACCCTGCGGGCCGTGCTGGACCTGCAGGCTCTGAATAACGCAGACAGCTGTTTTTTGGTACTCTCCTCTAATCAAAACACTCAGAAATGGCCTGTCCCACGTGCCGCTAGGTGGCACTTTAGGGACACGGCAGTCACTTGGTTTTATTCATTATGCACGAGCTGCATCACCAGAACTAGTTCTTTTTGTTTGTTTGTTTGTTTGTTTTTTCTTTCTTTTTTTTTTTTTTCGGTCAAATGTAACTATTTATTTATTTTTACCACCTGCCTGCTCCAGCCAGTCCCTGTCCTGCTGGCGGCTGAGCTTTGCCATCGTCGCGTCCAGGCAGCGGGAAGCAGTGGCCAGCCCAGTGGCCCAACCTCGTCCAGTGGGTACCATGGCCCTGCAGCACAGCGGTTGCCACAGCTGTTCGGCTGACAGCCACATCACAGCACTCGGCTAGTAAAAAAAATGTGTCTTGCATCAGGAACTGTGATACTGAACTGCTGGAAATTTTGAAATCTTACCCTTTTTGGCATCAGCACTCTAATTTTTGCTTGTTTCCACCAGGAAACAAAGTTTACCCCTTTTTCCCTTTGAAGTTCCCTTCAGTTTAAAATAGCATTCTTCTGCAATGAGACCATTAAAAAATAAAGTAAAATGGGGGGTTCTGCAAAAGTTTGGGGCTTTCCTTCCCCCAGGTCCTTTATGTTACTGTGATTTCAATTTTCCTGCTTATTTGTGATGAATGTTGTAGAGCACCGATCTATTTAGTTACTTCTACGCTGTTTGAACACCTTGGTTCTTGAAAAGCTGCATCTTATCTATACATAAAGAACATGAGGTTGGTCTCCTTTCTTTTGCATTCTGTGGAATAAGTGACTATATTCTTGCTTTTGACACAAGCGAGACTCCAACAAAAGTGTGAGCACCAGAAACTGCCTGCCTGGCCAGGTTGGGGGGTATCTAGTGCTCCCTGTCCCAGACGGGTCATTAAGAACTGGCTTTTGTATACCTCTGTCATTGCTCCGGGTTGTGCAGCAAAGCTACAGTTTATAGTCTATGTATTACATGGCTCTCTGAAAGACTGCATTTACTCTTGCTGTCCCTAAATGAATGATTTGTCAAAGTGATGGGATTCGGTTCCAAATTTATCATGTGGCTCTGCTGGGTATTTGAACTTTGCTATCCCTGAATCATTCATGGACTCGGCCAGACTACTGTCACCGGTGCTTAGAGCCTTCATTTCTTTCAAGTATATAAAAAGTGGTTGTAGAAATCAGGGAGGTTAGGGGCTATTCAGCTTGCTGATAAAGAAACGCTCTGTTGCATTAAATGGACTTTTAAAGGTCTTTGATTTTTGTAGACAGAAAAAAAGATTGCTTTTTTCCATTTCACTCTCTTATTTGTACCAGAAATCTGCTGTTACAGAAGAAGCTCTTAAATCCATGAAAAGCTTTCTAGAATTGAAATGTTAGTATCAAATAGTTATTAAAATCCAAATATTTAAGGTATTAATACTTAAATAATATTGAAAAATTACAGGGTGGGTTTGTTTTATGGGGTTTTTTTTTTTAAACCATCAGGTAACGCCACAGATGTAGCATACTTAGAAGAGGGGGTGAGAGAAATCTTGTCAGCCGAGATACCTTTTCCTCCTCTCCAGAGGCATTTCACATGAGCTTTAAAAAAGGATGACAAATCTCCCTCCTCTGTGCACATGTTCAACACCGTACAGTTGGAGAGCGGCAGTAACCTGACAGAAGTGCATTTCCCCTGCAGCTTTCTCTACAGCTCTTATTGAGTGTGTTATGAAAGAAGTGGAAGTGGTACGAAGAAGTCCCTCCCTTTTAAATATACCAAATTCTGTGCTTTCTGTCATTTTTATTTAACTTACAGTTAAGCACTGGGAAACTCGTGACTGCTACAGAGCTTGATGGGGCTGTGCAGAAACCTCTTGGCAGCAGCGAATTAGATTCTTCAGTGTGTGACGGGTTATTATTGTTGTTGTTGTTATTATTTTTATGGCTAAAATCCTGGCTCTTCTAAAGTTTGAGGCTTGCCTTGAACTTGATTTGAAATGCAAGCTTTCACCTGCCTAGAAACGACTTTTTTGAGGAGAGAGGCGGATGGCATGTTGCCTGTCCTGCCGGGGGGTTGTTGTCAGCCTGGCTCCAACTTGGCAGAAGTTGGGAAAGCGAAGAGGCCGTCTGCCAGTGCCAAGTGCCCTCAGCCTCCCCGCTCCTGCCTGCCTTGCAGAGCCAGCCCGTACCTTCTGGACAGAAAACAGCCACGCCGTGGTCATACCGTGTTTGCTGCAGCGTTCCCCGGGGGCGGGCAGCTCCAAATCCTGCCACCCTCCCTTAGCTGATGTGCTGTGCTTCGCCCTGTCCCGGTGAAGCAAACCGAAAAGATGCTGGAAGATTTCAGGAGAGGCGAAGAAAAGGATTAACCCTCTGTGGTTTAACTCGCTGCTGGGTCAGATGTGCTGGGGGCAGGGTGTTTTGTTTTGCCCAAGTGTAGACCTGCGTGATGAGTGCTCAGCTGGGTTTGGGTTTGAAACGTGAGAACAGAGGAGGGAAGAAGATTTATTTGGCTTCTTCTAAGACTTGTGTTTCCAGTAACTTTACTGGGATTTTTTATATAATTCAGACTTTCTCACTCCAGCCTTGCAAACTTCAAAGACAGAGGCTTACTCTGATGAATTTTCATCAGTTTCAGGAGATGAGAAGGTGACAGGGCACAACCAAGATCTCTCTAGCTTTTATCCACCCCCCCTTAGTCTTTCTCTGAGTATTTAGGCTGTAAGGGTAACTCTAGAAGAAATTCTGGCTACTAGGTCATTTACATTGAGAGACATGGTTCCTGACGCTTCACAGAAAAACGTTTCTCTTGTTTTCCTAGCACAATAAAGTGCAAGAAAACGGTTTCATTAAAAATCTGCAAAAGACGTATGTCATCCGTTCAGCTGTCACCCTGGATCCCTATTTCCCCTACTGTTGAATTGTTAAAGTAACTTTTCTTTTGTGTATAACGTTTCCTTTCCTTGACTTTACTGTATGTGACTGCTAGTCGTTTTCTGGGTGTAGCAATGACTGATTTGTTGTTGCAGACAGAGCAAGTATCTGAGGTTGAATTACATCCTCAGATGAATAGACCCCCGTCGCAGGCAGAAGAAAACAGTTCAGCAAAAAAGGTGAGACCTGCACTAGTTGTACCATTGTGGAGTGATTTGCCTTCATCAACAAATGTGGTTGGTTTAAGTTTTAAAGCAATTAAATGGAGGGTTAAGGTTACATTTTTACATGTTTACCTTCTCTGGAGGTCAAGACACTAGAGAGAACCAGGATCGCGTGTGACATCAGCTCAGATAAATCATTAAGAAAGCTCTTAGTACATACACATTGATGCACGTGCTTCAGGAGAGGCAGCTTGCCATTTGTTTCAAATCAATAGGGGCTTGTGGAGCCTTAGGGAAGACAAAAAAGAGTTTGATTGTACTTGACCCCTGTCTCGCTGTAATTCTTCCAAATCGTGACGCGCTGCTTGCTTCCAGATATTGAGGATTCAGTTTTGATGTAACCACACCTGTTTGCTGGAGGTCAGAATCTGCTGCTAAAAGTACATAGGCTGGGAGAGATTTGCTCAAGATGTGCAGTTTCTAATATGTTTTTGCATGAATATATCATTTATATAAAGTAAGCACTGAAATTGCAACGGCATCTTCAGAGGGCCTTGCTTAGGGATGGAGTGGCCTTAGCAATGGCTGTGAGCTTCTCCCCACTCCTGGTCACACTCCCACTGCCTCCTTCCACCAGCCCCAGCCAGAAGAGGTTTTTTGATAGGGGGCAAATGCCGATCCTCCCCGCTCCGGCCCCTCCTGCAGCCAGGGACCACCCACAAGACCTTTGCTCAGCCCAACCCAAAACTATTGGCAGGTGCTGCACCTACTGTGTAACTTGCCCAGGGAGCATCATCACGCTTCTTACCCTAACAGGGAGCACAGACAAATGTCTGGTGTCATTTGCTATATAGATATGTGTGTGTGTGTGTATATATATATATATATATATTTTACTATAGGGCTTTCAAGGCACTGTCCTCGCTCCACTTGTGCTCACCACATGGTGCCACTAGCCCAGCCCTGCTTCTTCCTCACTCTGCTTTGCAGCCCTGCTGGGGAAGTGAAATCCTTGTGGTCCACCTACTTCATGCTTGCCCTCGTCCCACCTGGCTCCCTAAAATACAGAGAAGCCCCAGGCTTTGGGGTGCGGGAAGCAGGTCGTTGGCGCAGTTCTGACCCACCTTCCAAGGTCTGGTGCAACATCCGCCAGCCGAAAGAGCCCTGCGGAGGGCTCTGCTTTTAGGTGTTGGATCATTTTGTCCTGTATCGCGTTTGAAATGGAAGAGGGGTTTATCCTATGGATTTGGTAGGATTTGGGCAGTTCAAGGTAGACTGGGATCGTGCGCTTGGCGTCCCAGCAGTTTATAGTTGTAGAAGGCACACGCTAGTTCCTTGCTTGCCGTACCTCCCATGTTTGCAGGGAGCTGCGCGTATGCACAGGATTTCAGGGCATGGTATTATCTGAGATCTGTGCAGTGCTGATGTGCTGACGTCCTTATCAAAAAAATCTCATAATATTTTTAGATCTTTTTTTTTTTTTTTCTGTAATGGCAGAACTCTTTTTTTAATGTTGAAACCCCTTGTGCCCTTATGATTCTAATTCCTCTAATAATTGTAATTCCTCTAATACTAACTGTTGATGGTCTTAGGTTGGTTTCATTCTGTATCACCATTAGTTGTCTCTTCTGCTTACTACCATGGTTTTTATTTTTTTCTTATGATTGCTGGGTTATTAAATGCTTCCTCTTTTTTTTTTTTTTTTTTTTCTTATTTTATTAACATTTGGCCAAAACATAATAAGGAAGATAGTTCTGGCCCAGTAAAATGTGCAGTGGGGAAGAGATAATAAAATTTGGTCTCTGATCTTGATGGTGACACTGAATGTATAACCTTTGTCAAGTCACTTCATCTTTTTGAGTCTTAGCTTTCTCATTCATGAAACCAGGCAGTAACAGTTATATCCCTTGTGAAAGAGATCTAATAATAAAATGCACTGAAAATGATATATTTCAGATTTTAAACAGCTTTAAGTCATTAAAACTACTTCTCGTTGCAAAAGAAAGGATGTCTTAATTTAAAATAATGAAACACTTACCGTTAAAGGCATAAAAATCGAAGACTTTTTGTTTTACCTACAAACCAGACTTACTTCTTTGATGTAACTTATCAAGCGAAGTAACTGTCCTACACTTCCAACATCTTAATTTTGCATGGATAATTTTATACAAGCTATTTTCAGTGTTGTTTCATGTAAGAGAGGAGGGAAGGAGAAGGGAGTGACTTAATGCCAGATGGGGTGAGGTAGTAGGTTGGGATGCAGGTAATTGATCATTGATTTTTACCAACTGAGCATAATTAAAAATAAATCTTTTTTTGCTTCTAATGCGTTTGGGTCAACTGGGGGCTAGTATTTGTATTTGTACTCCTCCTTCTGCATCCCCTCCCCCCCCCCCATAATGCATACAGAGCTATACAGTCCAGTTCTGAAGAGCCTGTCATCCAGATGAAGACAAAACACCAGTATAATCATTTCATTCATTAAGGGGTTGCAGGAGTTATTGTTCCTTTTTTCAAAGTTGGAAACCTGAGAGGCTATTACCAAATTTGAATTAAGCTCTGTACCTCTTTAAGTTATGAAATCTTAGGCCAGCTGTCAGCAATTTCTGTGTCACAAATATTCCCCAGCCTAATGACGGGAGACACGTGGCCTGACTTAATGTTGCTGTGCTTCTCCCTTGCAGGAGGTTGTTCTCGCTCAGCCGCCCTCCAAACCTGCCCGCAGGAAGCTCCGGACGGAGACGCAGGGGCTGGAGACCCCCGAGCTTTCTCCCACTATACATGTGACTTCTTCCCTGCCAGCAGTCAAGCCTCACCTCCCAGTCCAAAAGTAAAAACCTGTACCAAGCATGTTAAACTGCACCATGAGATCTGGTGTGGCAGCGTTTGCTCTTAGCGTAATTTTGTGCTTAATAGCTCTGGTTTTGAGAATGCCTCACAAGACACGGGTCTCTGAAACCTGCGTGTCTTCTCAGATGTAGACTAAGTCTGTAGTGACTGTGTAAGTTGATAATATTTGATCGCTAGCCTCTTCAGAGCTGTCCTACCTCTGTATCTGAAGAGCAAGCCTAGCTGTTCAACCAGCATCTCTAACACAACTTCTTTTAGCTCTGTGGGTGTGCGTGGTTTTGCCTTACACATATTTTCTGGAATTTTGCTCGTTCATGTGGACAGATCCGACTAAATAAATGCCCAAGAAATTGAGTCATGAAATGCTTGATGTTGGTCATATCCTTGTGATATTTCTTCATCGCGAGGCAGGTTAGAAATGAGCTCGCCACTGGTATGAGCTGAGCCATAGAACCACTTGTGATAATCCGATAATTGCCAAACCCAGCATGTGTTGTTTGCTGTCATAAATATAGCTGTTGAAGCTGTCAGCAACAAAGACTTACAGGGATTTCACTATATTTAATAGCAGTGGAGAAGGGGCTGTACCAAACGGTGAGCGAAGGCACTGGAAGCCCTGTTGGGTCTATACATCTCCCTCAACTGGAACAGTGTGCAAACATTATAGCCCGCCTTCACCCAAAGCCTTGCAAAGACATTTGGCTCAGTCTGAAACAAAACCGAGCTGCCCAAATCAGTTGAGCGGTTCTTGGCAAACTGTTTATCAGTAGACTGAATCTGTGCTGCATAATTGGAGATTAGAATAAGTAATAAGACTCCTAGGGTGCCCTGAAAGTGCTGTTTTGTGGTTTGGGAGTGCATATTCTGTAGCGGTTCAAAGAAAGATAACAACATTTGTTAGCATCTCGACTTAATACTGTCTTGTCTATATCTTTCCTCAAAATGTTCAAATGACCACGGAGGTATAGCTCCCTGGTTTTTATTTTTTCCTACCATTATTACTTTATAGCCTATGGAGAGTAGTTTGAAGCAAAATCGCGAAGAAGAAAGCTGACAGTTCACGGGAAGATAACAGCATAAAGACCTGCTTGTGCTGCCAAACAGGTTCTGTTGCAAAGATCAGTGCCATCAGCTCTGTTAAGAGGAAGAGCTGATGGGGACTGTGTACCCCTATGGACCTTATTCAAATAGAGCATCTGTTTTAGATCAACTTTGTCGTTAAAGAGCTCTTGATGCCTCATGTAAAACTTTTAAATAATCTATTTGGAAAGGGGCTTGGAATATTCAGGCAACGTTTTCTGTATTTTCTTCCCTTTTTCCTTTTACCTCTGTTTCTTGGAATAGTTTGGTCCTTATGTACAGAGCTTTCTCCTTTTGTACTTACCTAGCTGTAATTTCCTCCAGGTCAGTTACCATGGGCTATAGAGTAATAATAATAATATAAGAGAAATCTTTTAAGTAGCAAAAGAGATGAGGAAAGGCCATAAGCCATCTACCTGTTCCTGTTTGTGCCATCAGATGGTTTTGGTGGAAATGACTGCTTTGAATGAAAGAAAGATTAATTTTTGGAGTAAAGAAACATCAGAAGCAGCAGTGCCCTAAAAAATCTGAGACAAGTGTTTTCATGCAGATGTCCTTTCTTTCCGCATAGGATGATTCTTGTATTTTTTGTTAACCACTCATGAATCTTTCAACTCTACAAGTGTCTGAAAACAGCTAAAGCAAAGGTGCTGCAATTAAGTACAGCTATGCAGGGATTATTCTTAAGCTGAATCAGAATGCGGTGATTTTTAGATAATTGAGGTGGCCTAAAATGTTTCTGGTATTCAGGTTAACAATGGTTTACTGGTTTACTTTTTCTGGTATTCAGGTTAACAATGGTTTACTGGTTTACTTTCAAATAGTCTACCTGATTCAGACATCTCAT
Source organism: Vanellus vanellus (assembly GCF_965231255.1). NCBI lineage: Eukaryota > Metazoa > Chordata > Aves > Charadriiformes > Charadriidae > Vanellus > Vanellus vanellus. Next base: position 136,342,193 of record NC_138905.1, on the reverse strand, counting down.
TTCGGTGTTACATTTTTCTTCTCTTAAATGTGTGGTTTGTACCTTGTGTTTGAAGCGTAGTCCAGTTTGTATAGAGTGCAGACGCGCAAAACGGATGGCTGGTCTTCTGGCATCAGCCACGGTTGAGGCTCTTAATTGAAACGTTTTGTATTTATCTGTCTGGCAGACAGTCTTCCAAGCAGAAAAGGGCTATTCAGACCGCTATACGAAAAAACAAAGAAGCCAACGCTGTGCTCGCCAGGTTGAACAGTGAGCTCCAACAGCAGCTGAAGGTAAGGAATGCATTGAAAATCAGTGACAGAGCTCCCGGCCATCAGTTATGTGTCACCTCCAGCAGAGAATCTTGTTCATCCTCTCAGATGAAACCTACTGTGTTATTTCCTGCTTTCTGGAAGGGGTTAGCTAGACTGTATGAGTGGGTAGGATAAGGATTTCTGGGAAAAGCTATAACCTATGTGCATACAGCTCTGCTGGCAGGTAGAGTAAGTCTAAAGGGCGAACTTTGTCTTTCTGAAAAGTTTGATAACGTGACGGTGTCGCCTAGTGCAGGAGACCAACTCAATCGTAGCTTTCTTGTCGTCTCATCAGTTGTGCTACCTAACTGTCTCCTGGAGTCGGGCATTTGGTATACGTGGCCTGGCTAAACCATGCTTTATGTGAACATCTAACTCTGATTTTTAATGTCTGCTGACTTATCTTTTAACATGTTCTCAAGCAGCTGTTTACTTACAAATGTCAGTTCTGGTTTTCCTGTCTTCTCAGTCCGAAGGTAGTACAGACTTTAGTTTTTCACCTGCTACAGCTTTTTCTTCCTTGCGTATTATGAACAGACTCGTCTGGAAAGGGCGGAGAACCCCCAGTTACACTTTCTCTTCAGTCAAGGTCAAGGTGAAAGTTTGAATGCATGTTCAACTTTGCTTTAACATAATTTCTTAACTGGTTTTCAAGGATCTCCCAAGAGAAATGCAGGTTGGATACCTTGTGCTGAAATCATAGCAAAATATAGAACGGCGACTGAAATAAGCACGGGGGTGAAAGCTTTTAATGACAACACATTGCCATCATTCCTTGGCTCAGGTCTTATCTGCTTCCATGCCCTATCTTCAGCATACTTAAACTCCCCGACCTGCACAAAACAGGCCGGTGCTGTTATCTGTATTTTATGGCAGGGTGAAGGAAGCACGTAAAGACAGAGAGATTTGCCTGAGTTCACACAAGAGCAGAAAACTGAACTTGTCCTTCAAGTTGTGTTGCTGCCTGGAAGCTTTCTGATGGAGCAGAGCCTTTATGTTTTTATGGGGACCAGAAGACATGACGGGTACCCCTCAGGCACAGCTTGCACCGAGGTGTGGGGAGCATTCAGGTGCGCTCCCGGGCTGGGGGTGCCCAAATGGGGTACCAAAGCCTGGAGGAGTCACACTCCCAGGGGGGCTGGGGAGCCCTTTGATGGGAGGTGAGTGAGAGCTGGGTGCCCCTCAGCGCAGGGGCAGCCTCGAGACCAGGAGAGGCTTTCCCAGAATTGCTGATCCCCAAAGCCTTCACAGTTAGTTTCTGACTGAGGCTGATGAGTTTCCTGCCGCAGCTGTCAAAGGTAGATTGCAAAGCCCGTGTCGTCTTAGAAAGGCTGTCTCCTTCATTTCCAAAAGTTGTGTGAACCAAAAATTCTTCTTCTTCTTCAAAAAAAAGCAGCTTTGAGGGAAAATGGGATTTCAAAATAACCTGATTTTCTTTGGTAAAATTGCCAAAGTGGCCAGTTTCACTGCTTCCCAAGGTATTCTGCCAGCCAGTGGATGACCGCTCCTCTCCACGATCACCCAGGCAAGTGATTGAGTCTCCGTATTGCCCCGCTGTAAGAAGGAGGCAGTAGATGGCTGTGCAGGCTGGTTGCATGGCGTTGGTACGCTGTTTTGAGACCACAAGGAGAGTTACTTAAACAGCAGAGCCCCGAGCCTCCGGTCAACGCCAGTAGTTTGCCTGGCTCATCTTTACGGGCGCAGGGTGGTGCATGCGAACATCCCAAAAGTGACGGCGCATCTCTCTCCCTCCTGCAGGAGGTTCACAAGGAACGCATTGCCTTGGAAACGCAGCTGGAGCAGCTACGTCCCGTCACCGTCTTGTGACCTCCTGCACCGCCGTGCAGCTGCAAGAGCGGAACACACGTATCTGCGTCCCGACAGCCTTGCAAGGAGAGGAGCACGGCGCGGCTGGGCAGGGTGTCTGCCGAGGTGGTGGCGGTGGGGAGGACCAGTTTGTCGGGTCTCCCCTCACCCCGCTCCACACCTTTGCCTTTGCAGGTAAAGAAGGTACAGAAAACGAGTATCTGACTGCAGAGGGATGCTTCGCCTTCTTTCCTCCCTCTTCCCAGCCTAATGTGTAAATGCAGTTTATCACTGAAATTAATAACCTGAGAGTATTTTATTTATGTAAAGAATTCCTGATTTATACGCGTTCTGGCAGCACCTCCTGCCCGATCATTAAGAGGTACAGCATTCCTGAATTCTTGCTTAAATTTAAAACTCATCCTCTGAGATGGGCTTCTGGATGTTACTGATTCCTGTAGGATTGTATCACGGTAGAGTACCTGTGGGTTTAATGTACTACAAGAATAAAACTCACTAGACGTACAGGGTCTTTATCCGCAATCATGTCAGATAATTATTTTCTTAGCACTGTTTATTATGCAATCACGGATGTATTTTGATGTTAGAGAGCTTGTATTTTATAAGTTCAAATCATATGAGAGAACAGTAAAAAATACTAAAATCTAATTATTTTGGAAATTACAAAAAAAAATTATCTGGTTTTTGAGCTATAACTGTTTCCTATCACCAGTGTTTGATCACTTGCTTGCAACTGCCAGTATCTCTGCATACTTGTAGCATGTTTGAGATCACTGGTTTATAGCTTTTTTCCTTCTTTTTTTTTTTTTTTTTTAACCAACAATGTATTTCTAACAAGAGGTTAAAAATGCCTTGGGGGCATTTTTATAAAAGCTGTTCTATGTACGTTTGTATTAGTCTGCTTTGTTGTCTTAATAGCTGCTGATTTGTTTTAAGGATGTGTACAAGAACTGTATTTCCAGAAGAAGACAGCAAAATAGCTATATATGAGGTTACAAAATCTGTGATGGGAATAATTGCCTTCTACAACGGGCTTTCGTTAAGGTTCCTTTGCACCTCACTGGAGATGCTACTGATAGGATGAAGCTGCTAATACCCATGTGTTTTCTAAATGAAGAAGCAAAGATTAATTTTTGACCTGGGTGTGATCCGTGGCCAACTGAGTTCAGTGGGAATTTTCCTGTGGATGCTGTGGTCTTTGGTTTCAGTCTCAGTTCTCACAATGGAAGCTGACTAACTAATGTTGCTTTATTTCTTGGGGGACTTCTAGACATACCGTTACCAGCCCTGCTCCCTCCGTGGATATGATGTGCTTCGCTGCAAGGGAACGTCACCTACCTGTTATCTGTCTTAAACGTGACGCTGCACGTGTTTCATATACCCTGTTGTTCACTGAGCTAATTCAAGCGTACGCCTTTGCCTTGGGAAAACGGTGCAGCAGGCTTTTTACCATTGTTGGTGGCATGCTTTCTCCCTACATGTAGCTATAGGATGGCCCTCAGGCTGAGAGGAAGGAGAAGCGGGTTCGAAGCAGCTGGGTAGCCCCCCTTGGAGGTGTATCATGAAGCGGCTGCAGTGGGGTATCAGAGGGCGCCAGAGTAGCCGAATGCTTTGTTGAGAGATAAGACAGACATGGATGGGAATGTTTGAAGTGATGAGGAAACAGCCTGCTTTTGCTGGAAGGGATGTGGATGTGGGACGTGGATCCAGAAGTCTGAAGGAGAAAGTAAGCATTTGCAGAATTGTTACTGAAAGTTGGTTTTTATGACACTTTGGTTTCGATTCAACTAAATACCACTGTGTCAACAAGCAACAACCATTTCTCTGGATTTGGGACTTCTTTTGTGCAACTGTTGCCTAGCTGGGGTCAGACGGTCATTCCTGGTCAGTGACAAAGTGTGAGAACTGCAGACTTTTCTGGGAAGCTGCAAAGCAGCTGCTGCTCTCTTGCTAGTAGTGGTACTGTTCAGAAGTTATCGTCATTTATCTCATAACACTGAGTCATTCCTGAGATCTTTCTTTCTTTCTTTCTTTCTTTGCTTTTTAGTTCTTATATTGTCATTTGGTTAATAAACCTCTACTATTCAATAGAAAATAATCATGTGGCACCTTTGTTTTCTATCTTATGCGTGATTTTTAAGGAAAGCTTTTTAATGATTACAAAGAAATGTGCACATTGCATTTTTAAGGCTGTGGATGGCTTTCTTATGTTTGATAGGAGCTTCCTGTAGAATAATCCTCCATTTATTTCACTTGGGTTATTCATGGAATAGATGCTGTTCAAAGGAAGAGTGGAAAAGTCTAGTTTATACGTCTTTCTCAGATATCTTCCTTCTAATGTACAGAGGTTTTGTTCCTTCACTGGAAATCAGGATACTTGGTTAGTCAACAATGAAATATTTACTCAGTTGTTAACTTTACCACAGGACTCAATAAATTAAAACTGCAGGGATGGTTAGATTTTAAGGGATGCAATCAAATGCCCCACTCAGCTTCAAGAGCTAGAGTGTGAGTTAATTTGTATTCTGTTTGATGAAACATTGGCTGTGATGATGATACGTTACTTCACATAGAGAGTAAAGTGACATATTCAAGGAGAAATGTTGGTGTTTTACATATGATGCAGGAAGTTATTCTTCTGTATGTCTGAGTACTTAAGCATTCATGATAGCTCATGCAAAATGAGCAAGTGTCTCTGAGTTTGGGGAGCTGTTACTATTTTGAGAGGTCATCGTCAAGCTGTAAGACAGTGCTTCTGGCAGTTGCTCCGTGCAGCCACGCTCATGGCTACTATTAACAGACCCTGGCTGGTCAAAATTCACATCTAAATCCAGTATCACAGATTTTCTCAAAAAATACTTTTCCTTTAGCAAAATGTGGGTACAGCAAAATCATCATTTCTTGCAGAAACCTTTACGTTCCGAAACTTTGGATGGGAGATGCTCCTAGACCCCAGAGCGAACATCTGGTCAGAAAGGGAGACCTCACAAGCAGTTTGCTCAATGTTCAGGGCACTTTCTTGAGCTACAGGAGAGCAATCAGCTTTAAGCCCCTGATGCGCCTGACCCAGGACAGCAACTAGCATCTGCCTGTCCCAGCTTACAGCCTGACCAAGGAATGTGAGCAGCTTCCCACGTGTGAGGTCTCACTCTCCTCAGTTTGTGGTTTCTGTAGGTATTTATGCAGAGCAGAACATGCCCAGCAAGAGAGGATAACTGGGAACAGGAGCTGGAGCACGGCTTCCTTGCATCAGAGAGGATCTGCAGACCATGAGCCTGTTGCCCTTTTCTAAGTCTTCAATTTCCTGCAGCTATGCCAGTTTGGACAATTAAATGTTTTTGTCCAAGGACAAGACTAGGTAGAGCAGGGTCTTAAACAGGCTCTTCCACGTCCCAGATGAGGATCTTCCTCAGTGGGGGAAAACGTGCACTCACGTGTCTTCCTTTAGATCATGCATTTGTTACGGATCTGTTCATGTTTCACACGATACCTTCCTGTGAAATACGTGTCTCAATACATGGTGATTCGGTGGCGAAAACCAAAAATGCCCAGCTAAGTGTAGTGACTGGTTGCCTTTGCAGATGAAGCCGTTTTTATTCGAGCCTTTAAATATAAATAATGACCTGGCAATTAAGCAAGGCGAAGAGTTTCCATTTCAGAGGCATTCCTTTAATCAAACTGCCTGTGAACAAACATTAATCCTTAATGATCAATGTCCTTCTCCTAGTTATTAAATTTATACCAGGATGCAGTGAAAATATTACCACCTCTTTCCAGACAGTTCTCAGTTCTCTCTTCCAGAGAGTTTTGCTGACGGAGCAAAAATGCCAGCGATTAGTGGATTGGGCCTTGTTACTCGTAAGTTGGTGAATATCCTTTTTAACTCGAAAGATTATCTCCAAACTGTTTTCACATGCCTGGCAGTAGTTTTGCTGCTGGGAATTGTGTATCCACACTGGGGAGAGGAACTCGTTCGCCTTTCACTCAGACAGTCACAGCTTGACGCTGCCAGGGCTAACCAGCGCGCGGGGTGGTGATGACTTGCACGGCAGAACAAGGCCAAAGGGATGGTTGGGACTTGGAAGCCTTCACAGGAAGCATTTGGGATGGGCCTGCTATGAAAATTGCCTTTTGGTGGTGCATAAGCTGCATTCCTCCCAGCTGAGCTTCCAGATGAGGAGAAGGAGAGCCTGTAAAAGTTGCTAGCGAGGGAACGAGGGCTGTCCGTTTCCCAGCGCCATCAGCCCTTCAGCACACGCAGAGTCCTTGACAAGAAAATACATGGGGTTATAGACGAAGGAAAAGAGGCCTTCGTGAAGCCACATCATTTGTTGATGAAAGAGTAAAAGTATTTTTTTTTTGGGGGGGTGGGGGGGAAGTGATGTAGTACCTTTGAGAAGAGATGATATATTTTGAAGCTTTTTTCAGTTATCTTCATGATAATGTGCTGTGAACATATGCATTATGTTTTACTCTGTTGCGGATTTTTTTGATACAAAGAATCATATTGCAAGCATTATCGTTGTTAATCTAAGAAAAAAAATACCCTGAGGCTATTATATATTTGAATTTTAACTTACAAAGTAGATAGCCAGATTTAAGCAATTTGTTTTCACAGCTGCAGACTGTCCACGTGGTAAGCTGCAAAATGTATAGTGTTCTATACTATGCCCATCTAATTTTGGAAAATGTATGTGATACAAAGCTGGGTGCTACATTAAAATAAAAGCGTCCGATAACTTCCAATCGCCTTGCTTTTGTGGTTTATTTAGGATGTCGATTGTGCAGATCTGCCAGGAGAGCAGAAACTGTGACTCGCTCTGGAAAAAATACAGCGTTGAAATGGCTGACCTTCAGCTATGAAAGATGAAATCACTTAACGTCGGGATTGTGTGTATGTGAGAGAGACAGAGAGAGAGACTTAAAGTGAAATCATATTTCCTTAGGCTTCAGTGAAGTCAAAACTTCACCTTTACTTTGTCAGGCCTTGCTTTGTCCGCAGTCAGACTCCTCTCCGTGATGAAGCCCGAAGAGCTTCACCCTTTTCTAACCTGGGCGGCACCACCACGAAGGAAAAGCCCTTCCAAGTCGCCAGCAGACCCTTGGTGGGAGGGTGCCCGTGCAGGAGCAGCGAGAGGACACGAGCCATTCCCCACCCCCACCCCCGGTGATTGGGGTTTTCAGCCCCTCGTGGACTGCAAGATCTGAAATTGAACTGGGAAAAGGAAAACATTTGAATACCTGGCCTTCATGGGCAGGGAGCTGGAGGGGCCGGTGTACATCTGCTCTTTAACTAGTGTGATTTTTAAGAATTATGTCACAGCTACCCAAAGAGCAAGGCTTTAAAAGAGGAAATAATTAGTGATAAATTAATTCTTACAGCATTAAGCCATGACAAGGGATGTTTTATTGGCCTAAAAGTATGTCTCTGGTGCACGTGAGGCACAAGGCCAAGGCGTTAAAAACTTGTAAATATCCTGTAGGGAGCTGTTCTGCATCGGCAGTGGGATGGATTTAGATGGCTCTTCCATTCTTAGTTTTTACAATTAGATGGTACTCTGGGGTGCCTTCATGCAATTCTAGATCAGCTCTCTATTTAAATTCATGTTTCTGATAATGTTCCTTAAAAAAGATGCATCTTCCTACTCTAGTAAAATAGTTGCTAGTGGAAGCGGGAAAGAAAAGAGATAGAAGCAGCTTCAGAAGTCCTTTTTTATCTTTCTGCTGTTTTTAAGGTAGTGCTGCTTCACAAGCGTGCCTGCTTAGATGGGATGCTCACGTGGCTTCTGCAGCAAAGGACAGCAAAGGAAAATTAACAAATGAACAAAATCCCTGGGTTTCAATAGCCCATAGCTGAGTCTGAGCTCTTTCACCTGGTGGTCTCATCCCGTCTACTGTTTTACCTCCCCCGCCAGCCCCCCGGGCACTGTGTGCCCTTTAACTTTGGAACAAGAGGCCTTGGGTACCCGTGGGCATTTTGCAGCAGTCTCCCAAGTCCCCAGTGTTCCCTCAGAGCCCATCGTTTTGGGCACGTGTCTGGAAGCAGCAGCATTAGCTGTGTCCCAGCTGTGTTATCCCAGTAGTCCCCCTGCTAAATACTGTGTCAGTATTCCCAGTTAAATCCTGACTTGGTTTACGTTTATTGATTGTTAACTTAAATAGCACAAGCCAGGAAGAATGTCTTATCTGAGGACATTTTGAGGATGCTTTATGCATCAGAAATGTGATGAGCTAGACGAGACCAAGGCTATATATTGCATCTAGTCTGGTTTTTGCGGGAGGGAGGGAGGGAGGAAGAGGTGGATTCTTCCCTTAGCTAGGCTGCTCCCAGAAGAAACGTCATTTTTTTTACTGCTTCTGTTCACGTAGGGAACTTACTCATCACTGTGCTGTGGTCTGCAATGAAACATGGACAGAACAGCTGGCAAACGCACAGGTAAGGTCTCTCTGCCATGGGCCCTCCACCAGGACCTCCGTCGCCTGCGGAGGTGGGCAGTAGTGGAGCAGCGATGGCGTGTCCAGCCCCATGACAGCAAACGGCACGCAGAGCCCAGCAAGGAGGGATGCGGGGAAGGAGGCAGTATGTCAGCTCTGGTGGGACGAGGATGGAGAGGCAAAAAATTACTTCGGAATAGGTGAAGTAATCGTGCTTCTGAGGTGGCAGGGAAGTCACTGTATCTCCACCACCTTGCTCCATCCCCACACAACAGAATAAAGTTCTTTAAAAAGCTCTGCTGGCCACCTCGCTATCAGGAGGCTTGTGTGTAGACTGCCACCTGATAGACGAGCTATTCCTTTCCAAGGTCACTTCAGGAATTCAGTAGTTCATGCTCTCTCTCACAGGTTTAGGGTGCGTTAAGCCAGCGATACTGGTGCTCGGCAGACCGATACAAAGCATGCATTGTTCCCTGCAGTTTTCACACTCTTGTCCGAGAGGGAAAAGCCAGCACATGATCTCACCTGCGTCTTGTTTTGCAGCGCCGTGCTGTTCCTAAGGGATGCCATATACTCGATGAGAAATAATGGCTTCCTGTGTCATTAATGAGTTCTTACAGCAATTTCCCTTCAGAATAATCACCTTGGGTGATGGAGGTGTGCGCTTCCAAAAGCAATTAGCTCTTGGGGGGAGCCGTGCTGGGAGGCACCATCCTCCACCAACAGAAAAGCAACTCCCTTCTGGGTGTCTCAGCTTGGACACTAAAGAAACCAGTGCTGCCAGGGTCATCAGTCACTTGAAGTTATCAGCCAAACTGTCTCCTGGGATTAAAAGAGCCCTCCTTGGCAAAAAGTTTGTTTCCAGTGCTTAGTACCATACCACATGGGAAAAAAAATAATTAAAAAAGAAAAATCTTTCTGAATTTGTTACTGCAAAAATCCTTAGTTGGGAATGGTGATCCAGGCATCCCAGGACTTTTAGGGGATTCAAATCAGAACTGGCCTTTGTGTTTCTCCCCAACCTATTTACTGCAATCACCTGCATTATTACAAATAGTAACATGTATTTTTAAGCCCATAAATTTATTCTTGCAGCCCTTCAAACTTCTGTTGCAGGTATATTGGGCTCCAATTAGAGCTGGCCACTAAGCATACATGGAGCTATGTCCAAGCCAGAGTAACGTGTGATGGGTGTTGGTGTCATAGTCTGGGGGACTCGGCCTGCTCTTGTTCTCACGTACAAAGGTTTGGTTGGGTTTATGGCTTTGGTTTGGTTGATTCTGGAGGTGGCTTTGGCTGCAGGTGGCAAATCACAGGGGCCTCTTCATGACGTAGCGGCTGGGTGGAGATCGTCTCGTCGTGGACTTGCAGCTTTACAAACTGGATATCAAAACGATCTGTGGAAACCTGCGCTCGGCTCAAACTCTGAGCACAGAAACCCGAGGGTGCTTGACAGAGTTTGGGAAAAGTTACAGAAATAATATTTGAGACTAATCGCAACACTAACGCAGAACACGTGGAGCTGTTGCTCCAGGTTGGCCAGTCTCATCCAGGATGTCACTTTGACATTGGGGAGTGCCAAAAAAGTGTTGGAGGAAAAGGGAAGAAACCCAGAATTGTCAAAACCAGTTCAGTGAATAGACTTTGGATGACCACTGCCTTGGCTGACATGCTGATGTTTCTTCTGGCATCTCTGGAACCCGAAGCACGGACTGCTGCAGTCTGCTCGAGGCCAGCAGCTGCTTCACTTTTGACCACAGCAATTTCTCTTCTCTATAAATCAAGGCAGAAGAATACCTGTAATACACACTCAGCGGTATAACCTCTATACGAACGTATTTACAGAAGTTTCTGCTTTACTTTTCCATTGGCCATTCATTATTTGATATGTGGGTTTTTTTTTTATCATTTCCTGTGTTATTTTTCTCCAGTATAGACAGAGGAATTCCCATCTGTCCAGCCTGTCTTTTTCCAGACATTTCTTTGTCTCTAGTTGGTTTTGCTGCCTCTCCCTGGGACTTTTCTCCTTCCTTTTATTGTTTGGTTTTTTTTTTTTTTTAAATGGAGTAGCCAAAACTGAAGCCAGTTTGTTGTCACCTCATTTCTAAAGCAGTGACTCTGTAAAATAGAGCATCACGACACACAGGAATGTATACTTCTTTTTCCTTTTTCCTCTATCTGGCAGCCCTGCAGACATCAGCTGGCATCCTGGAATGGTGGGATCGTCCTCGTGGGTTGAGAATTTGTAAATAACACCGTACGAGTCAGTAAAAGAAGGTGTGAATCTCTGTCTCTCACTCTCTTTTCCTGGTGCTTGAATCAAACCTGAGGCATCATTTTAAAGTAATAATTATTTTTTTTTTTTTAAAACCATCAGTAACGCGTGTGAGCCACCCTGCCCCGCAGCAGGTTAGCTCTGTAAGTGTGCATTTCTGAGAGAACTGCATGGAAAACTTTCTGCACGAGCTGGAGGGGAAACTCGGGCCTTAGCTGACTGAGAGCCTGTATCTCCCTGAAGAACAGTGCTAAAAAAAGGTGTCTCTGCAGACAGATCAAAATTGTCCCCTGACCTTGTGCACTTTGATTTCCACTCCCTCAGATAACAGCATCGCTGCGTGCATCTCCTGACAATGCAAATCCCAAACTCAGGAGTTGCTTTGCAGCTTATGGTAATGGTAACTCTGAGCCTGGGCTCGGGAAGCTCCCATGGAGGAGGACGATTTTGCAGGTAAATTTGCATCCTGAGGTGTCTCATTAGCAGTCTAATCTATTTATTCTTAAGAAGAAGAAGAAGCGGGATCAAAGGCAGGAGAGGAATGAGATATCAAAATTGGTTCTAATAGTATTAATAAATATCTCGATTTTTATTTCCCTTAAATAGGTGTATTTATTGCTCCGCTTTGAATTTTGCAAAGCCTTTTGAGAGTTGCTCTCCTTTTTGTGCTCAGACATCACTGCACATTTCGCCTTATGCAGCTGCCTTATCATTAGGGAAGAAGTAATAATTCAGGCCTCAAATTTAGCTTTTGTCTAAAAAGAAAATCAGGTCGATTATTTACTGCCTACACAATAGGCTACCATATAATCCTCTCATCTGTTAGAAGGGCACAAGTTATGTATGTTAATCCTCAACCTAGATGTATGTGTTAGTAGCTGTTATTTTTTGACAATAGTTTCATTACGTATCTTTTAATACAATGGGAAGTGGGTGAAATATAGGGGAAAGTGCATTTTCTCGCTGTATACATAAGGTTGCTGTAGGCAGGTGCTGAAGGCTTAAAGCAGTAATTCTGCAGGTCACAGGAGCCACCGTACCTCTTTTCGTTGTGCAAGTTGAGTGAAACGCAAAACCAAATGCACATCATACGTGGTAAAAATAAATTTTAGAATTTCTTCCGGGCCTTAAGAAATTAGTAAGAAAACCAATTTTATTTTGAAGGATTTGATCTTCACTTGCACGGTGTCATGTTGGCCAACGTGTTACGTGCCCTGGTCATTCAAATGCACAAATCCAGCTTTCAAAATCACAAGGTGGGCTTAAAAACAGGGAGAACTGAAAATTGAACGGGAAGTTTGTTTAATGTGACTTCTGGCTCCTGAATCTTTATTCAGGGCACCTTTTTAATGCCTGACCGCAGATTTTTCAGAATTAAAGCTAAGCTTACTTTTTTTTTTAATCCCTTGCTTCCAGCAGCTGGAGCTTTAAGAAATAGCATCAATACTCGGAGAGAGCGAATGGGCAGCAGTGGTGTTCAGCTGTCAATACACACATGACAGCGTTGCTGCCGCCCCAAACCATTGTATCTCATGTCTAAGTAATAGCCGTATTAAAAAAAAAACCTCAAACAGCTTCAGTATTATCCTGTTCTTTTTCCAAAAAAATAAAATAAAATCAGGGAGTACATCATCATTTTACACAGTTTTTATTTATTCTAAATCAAAACAGCTGAAGTGTCAAAATGGCTAATATTTTACTCAAACCTGTCTTGTCTGTGGTATGAAGCGCAGAGTGTGAAAGCGGCCGGACTGACATGCCTGGATGGGGAGTTCCTGTTGCTGTAAGTAGAAGGAGCATTTCCAGCTTCTCTTCTAAAGGTCCTTCTGCCAGCGGGGATTTCAGTAATTGTGACTTCCAAAGGTGTACCCTAAAGGAGTTAAACATACACGAACTGTATTTTCCTCTAGCACCAAGGCTTCCCTTCTCAGAGAAGTTTGGGACTTTTAGGTGCCCAGTGATGGGGCCAGTGACAATAGGTACAAACTGAAACACAGGAGGTTCCCTCTGAACTTCAGGAAACACTTTCACTGTGAGGCTGACCAAGCCCTGGCACAGGTTGCCCAAGGTGGTTGTGGAGTTTCCATCCTCGGAGATATCAAAAAGCCACTTGGACGTGGTCCTGGGCAGCGAGCTCTAGGTGGCCTTGCTTGAATAGGAGGGTTGAACTAGGTGATCTCCAGAGGTCTCTTTCAACCTCAACCAGTCTGTGATTCTATGATTACTACAAGGTCAATATTGTCCCATTGGAAATGGGAACATCACATCTATATTAACCACCATATATACAGCTTTATAAAAGAAATTAGAAGACATTCCTTGCTGTATTTTGCTTATGTATTGTAGCCCGCACGTATCTCGTGTTTAGCCTAAACATAATTATTCAGCTGAGTGTTCCTACAAGGAAAATTCATGAAACTGAATTCCTGGTTCTGTGCCCTGGAGGGGCAGGAGAGCAGCGATCTCTGTTCTGAAAACACTTTGGGGGCAGAAAAATCACAGCCTGTATTTCTGACAAAGCCAGCCTGTTACTGCAACTCCTTCTCCTCCATCAAAAACCTCTCTCAATCGAACAACGTTGGCCGGTACCACCAGCCTTCCTTGAGGCAAACAGGATTGGCCTCAGTACATAACCCACTTTTTTGAGGGCTGTCATTTCAGAGAGACTGAATTATTTAATCAGCAGTGACCTAGTAACATGTATGCGGCAGGTGCAACAGGGCTCAGTGAACTAATGAAGTATGGACGGCCCTGGCTCAAGAGTCTGGGGGATGAATCGGGAAGCTAATACGGGATGAGCCAGCCAAAGAGATTATTTTCTTGCACATGCAACGGGGAGAGCTCCACAAAGCTGTCTGAAATCCTGCATTCCTAGAAATCCACTCCTTTAAGCTTGTGGACTGGATTCTTTGGCCCCCACAAAGGGAACCGGGACACCCTTCCCCGTCTTTGTCACCAGCTGACAAGGAAACAGGGACACCTAGACTTTATCCAGCATTAGCGTGAAGACAGCTGGAAAACCTCTACTGATGCTACTGACTGGGGACAGGCGGTGGACCTCACCAGCCAGTGCCCTGCACAGTGCATGGCAGGGTAAGCCTGTGACAGGCGGCTGCTCGTAAATAAAGGTATTAATGGAATGGGTTACAGTTACATTAATAAAATATTATCCCGAGGAAATAATCTGATTAATTCTGAGAGGGAGAAGTGCTTGGGGCTGTCTCTGCTGTCATGGTGTTTGCTTATTTGCGGCTGACGCTGCAGAGGGGAGCCTGGCTCTCAGATGCCTGCCCCCAGAGACGAAAGATCGTCCAGGCGTTAGGGCACGAGCCGTGGAAATCTGGATTCAAATCCTTCTCTGCCTTCTCTTCCTTTTCTGCATCCTCGGGAAGCCATCAGAGGTGGGGTTAACCTTGCTTGATTCCACCCGGGGAAGAGTCAAAGCTCTGTTGCCAGCTAGTCATCTGGGCTCCCTCTGCGTTAAGAGGGGGGGAAGAGCGCTTCTGGAGGGCGGCTCCTGCAGTGCCACGGTGCTGGTGAGCACAGAGCCAGGAACAGGAGGGCTCCCGGCACCTCACCAGTCACACTTGTGCATTAAACCACCTTGCGGCAGGGCAGCCCTCTTGCCATCCCAGCCCCACGGCTTCTCCTTCCAGCCCTGGCAATGCCCTGCCAGTCCTGCTGCCACCCGGATCAAGGAAGAGAGACGAGTTAACACCAACCTGGCAAAAAACATGTCTTTTTAACCCAAACCAATTCCTTTCTTTGGCTTGCGCTGAGGCCATTTGTACTGGCACCAGGGTGGTAGAGGTGGGAAGCAAGGTGGGGGTGGTGGGTATGTGGAGGAGCAGGACTGCCAGAAATGGGCACCTTAAATAGATGCCTGGTTTTTAACTGGTTGGCATGTGGTGAGCCCCATCACCAGCCTCTCTGTGTCGGCCCAGAGCGCTTCCCTCCACCAAAGGGAGGATGCGTGTGCTGCCAGAGGGACAGGTCTTGCTCCGGCGTGGTGGCAAGCAGGTGCCCCAAGGAGTGGGTGGGAAAGGAAAGCCCCCCCCTCCAGGTCCTGAAATACCGACACAGACTGGGAATGCCTGGGACAAGCTCACTGCAGGTGAAGGATGGTACCAAAACCATCATCAGCACCACCTGTAAATCCAGACCTGGCAGCGTCTGCACCTCTGGCGCGTCTCGACCGCTGGCTGGGGGCAGCGAGCCTGTATTTGTGCTTGGGATTGCCCCGACCCAGATGTAGGACCTTGTACTTGGCCTTGTTGAACTGCATGAGGTTGGCTTGGGCCCACCTCTCCAGCCTTTCCAGGTCCCTCTGGATGGCATTCCTCCCCTCCAGCATGTCTACCTCGCCAAACAGCTTGGTATCATTGGCAAACTTGCTGAGGGTGCACTCAACCCCACTGTCCATGTCTACCAACAAAGATATTGAACTGCACCAGTCCCAGTACTGGCCCCTGAAGAACACCACTTGTAACTGGTCTCCACTTGGACATTGAACCATTGACCACAACTCTGTGTGCGACCATCAGCCAGTTCCTTATCCACTGAGTGGTCCATCTGTCGAATCTATGTGTCTCCAGTTTAGTGGCCAGGATATCGCATGGGACAGTGTCACATGCACACACATGTGCACACACATGTGCACACACAGGCCTGCCTGCAGTGGTGGCTATGGCACTGCTTTGGCAACCAAGCCGAGGAGCCCATGCTGTCCCCCATTTCTAGACTCAATAGCCAAATACCTCCTTCCGCAAATAACATCATTGTCTGTGGCGGGCTCCAGCCACGAAAAGAATTAGGGCTATTTGACCAAATAAGCGCAAAGCCAAATCCTCGCCCAGCAGTGCAGAGACATTTACGGCAGGGCCGGGGCTCTGAGCCGCACATTGCAGAGGAGCCCTTTGCCTCAGCTTTGCTGCAGAATCATGCTCTCACGTCAGTGTAGCACCGTGACTCATCACCACAGCAACTCAGCCGGTCCCTGTGTGCGCTTAATCCATCCCAGCCTGTTTCTCACATCGGATTGTTTTGAAAGTTTGAGAAAGTTTGCTTTACTCCCGATTTCTCATTTTTGCACAGTTCATTCCATCTGGGCCTGAAAGTCAAAGCCCTGAAATGTTGCAATAACAGCTGTACTTGTAAGCTTTCCATCCTAGCTGATAATTAAATGCAGAATATCTCAAGAAAAACTCATATCTAGAGAAGACAAGCCCAGCTGTTAAAAAAAAACCAAAAACACAAAACAAAACAAACTGAAAGAAACATCTGAATCTGTAGATGCTTGTGCAAACCAAAGCTGCTCTCCCGATCTCAGGTTAAAGATCTAGCTGAGGTTGTGAAGGACCTTGCCTATCGTTTAAATCTGCTGGTGCCTAACTCTTGCGAGAACTCATAGTAGCGTTAAGCAGCTATTGGCAGGGACACAATGTGTCCGCAGCCACGGCCGTCACTCGCAGCATCTGTCAGCTGAAAAGACCGATTCTCTCCAGGCACTGACCGAGGTTGTTAGCTCACCCTGCGCCTGCTGCTTCCCAGCCTGCGGGACGGCGCAGGGGCACGGATCGGTGTTTGCGGTCCCAGAGGGAGAGGGGAAGGTAATTTACTCAAGGCTGGCTGAGGCGAGGGCTTCAGCCAGAGCCAGGTGGCCTCGGCCAAGATAGGATTGACTGTGCCTGCGTGTTATTGAGAGGAAAAGACCCACTTGGTTATAGATTATGTCTGTCATCTGTGACTCTGGCTTGCACAGTGTGGGGAGCTGAGCAAAATGTGAGCGGATCAGAGCAGCTGACCTGAGCAAATGTTTATTTTTCCTCTGTTCAGTTGGGACTTTTGTTGGGTTTAATCTGCCTACGGACTGCGGCGCAGTGATCAATACCTGTGCACCCCTGGTTTGGGTTAGCACAGTGCAGTCCTCCCAGCAACACCAGTGGAGGACGGCAGTCAGCAGTCACCTTGTGTGGGTACATCTCATCCAGAAAGTACCCATGCCTCACCCCTGGTTTCCATGGTCCAGCTGGGCACAGCTCTGGAGAATCTCTAAAAGCTGAAAAGACCACTTAGTTTTTTCATGGGGTCACGCGTCAGCATTTCAGCCAAAGAGCAGTGGCTTGGGTGTGGTGTGGGTCAGAGATCAGGCTGCCAGGGGCACCCAGGCCCCCCAGGTCAGCTCACCGGGCAGCACCTGCGAGACTGGAGGGCATCCAGTGCACCCCAGAGTGGGTAGAGGTGGTGCTGCCAAGCAGAGGTTCTTCAGCTTCTCACCTGTAAATGAAATGAAGACACCACAGCATTTTCAACAAGAGGTCTTTCTCTTCCTTCAGCCTATAAAATCTTGACTCCAAAGAGGTTGTGGAGTCTCCCACACTGGAGACATTCAAAACCCGCCTGCACGTCATCCTGTGCAACCTGCTGTAGGTGACCCTGCTCTGGCGGGGGGGTTGAACTAGATGATCTCTGCAGGTCCCTTCCAACCCTGACCATTCTGTGATTCTGTGATCTAGTCATTTTTGGACCATATTTATTCCTTCAGGCTTCCGAGTAAGTGGCGAGAAGAGTATCATTTAAAGGGAGGAATGGCAAGTCCTTGTTCCCAGGGGTGGGGACAGCATTTCATAAATCTTCATAAATCAAAGAAAATCTTCCCTGAAAACAAACAGTTGTAGCAGTAGCAAACAGGGGAGGTGATGGGGTAAATGCTCGTGTAGTTCATGGCTACCTCATTTTTCACAGAATTAGCCATTTGCCTCAACATTAAAATGCTCAGCAGGAATTAAAAGGCGACATATCTAGCCTTTGTAGTTGTGAAATGAATTTTGAAAAATGTGGATCAAGTGCAAATTGCCACTGGGTTTTCTTCCCAGGTCTACAGAAGTCTTGCAACCACAGTTTTGAGAGAGGCAATTAACTCCTTAACCTAAAGATGTGCATTGACATGCAGCGTTGTTAATGGTTCCCTCGCTAATCACTTCTGTGGTCTTAATCAGCTGACACATGCATTCCTCAACTCCAGACAGCTTTTCAGACAGCCAAAATTAACGACCCTCCTCTAACGCAACCCCTACAACACTTCCTTAATACTTTCCACGTTGCACATGTTTTCTTAATATACAAAGCTGTGGTATATTGAATTTGTGGGTGCAGCATAAAATTAATATAAAAACAAATAACACTGACTCTACCATGCTGATTTTATTGCTCTGGTTTGTATTTTATTTATTAAAACCCCTTCTTCTTCTTTTTCTTTTTTTTTTTTTTTTTTTTTTTTTTTCACTTCAGTGAGCTAGCTGACAAATTCCCAAGCTCTTATGCTGGAGCTCTGCAGAACTTGGGGGATTTGTTGGAAAATTTAGTTTGAGCTAACAACCCTCTTGAGACAGAGCTCCAATTCCCCTTTCAATTATAAACTTGAGATGACAGGAGACCAGCAACAACCTCAACCAGACTGTTATCACCTCCAGTAACTTCCTCTTCTCAGTGAGGCTCCGGGAGGTCAGGTGTCCCCAGATTTAAAATAGTTCCCCCCAGCAATGCTTAGCTTCTGGCTGTCCTGGCTCCCGTAAGGAAAGGAGGTCCATGGGTTGCCATTGCTGTAACGTGTCTGAGTTGACTCTCCAGGAAGAAGGTTGCTGAGCCGATGCTTTTGCTGCAGCTGGTAACCTTCGCCATTAAGCAGCCTCGCAGGGTTTGGGCACTGAGACTGGAGGGTGATTGGCGTTTTTCAAGGTAAACATGAGGATTTAGTTGAGAAGTAGCTGCTGCCACAAATGTTAGCCTAGCTTTCAGCACCAATGGTGATGATTGGTGTGCAATGTCAGCTCAAGAGGAGAGGCCATAACCTCTAGGGGAAAAAAAAAAGGCCCAGTGGTCATGAATGAGAAATGCACTGTGTACTGTTTAATCCTCCTCGATTTAGGGCTGACTGGAGGACCAGGAAAGCTACATTTTGTTTCCAAATTTGAAGAAAAAGACAATTTATACTGTTTCTTCCAAAAATGCAAACCATGACTATTTTAAAAGATTAGAAAAAAATCTCAGTAGGTGAAACTACAGATAATGTCAAAATAAGTTCTTTTTAGAAAAATAGATAAATTTGGTCTAGCTTTCCCAGAAGTGGCCTGTGACTTAAGTTCTTTCAATTTTGCCTGCTCAATATGCGGCACCTTAAAGAGACTTGGATTTGAGAGGCTTTGAAAATAAAAGGCTTTTGGTTTGTCTACATGAACAGATATGGAGGGTGAAGCCAGAGTTTGATGATCTTCTGCAGGCTCATGGCTATTCCCTTTCCATCAGCCTGTTGGTCCATCGCTGTCTTGCCCCACCACCTGCCCTCAGCCCCTCATTGCTCTTGATATAGATATCCCAAAAGGTCACTATGGAGTTAAAAAAGCTTTTTTCCCCACTCATGCCTATTGAAAGGATGCTCAAGTTTTGTTAGTTCCTCATTCTTGATGCTCTTTTCTGACATTGTTTTCCATTTCTCTCAGCTTGCACGTGAAAATGGGACACTGCCACTTCCCAGTTCACCTGCTCGTTTCCTGCCGATCCTGATGAACCGTCAGTAATTACCTGCGTAAGCTATATTTACACGGGGCAGGGTTTGGTGGCTCAGGGTGCTCCATTGTTTTCTTTATTAGAGTTATAAATCCATAGGGAGATTTTACTTTTTGGATTAGAATCTGTTTTAACTGAAACTTAGAAAGCCTTGAAGCCTTTGAATAGTACATGCCCCCAAAAAACAAAAATGAGGAGAGGAGAGGAGAGGAGAGGAGAGGAGAGGAGAGGAGAGGAGAGGAGAGGAGAGGAGAGGAGAGGAGAGGAGAGGAGAGGAGAGGAGAGGAGAGGAGAGGAGAGGAGAGGAGAGGAGAGGAGAGGAGAGGAGAGGAGAGAGATCTTGGCAAAGAAGCGTGGTTGATGATGTCCTTTCAGTTACATCAGAACTGAGACTAGGACAGAAAAGATTTGCAGTAATCGAAGACAGCACTGGATCTGAATCCACAGACTGAGACTTTGGCAGGGATTGAAATGTCAGCTTGCATCCTGTTCCCCATTTCATCTACCTCCCTTACGTCTGTTTTCCACAGACAGAAACGAAGTTCCCGTCTGCATTCCCCAGCCTCCTGCAACCACCCCAACAGGTCTGCATTGCAAGACCCTGCAATGGCCAAACGAGCTCAAGTGTGTGCACATGTGTGTGAGCTCGAGGGTAGCTCCTGACCTCCAGTGCTTTCAAACCAGGGCTGACCACGCTGCCTACCACCCTGCAACAGAACGCTCTCAGGAGTGGCATGGTGCTTTACTGGCCACCAGCTTGGGGACCTCTGGCATTGGCAGCTGACAGCAGTTGTCCTCTGCAGCTGTCTACATTGCTATCTTTTTCTTTGACTCCTTAATCCCCCTGATTAATACTGAAGTGTCCTGATGGCATCATTTCTCATGGTCCTCTTTTCTTCTGTTGAAAACTAACCTTCCTCAGGTTAGTCACCTTCTGGAAACTGGGTTTTTTGGATGCTTGGGAGGCAAGGCTGAGCTGACATCTTCTAACTCTCTTCTTCAACAGGTCACAGCCTCTCCCACAGTGGGATTTCCTTCCCAAAGACGAAAATGATCCCTGAATGGGATTATGGGATTAGGGAACAAAAATGCCAACAGCCTCTGTGCTCTTTAAAAACACATACCCATTTCTACAAATCTCCATCATGTCAGGGGCCACCTCACTTCTCTGAAGCCACGTTCATGCTCTGAAACCAAGAAACTCTGCTCTCTGGGGTACGTTTCCATGTGTAACCCACTTCCCAAATCAACCACACCTTGACAGAAGTATTGCTGTTGGAATAAAGCCTGAGGCAGCCCCCATGCCGTGCAGACGGGAGCAGGCAGCGGGAGGTATTTGAGCAGGGAGAGCAGACTGCAAAGGTTTAGGTGACAAAGGGGCTACCAGGCAAAGAGCAAGGAGGCTGCAAGGGTTGAACAGAGGGGAGATGGGGACAAAAGGGGTCTGCAGTAAACTGGCTTGCATGTCTGTGATCTCCAGTGAGCAGCTCCACATGGGGAGGTTAAGCCCTGATCCATGGACATGAAAATATAGGGGACACACCAAGCAACACTGTTTTGTCATTCAACCCGTCATGTTCGATTGGAGGGGGTTGCTGGCATTGGCTTGACTTGGTGTGGTAAAGCACTGGCTTTTACTGGTGAGGTAAAACCATTCAGAGGTTTTCACATGTCTTTGCTGGCTCCTGTTCTCAGTCTGGGGGTACCTGTGTATGGCAGAGATAGGAGGCAATGCCACAGACAGCCAAATTTTTATCTGTATATAATCTGCTCCTGGGACATCCACCACAACAGTACCAGAATACCCAGCAGTCTTGAAGACAAACCAAGCTCTACCCCCTCTACTTCACCAAATGGGAAACTGGTGCTCCTGGAGGCTGCACCCAGCCCTCCAGTCAGGCACAGGTCAGGCCCCAGTGGGTGGTGAGCCCTGGCTGTGTAACCCTCTTGGCATCATGGTCCTACGGCAAGGGGTGGCCTGGGTGTCCTCAATGGGGACAGGTGCCCAAGGCAGCCCACTATGGGACACAGGTGGCTGCTGGGTCAAAGGATGGAGGGTCACTTATTTCACCATCCTGCTGGTCTAGCCAGTCTTCTCCAGGCAAAAGGCACTTGTGGTTTTGAAGGAAATGAGAGATATTTAACACCCAGAAATGATCTTGGCTATGTAATTTCTTGCTGGAAGAGGTAGTTCGGCAAGGTCAACATAACCGACATAATTGGGTCCAATTTCTTTAAACACGCTGCCCTGTATAATGAGAATAACGGAGGCCTTTTGCTGCCAGGTTGTTGAGTCACAAATGTGAAAGAAAGAAACCCAAAATAAACAAATTACTGAAGGGTTTTAACTGGCTCTACTTTGGATCCATTTTTAAGCAAGTCTTCAGCTGTAAGAATACTCAGAATTAAAATTCTGCCTGTATCCTGTATAACAGCATTTGGCACTTCAGTGGAGTTCAGTGTTCAAAGTTCAAAGGATAGCTTGGGTTCGGGCTTATCCGTAGCTATGTTGTCAGCAATTGTTGATTTTTTTTTGCAACGCCCACAGCATCTACAGTTGTGTAAAGCACGTGAGCTCACGTTGGCCTTAAATGAAAGTGGCAGCTATAGCAGCCAAGTGCTGTTCACAGCGCCAGCTCAGATAAACCTCTCTTTCTTCCTCGAGGGCAGCCCCGCTTCCCAAAAGTGCAAACCCCCACAGTTTGTATGAGAGTGTGAAGCACAAACCTCTGCGCTGTAGCTGAAATACGCTTCCCCTGGCCCTCCGCTGCTTCTCAGCTCCTTCACCGCAAGAGGAGGGAGGGTTTGAACCGCCTCGGCCAAACAACGCAGTGCTGTTTGTTGAGCAGAACCGGACAGCTTTGTGAATATCCACGGAGATGCTCAGATATGACCCTAAGTGAGATTTCCTCCCTCTTATAGACTAAAAGATGGGGGCAAAAAGCATCCAGCCCATCTCTCTGCCATCACGGCTTTGTTTTCACTGCATTTCCTCCAGCAAACGTCACGCGAGCTGTCCTAGTTTAGAGTCAAGGTGAAACTTTACTGCCTGTATAAGGCAACGTTGCTTTTTTTCACAGCAAACCGGCAGTCCTGCTTTTCAGTGGCAGCCCAGATGTCACCCACCACTGGCAGCTCACGTGCTGGTTCAACGAGCGAGCGGCACTGCCGAGGTTGACCTCTCTCGGTACCCGGTGCTGGCTGCAGCATGAGGAGCCCCTGCTTCAAACCCAGAAGGCAGCCCTGAATCCCTCCAACTATTTAAGGTAATAAAGCTTTAAATGTAATAAAGCTTTGTTTCCTGGTCTCGGAGCAATTTGGATGGTGAAAATGATAACAGATGTCCCCCCCAGCCCTGGTTC
The DNA here is from genome assembly GCF_965231255.1 of Vanellus vanellus. NCBI lineage: Eukaryota > Metazoa > Chordata > Aves > Charadriiformes > Charadriidae > Vanellus > Vanellus vanellus. Next base: position 136,319,436 of record NC_138905.1, on the reverse strand, counting down.
ATTCCCCCTACCATGTCCCCGCTCCCTCCCTTAAGGCTCTAGCAGTGGGATGGCTTGCTGGTCTTGACGAGGTTTTTTATTCCATTTGAGAGCAGAAGTGGGTCCCCATGCAGCCACCAAAGCACCCAGGAGGCCAGGATGCGACAGCCTGTCTCCTGTACCCACCAGACTTCACCCATCGGTCTCAGGTTCGCAGCTCTTTTAAGGCGGACAGGAGTGAAACAGATTTGGAAAGAAATTATAATTTTTGCCCCGTTCCTTGCTGCAGTTTATTGCACAGCTGCAAAAAATGTGGGTTTGAGTAGATCTGGGCCCCCAAACCTCCACTGGCTTCAGCTGCATGCCTGTCTTCGGGCAACACATGGCAAACCCCAGCTTATAGCTGCTCCAGGGCACCTTCCCTGGCCTCTGGCAGGTGCCATGGGGACCTCCTGCCGTCGTGGCTGGGGGGCACTGCTGTCCGCTGGCAATACAGTCACGCTTTTGCTGTTAGGAGCGTGTATTATTTCTAAACATTTGAAATCATAAAGACTACTATTTATTCAGCAGTATTATTACACCGGCGGGCAGCGGGGGTATGTGGCGGGGGATGAGGGAGGGGGTCCTCCATCCTCCTGCAGCACCCTGTGGGTGGGTGGTCGTGCGCCCTGAAGGGACCTCTCCCACGGCAGGGTGCAAACGAGAAGGGGAACTAGAGCTCGCTTAAGTCAGGAAGCGTTGGCAGGGCTCAGACCGACGTATTGAGGCAAATAGGAGACGTTCCCGGACCACATAAATAAGCCGTCACTTTGAGCAAATGCGTAACCGAAAAGCAGGCAGATTGGAAAATTATCTAAAAATAGTGGAGCAAAGATTAGCAGCCAAAGAACCAGCTCAGAAGCATCAGGACACTCCTGGGCTTATTCAAATCACAAGTTCTTAAAGGAGGATTGCAAAGATGTTGAAAATATACAACCAGCTCTCCACATTTCTCGGGCTTGCCTGAACACCAGGAGAGTGCCGTGTTCCCAGCAGGGCACAGTGGCTACCTGGGAAGTCTTAGCATTTTTAATGAGTGTCATGAAGAATTTTATTATCGCGGAAAGGAATATAATCATTTTCTCAATAAAAAAATCTCCTTAGTCAGTAACTGCTGCCTAGCGCTGAGAGGCAATTCAGCCGTCTTTAGCTGTCATTTCAGAAGACATATGGCAGGAACAAGATCAACCCCATATTGCCTTTCATATCAGGCAAGTTTTCCATTAATAACAGGTTTGTCTTTATAATGTGTGTCTTGGAATGAAATAATTTGAGCTATGTGGGTTTTTATGAGACACTCTAGAGACAGAAGTCAGTAGAAATTTCTGACCAGCTCCTCCCTTTACCTTCCCCTCCTCAGACCCAGCTTAGGAATTTCACAGCCATCCATTTAGTTTTGGTTGTACTTGCGTTTTCTCCTGCCTTTCCGTGATCCTGCTGAGTTTTGTTTTGAAAGCATCACTCATTAAATATTTATTACTTTATTAAACCACTTGGCTTATGAATGCATATTTTCTTTGCCTTATTTTTCCTTAATTTTTTTTAGTGTGCCCATTAAAACATGCATCCCTTGTTGTGGGGTTATAATACTAGTCTAATACTAATACTGGTGCTGGAGCTTGATAGCAGAGCCGCCTTTGTCTCCTCCTGAGTAATGAGACTTCCAAACTGACACCTTTCTTGAGATTGCGGTTTGAGCCCTCACCACGGTGGCCTGAAGCACCAAGCCTGCCATGAGAGCCTTCAGAAGCTTTCCCCCTGCAGCTGTAGAAGTGACTCAGCTGTCCAGACACTGTTGCTGCCTGATCTCTCTCTGGTCAGTAAGGGTTTGGTTATAAATGAGCTGAATTAGTAGCTCGCTGCTGCTACAGGAGGGGAGAGCCCCTTCCCCTCCGTCCCTGGGTCCCCTCTACACCCTCCTCCACATCCCAGTCCGCACCACACACTCCCCAGCTCCCTGACTCTCCTTGCACCGGTTCTGGCACTTGTCTGATTGCAAGATAAGCCAATTCAGACCACTAAAACAGCAAAGCCATGACTTATTAATTCAACTCAAGGTGTCTTGTGAAACCACACCCTCCAGCTAAAAGCACAGCTGTACGTTAAGCTATATATGGGCACAGTTCGCACCGCAACAAGAAGAAGTATACAACCTTTCATTTCTTAAAATTGGAATTATAGATTCTGGAGGGTATGGAAAAACATGTCGGCAGTGGATCTGAAACCATCTGCATTTGAACAGCTGCTAGGTTGCGTGATCTCTTAGAACTGACTTCTGTGTCATTTCTCAGGGGGGGGGGGCTCTCCTGAGCCTGCATTTCTGTGGGAGAGCTTGAACGGCTACACCAAAATGCCCTGTCCCTGGCCAGCAACCCGGCTACTTCTCCGGTTGGTTTGTCCCGCAGCTTCAGAAAGGTCATCCCCTTCGGGCCTCCTGTGTCCTCCAGCCGTGAAGTTGCTGTCTCCTGTGCACCAGGATGCTCCCCAGGCTGTGCTCTACATACAGCAGGCTGGGCACAATGCCGGTGGCAAATTTGTAAAAGGGAGATGTTGTAGTCCTTTCTCTTTTTTGGCTTGCTCCTGCTGTCTCTTATGCGCATCCTTAATTCCCAGAAGAAAAATGTCCTGAGCTCTGGGAGTAATTAGAAAGAGAGCAGAGCAGATAAGCAGTCGCAGTAAGCCTGAGCAGTGATTATAGGGCCGAGTATGTACCTGGGAAGTTATAGAACTACTTTTTAAAAGTACTTTAATGATGAAGCATGCTTTTTCATGATGTATTCTCATTAGTATGACCAGTCTTTCCCTCTACAAAGGAGCAATGACACCTGCCAGGGCTCGCTATCGCTCTCCCCGGGTCATTAGTAAAGTAGGGGAAGTCAGTTTAGAGATCCTGCGCTGGCAGTCGATGCTGGGCGTGCTGCTCCGGCAGCACCGCTGCCTTCCCTCGCCGTGCTGGGTGAGCCTTGCTGCACCTCCCTTTTAGCGGGGACAATAGTTATCCACAGCCTCTCTCCACGGTGTCGTGAGACCGGACTCATTAGCGTTGGCAAAGTATACAGCCACCTGGATAAAAGAGAGAGATAAGAGCTCGGTTTCATTATTTGAAGACCCAGATCAAAGAGCCGAGGGCAGCCTTGATTTACCACTGGAGGTACACCTGCAAGCAATGTCCGAGTAGAAATCAAGCAGTAAAACCACTGACAGTAAAAACAACAATGAAGGCATGAAAAAAAGTTTGCAGCTGGTCAGCTGGAACACAATGAAACAAGGCAAACCAAAAAACAACCACTGGTTTCTCTCTGACACTTTTTACCCTCCTGATGCAGAGGCTTTTAAAACAAAACAAACACTCCACAGGATATATAACTTGCGGGTTTTTTTAAAGGAAACAAGGAAAGGGCAGAAAAGGCTTCCCCCTGCCCCCCCTCCCCCCAATAACTGCAGCTTTTGGAGGAAGGAGGTTCTATGTAAGAAGTTAATGATTGAACAATAAGTTCCTGGTAGTTAAGGCAGGGGCAAAGCACAAATCTGTCTCTGCCTCTATTCCCGGCCACTCTGACAGCCGTCAAAGGTTGTCAAGCCTAAAGCCGCCAATAAATTTTCCTGGTCCCCAGCAGCACACTGTAGTCTTCATGCCCCAATGTCTCAGGTAAGCGCCTTCACATGGTATTATGTACAGGCTGACATGTTTTATATATCCCCTCTGGTTAGTACACACTCACATTCCTGCAAGGTTAAGAAAGGGCATTCCGTGAGAGAAAAGTAAAAGGGTGCAGAAAGGTAGTTCACGGTCATCCAGGGAAGGAGAAGAAGTGGCGCAGACCTTTCTGGGGAGCGAGTTTCGGGTGCCGGGGGGAATTTGCACCCCGACCTCTGAACAGCAGGCATACCTCCACCTGGGCTTGGACCATGGGGAAGCCATCCTTTCCCACCTCCAACGCCATCCATCAGCACGACACGATGAGTTCCCTAGTTTGTAAGGTACCTCAAGACAGACATGATGAGCCGCTGTCTGGAAACCAGTCACCTGAAGAGAGGGGAGAGGTGATGGGGAGCTGCTGGTCACGTAGGACAGGAGCTGTAAATCAGAGCTGAGTGTCAGAGAAAAGGATCTTTCCCCTGGAGCAGCAGAAGGACACCCTCTAACCTTAATCTGTCAAATAATTAAGCCTTCTTCAGCCTGTTTTAGTGCTTACGAAGGAAACACCGAAGGGCGGTGGCTGGGTGGGTTCAGGGAGGTGTATTAAAGATCCCTGCAGGACAGCAAGGAATTGAGGCAGACAGGTAAAGCAGACGTGAAAGAGAGCGGTCAGGACATGTAATGGAATCATTCAGCAAATTTAGGAAACTTGTTTTGATTAAATTTATAAGGAAAGACTTCAAAAAGGGGGAGAAAAAGAGACCACCAACACAGCAAATGCAAGTCAAGCTAATGGAAAGCAATAAGTTTTTATTATTTCAGCAAACATTGGTGGGGGTGGGATTGAAACAACCCCCTGAATCTGAACTCCCCTCTTTAGGAAGCTGATCAAGCTCCAAATTTCCCTGCTGGCCTCAGCTCCTCTGAAGGGCCAACCCAAAGCCCTGGAGATGAACAGTGGGAACATGAGGAACATCAGGAGCAGATCCAGCTCTGTGTGGCTTTGGCTCCTTTCCCAGCAGACACAGTAAAAGAGGGTAGAAATCAAACCTGTGGAGGCTGGAAAGAGTTGAGACACCAGTGGGGCTCCTCTCATCTAGCCGTAGCTGTCTGAAAGCAGGGTGTACAGCTCTGCCTGGCTGTCTCAGCTCTCTTTATTGTGTCTGGAGCCGCAAATGCCTCTGAAGGATGATTCATCCCAACAACTTGAGGTGCTTTTGTGCTATCGAATCACATCCCTTCCCAGTTTGCTGGCGGGGCCCATTCCCCTTGTCACCCACACTGCCCGCACAGTAATCCATGCTGGGATCCCCCCTCCATAATGAGTTTCAAGAGGAATGCTGGTCACTGCTGGCAGGACAGTTTGCTCCAGCATCTGCAGGGATGGTCCTCCAGCCCTGTTGTGGCAGACCTAATACTCTCACATACCTCCACACACCTCCCAGGCTCACGGTACCTAGCCTTAGCGTCCTATCGTAAGAGCTCTGCTGTGACAGCAAAAAGGAGACCTCGTTCTTTCACACGACCGTCTTTCCACTGACCATAGAGGGCACGTGGCTCCCTCAGAGCAAACACCCTGCTTACCGATGGTGAACGTTAAGTGATACCACCTCTACCCAAAAGGATAACGGGGCAGCCATACTCACAGCATTACAACATAGCATTTCTCTGATTCTTAAAATAACTCTGTTCCTGAAACTAATAGCACTTGTAAGATGTCTGTCCTTGGCAATAAAGCCAGTGCTTCATCCACAGAAGTTCCTGCTGCAGAGGAATGAGCATGGGCTGAGATTTCAGACCTTCCTGGAAGACGTGCATTTTTTAAGAAACCAACCCGATAAACTCCTTCCACAAGCAAAGGCATCAGAGTTTAGATGGTGATGAGGAAGCAGAGGGAATGGACTGGAGGGAAAATGAAAAGAGAGCCGGCTGGTGTGCCATTCCTCTCATTGAAAGACTGCTGGGTTTTTCTGTGGGACGTTGCGGTCTTAGCAGAGACCAATAAATTGCAATTGTATTGCCAGGAGGGTAAAAGGCTCTCTAAGGGTTTCCTGTGCCATACAAGACTAAAAAGGTCTCATCTATGGGAGGGAAGGGTGTCCCCTGCAGTGGGCAGTGCTGTTCAAACACGGAGCGCCCAGGCCTTTCGATGCGTGGGGCACGTCAAGGCCTGGGGAACCGCAGTATCTCTAGGGGGAATTCTTCACATCCAGCTTACCTGGCCTTTTGAACACAGTTCAGTGAAAAGTAAGAAAAGCTGGATGAGGAAAAGGTTGCAAGATGAAATAAATTCCTAAAAATATCAGATGCATATATAGCTCTCTCCCACTGCAAGCCCATCCCTGCTTGCTACCTCCCCACACTTCTGCTAAACCAACCAAAACCAGAAAGAGACTATATTTCAAGAAAAATCAAGTAGCATAATTAAGTCTGTTACCATATGCAGCATACTATTCAGGAAGTTACAGTGCAATAAGTTACTGTAAAGACACGAGATACATGTGCTCTCAATAACCACTTATATTTGGACCCTTGTCCCATGCTAAATTTGGCAAGAGCGAGACAGCGTCCACCTCCCCGGTTGAAGGTAAACTTCCTCACACTCACTGAGGGGTAAAAAGTTCCCCCCAAGGGCCGGGCTTATGATACTGCTCTCCTTCTGCCATAGCTCTGCCTACCTGCCAAAAGCTGAGGATGCTGCTGGGTCTGCTCCCTCCCCAGGAGACAGAGAGACCAATACTAGCAACAGGTTATCAGTGTTGCAGCCATTTTTAATGTCTGTTTTTAAAGAAGAGCATTATTGAAACCGTGCATGTTATCTTAGTTTAAACACAGCATTTTTAGCTTTAAAAAAAGCGTGCTTTTTTCTGTGAATTGATATTTTTCACACCCTTCCCCACGTTTATTTCCCTCTCAGCTTATATCCTTTTCCAGATGCGATGCCTTTCACTAAGGAGCGTGGCTCTCACAGCGTACCATTTGTCCTTATGCCCTAACCCCTTACAGCACACACTGTGTAAACACACCAAAAAGAGCTCACTGTCTCTCCACAAGACTGAGAACGACCTCCTTTGGCTTTCAGGTCCTGACAGCACTTGAACCAGTCCCTCCCCTGCCCTCAAACTTTTATTCTTTTGGGTATTTAGCCAGAGATGGAAGAGCCATGTTTCTTCTTACACTCTTATTATTCTCCTTCAAATGAATATGAATGAAAATGAATCAGATCATTCATCAGATCTGATAAGCTCTGCGTGAGCAGGATACAGATCGCCTCTGAATGAACGAATACTGATAAAAACAGTATTTGAAGACAATAGCAAATTCTCTTTTATAATATCAGATCTCCTTTTATGTGCTTTCCACCACCATTCAAGCAGATGAATTTTACTTTTTTTTTTTTTTTGGCCAGAAAATAAATCTGTAAAATGAAAATCATGTGAAAACACATCTGATAGTGATCACCTGGGGAGTCTCACTGGCAAGGCTGGTGGGACAAGACTAAAACCTCTTTTATGATCTTGGAATTGTTTGGTCTGAGAGAGAATAAATATGAATGATACGACCAATTACACAGATCACATTTCAGGTAATAGCCAAATTGTAAATAGTCCCATAGTTCCTATCTAACTCATGAATAAGAAAATAGTTGAACTGCAAAACCAAAATTATGGCTTTCCAGATTCCCTGCCCAGTTCTATTTGACAGATGGAACAGGAAAGCATTGGGCTCAATTACAAATACATGACACAGCCTGCAAGCGCAGAGCTTCTCAGTCTGGCTGGGAGCGCTGATAATCAATTTTCACTTTCAACAGTTTGGTCTGTCATCCATTTTGGACTGACCTCTCTGTTTTTAAATTTTCAGATAGCCTTTCTTAGGGAGGAATTCCTCACCCATGAATACAGAAATATAAAAATATAAATGGCCACCATATGAGGAGCAGATGAAGGACTCTTGAATATCCATAGCCAAATATTCACATCTCTATGATAAGGATCTAGCCAACATAAGCATGTAGTTTGCATCTACATTTTTGGCACCTAATGAAATAGTCTTTTTAAAGTAACTACCGCAGTTCCCTACAGAGAAGTATATGCCTTTGAAGGTATCACAAGAAGATACACTCTACAGAGCAGAAGCACCTACACTTCTCTCCATCGGGTGAATAGGAAACTGGCAATATTCACTTACTCTCTGAGACACCTATTGGGCAGTGGCTGGATCCTCCATGGGAGATGTTTCTCAGTCCACACTGACCAGGGAGCCTAAACTTGTTTTAGGAACCACCTCAGCAGAAGCCAAAGCTGCAGGCAAAAGTCATGTGTTTTCATCTATGCAGCCTGCAGCCCTCCCTACCTGTTCACTGAATCACAGAATCATAGAATGGTTAGAGTTGGAACAGACCTTAAAGATCATCTAGTTCCAACCCCCCTGCCATGGGCAGGGACACCTCCCACTAGACCAGGTTGCTCAAAGCCCCATCCAACCTGGCCTTGAACAATTCCAGGGATGGGGCATCCACAACTTCTCTGGGCAACCTGTTCTGGTGTCTCACCACCCTCACAGGAAAGAATTTCTTCTTAATTTCTAGTCTAAATATACCTTATTTCAGTTTAAAACCATTACTCCTTGTCCTATCACAACAGGCCCTGCTAAAAAGTTTGTCCCCATCTTTCCTGTAGGCCCCCTTTAAGTACTGGAAGGCTGCAATAAGGTCTCCCTGGAGCCTTCTCTTCTCCAGGCTGAACAGCCCCAACTCTCTCAGCCTGTCCTCACAGGACAGGAGCTCCAGTGCTCTGATCATCTTTGTGGCCCTCCTCTGACCCCGTCCCAACAGGTCCACGTCCTTAAATAATAGTCTGTTTAGGATATTGCATGAATGTGCAGACATGCAAAACTTTGGCAAATGCAATGTCAGTTTTAAATATGTCAAAATTCAGCTGCTGAAGGGAACACACTAACTGATACCATGATGCTCACATGCATTGATATCTTTTTTTTCTTTCACAACCAAGAAGCTTAAAATACTCAAAAGCATTAGCAGAAATATGATGGGTAAGCATTACTGCTTTCTGTGCATATAGTTGTGTATTTAAATGCCTATTTATGCATTTAAAGGACAAGACAGAAAAATACACACAGGCACACACACACACTTTCATGTATTCATATTGCTGAAACTATATAGCAAGTGTGGAGATTAGACCAGGAATAGAACCCAGATCTCCTGATGCAAAACTTCTTGCTTTAACCATTGGAGAATAGGTCCCCCTAGCCTTACAGGATGTCAGATTAAAATGTAAAAGAAGAAAAGAATCACAGAAACTTCAAATCAAAGCATGAAACTGAAAATCTGTCAGATCCGTAAAACGAAAATTCTCTCCAAAGGAAAATTCTGACACGATCACATTTTCTCATGAAATTGGAGCTGGAAACAAGGTCATTCTGGGGAAAAAAAAAAAAAAAGAAAAAAAATAATAAGAATAATAATAATAAAACCCCAGTCAGTCTCAGCCACTTCAGTAAGAGAGTCTGAAGGGTTTTGACAAGTACTGTGTCTAAGCCAAAAAACCCCAGGGCTAGATCTTCCACACGAATCAGAAAACTTAAAGGGACATTGTCAAAGTTGGTAGACCAAACATTTGAGCTGCTTTAAACTCAGGGTAATACAGAAGGGTTCACATTTTTCTTTATTAAAAAGAACAGCTGAAAGATATTTATGAAGAGTATGGTGACATAGTTTGCATATTTATTTTGTAACTAAGGATAACAGGCTTTGCAACATTTTCTTGCTGGATTTTAAAGCCTCGCTTACATTGTAGGTTAAAAGATTAATTTCTAATTAAAACTTAGGCATTTTCTTTCCTTTGCTCATACTGAGAAAGCTATGGATAAAATCTGGTGGAAAAATAGTGAGTTAAAATGGGACACAGAGAGGGGGCAGGGGGGGAAATGTTTATTTTTAAGTGCCGCATGGCATCATTCTGTTATAAAAATCTGGCACAAACTGATTTTCTGAAGCGCTGAGAACCTACGGCTCCTTTGAATCCAACAGGAGATCTGAGCGCTCGGCAGACTCTCTGGGAAATCAGGCCACATTGCTTTAGCTTCCCAAGACTTAACCCTGCAACAATTTCTTCACACGTCTAGTTTGCAATACGTGGTTACTCCAGCTGGAGTTAATGGGACACTTCATCGTCATTCTGCTGGTGCTTGTGCAGCGATTCGTGGCTAGAAATCTAACTTAGCACAGATGTAATCCATCCGACCGAAGATGAGTAAAGACTAAGGCCCACGGTGTGAGCCAGTCGCACCAGGCTCCAGTTAGTGGAGGAAACGGGTACTTCTCAGGCACGGGCCACCCCTCGCTTGTCCCAATCCCAGCACACAAACTAGAGCACAGGCGCGTTCAGGAGCACGGGCGTGCAGCACAAACCACTGCAGGAGGTCGCGGTGGATCCCGCTGACTTCCATGAATGTCCTTCTGGGTTTTGACGTGTTTGCTGCTGAGGCTCAAAAAGTCTGGATGGAAAGAGAGGGGTGGAAGGGAGGACGAAACTGGTTAGTATCTCGTAGCCCACCGCAGCTGGTTCCTACATTACTGGCCACATCTGTTCACCAGGGCCGAGGGTTAGCTTCACATGGGGGGCATCCTGGGGAAACATTAGGTTTTCTGCAACTTACGTAAGGAGGGTCAGCACCTCAGAAGGGCTTCTCAAAATACAGCATGCTAAGCAAGGTTAGATAAGGATTTTAACATGAAAATATTACTAAGTCATCTGGCAGCATGTAGTCGGTCCAGAATATGAGTGTGTTACTGTTGAATTAGTCAATACGCATTTGCATTGGTTGGTACTTTGTGTATTTATCCATGTTTCCCTTGTGATCCTTTCTCTACTGGTGTCCCTGGAGCATTTTAGGATGTGTAATAAGTAATTTGGCAAAAATTTTGCTTCAGCTAAAATGAATGTGTGCTTGCTATGGCTTCAGCTAAGATGGGTGTGTGCTTGCTGTGCGTTTGGAAAAGGGATAGCGTTAAATAAGATCTCAGACGAAAGCAACAGTTGGAAGCACCCAAACTTGCAGAACAAAGGGTGGTATAGTTAGCTAAGATAATCACAGGAGTGTAAAGAATGAAGAAGCCACAAGAAGGACATGGTGATAAAGACTTCAAGCCTCCCTCCAATGACTACCAGGAAGACTCCTGAGGAAACATATCACCTGCACCACTAGAAGGGAGGGGGCGTGCTCGGGGGTGGGTTGCATTCCAAGAACTCATTGATTATGTAATTGAGGGTGAGTTGTGTTCTGAAAACTCATTGATTATGCAAATTGTGTTCCAAGAAGAAACATGAATAAGTATAAGGAATACAAAATAAAAACAAGTGTTTGTGCACAGGAGTAGGAATCCCCTGTGTAACTCCCAGCACTGTAATAAATATTCTTCGCTCCACTGAATTTGCCCCAGACTAAAATTCAATACAGTGAGCGCGTTTCTCACAGGATGTGAGCCTAGTTGCATTGTGGGGACGTTTAGAGGCTGATCCTCTAGGTAAGGAAGACCAAAGCCAGACCTGATACTGGAAGAAGCCTTGTGCTGGTACCAGGACACTGTATCTCAGGGCTGCAAGGCTGCTGTGTCTTTTTGCCGCCTTTACTGTGAGGGGAGCAGTTTCCTAGAAGATGACCTGGCACCTGCAGGCCAGGTGCCTGCCTCTGTGCAAGTGGGTCATTAAAATGGGAGCTGGAGATGTAGGCAACCTCCCTATTGCCCGTGGCAACTTTCTGCTAGCTTCAGTCCATAGACATTGAGGTGATACGCGTGTGGCATGAAGAGCCTCCCATCTTGCTGGATACTGTAGCGAGTACAGAAGTGAGGCAAAGCAGGGAACTGGAGGGACCAGCTACCAAGTTGGTGGCCATCACATCACAGAGTGAGAAGCCCACTGGCCAACAGACAATTCAGGATGGGATAAATGGCATTGATAAAGAGCCGCGTGTGTCTTATTCTTCACCTCAGCAGGACAGGCACTCAGGAAGTACCTCTGAACATTAAGAAGAAGGATGTCTTGGTCTTTTAAACTCCAAATCCCATCCCTCACCCCATCACCAGGCTGCTTGGAAAGGTAATAGCATTGCCCAAAGCTGTGAGTTAAGCAGTGATGTGCACCAGCAGGAACACCTTGGTCCGTAGCACCTGCAGAGACACAGAAGGCCATCGCAGGCTCTGCACACAGAGGTCTTCCCAGAGGAGCTGAGACAACTGACTGACACCCATCCCCTCAGTTTCCAGCCTCAGATTTTTATCAGCAAAAGGACATATCTCTTGCCAGTGGGAAAGCTGATGGAGGGGGCAAGTCTTACGCTTGCCTCTCAGAGACGTTTGCTTCAGCCTTCAGCCTGAGACTCCTCATCCCTTCTTCTAGCAATAAGCGCTTGAAAGTCTTTCTGCAAAACTCAAGAAGAGATCATTCTTTCCATCACTGATAGAAGATGTTTGGTGATGAAAATCTTCTTAAGGGTGGGGGACTCCCTCCTGTACTAAAGAGATTTAGACTACAACAGTATTCTTGAGTCACTCCGTGAGAAAGCACTTCCAAGTGAAGATTTCTCAAGCTTGAATCAGTTTCACTTTCCACGTAATCAATAAATATTAATTAGGTGAGGAAGAGAAGAAAAAATACCCCCCTCGCCATGGGGAGTCTCTATTTTTTATTAAATTTACAGATAATTTTTGAAGCAGGGCCTGGATGCTCTTTTCTCTGGCCAAATAAACTTCAAATTTTCTGTGGTGTGAAGAGCTATTCTCATCTCAAGATAGGAATGAATTTAATTCCTTCAATCTGTCTGAGGACAGAATTGAATGCAGATCTCCAGTATTTTGAGGGTGGTCGCCAAAAAGTGACCCTTTGCTGTAATTCATCAGCTACCGGGTAAAACATCGTTGTCATTTTCAGCTGCACACACTGTCTGATTTTGGGGCAGATTGGATCCCATAAATTTCCTTGAGGCATGCCAGGCAGAGCTAGTTGAGAGACAGAGTAAGGGAACACGGAGACTGGGAGTCTCAGTAGGGTTTGAGCTATTGAGTTCTGATGAGACATATAAGAGTGGACGTAAGAGCATGCAGATTTAAACTCACCGGGGAGTGGGGGCATGTAGGTTTCTATGGAATTATATTTAAGGGCTTTAGGACATACGTATTGTTTGAGGTGAGTATGTTCTTTTGTTGATTTGCGCTCCAGTCCCTGTAGGGTGAGACATTCCTTTTTAGGAATCAATTGGTATATCAGAAAAAAGGGCTGACCCCATTCCTTAATGTATTGTGATCCAGTAGGCTGCCTGGGTAGCCACAAGTTATTGTTTTTAATCATGGTCGTGTGATACGAGTGATAAAGAGCAGCTCAGGGAAGCAATGTTCTGCTTGTGCATGGAGACGTAAACACTGACAGATCTGACATTTAATTGCATACATTGTGTAAAACCAGGAGACAGCACTAATCTCTCATAAATCTCCCCTTTTAAATTATGCATACAGATCACTGTGTCTCCGCTGTAGGTTGTTTCACCCTGCAGAAACTAATCTTGGAGCTGCTTCCATTCAAAGGACCCTCCAGCAATACCCAGGGATGAGTCAGCTTTTCAAGCAGAGGGAACAACTTTGGTCCCTGCGAGTGGCTGAGAAATTCTTTAAACTTTGACTCAAAATTAGTGTAGCTCTGCTCCTTTTGCACTCATTTTTTCTACAGCTGATGAACCCCTGCCGTGGGTTTCATAATGTCCTTTGCACTTTCCCACTTCTGCAATTCATTCTGGTTCAGCCCCGATTTCCAGTTGAGCCTGGCGGTCTTTATCATCTTGTTCTCCATAGGGATCAGCAGCGTGACGACATCCTTACAAGGGATCCATGTTGCATTCACCTTGTTGGCCCTTTCATTGTTTACAGAAGAAAAATAGTTTGCTAAAAGACCCATATAGGGACAGCAAGTCCCCAGGAGGCAGGGTTCGGTAAAGGTGGACAAGGAGGCAGGGCTTACCCGGCGGCATGTGTCGACATACCGTGTGCTGCAGGTGAACTAGCTTTGGGAGCCAAAAGTCTCAGTCTTAAAAAGGTTATGAGAAGATGAAGGGGATGATAGGAAGTGTTTTAGTTTTTGCCAAGACAACCTTGTTTCTTTCTCTGCCGCAGAAGTAGGAGTGCACCACATGAAGCTGACTGCACTTGTCTGATCCACTTTGCTTTACTGTCGAGGTTGAGTGGAGGGACCTGAGGAAAAGAACGTGTCTCAGAAAAAAATCCTTTTCAGAGGACTGAAAATCCACCCTCAGATTTTCTGTTGACAGTCACAAGAATTAGTTAATGAGGCTTCCACGGATGTCAACACAAGTATAGCACCTGTTTCAGTCTGTTCATTTGGCATTGGGAAGGAGATCAACTTGGTGGTTTGGTGAGGTCATCTGGAATATGCTGTGACTATGTCCTCAAACATGGGGAGACTCCTGGGAGAGCAATGCTATTTCCAAAGTCCCCTGCCTTTTCCTCAGTTTATCCTCTATACACAGCTGCAATCTGTGATCCTAAACCAGACTGTGTTCATTGAAAGCATCACTTACCAATTAGTGTGCTAACATCCAGGTAAATTATTATTCTCAGTCTTTCCCTTTGAATGCCTGGACCTGGATTCCCTGCGCCTAAATCACGCTCCTCCTTCTGCCTAAGAGAGTGCAGGAGCAGCTCCTTATCTCTCCAAGGGAATAGCTTGAATGTTCCTACTTGCTGATAACAACTTAGTTTCGTACCAGATGCTATAGATGCCATAGATGCCACTATTGCCTATTTGTACCCCATAGCCGGAAGGCACCCATCCAGATCTCCCCTTGTTCAAAGCAACTGCTCATATTCTTTGCCCGCTCAAGTCTCTTGGTTGGGCTTATAAAAAAAAAGGCAAGGGAACCAGCTGTAACCAGTGTACTTGTTTTTCTAAAGAGTCTAGGCCAAGGGATCTCACACACAGATTTCAGTTTAGGGGTTCTTAACAGTTTGCTGGCAGGGAGGATTTCTTTGTCCTGTCAGTATTTGAGGGGAGTGCTTGGTCAGCCCTAACCTCTGCCGTGGGTTGAATTCCCCACCTGGTGACAGCTGCATTTACAAACAAGCATGGATTCCATCTTAAATTATTTTCCTTCCTCTGTGAGGAGCAAGTGATATGCTATAGACCAAATTTTTCCCAAATGCAGTTCCATCTGTAGAGACATGGGCATGGGTCAAGACATAGCTGACAATTCACACAACGTGTCAGAAATGCATTTCTCTGTGCTGACCTAATTCTCTAGTCTGATTTTGAGGATAAACTGGAAAGTACAGACTATTTTTCATTAAAACAAGGATTTGGCCACCTTTGTTAAACTGGAATTAAGTATCTGAACACCGACAAGTAGAGATCACCTGTGATGTCATGTGCCAAATGGAAACGATGAGCAGGCATCCGTGTTTATGTCAAATCATGCTGGAAAAATAGTGAAGAAGGACAAAAATCGTATAGCTGCACCTGAAGTCGCAGGAAATGCCAAGGAACCTGGTTTTCCTAAAGGTTGAGCATGTTAGGATAAACTTTAGTCATATTTCAACAATGTTTAGAGAAATCCTACCTCTGGCTTTAGTTCAGGTTCATTCCCAATAGAAAGATGTGAAACATGTAGCAAAAGAGGTGGTCGAACTTTAAGAAGGCCTTGGATGAAGTTGACAAGAGAGCCCACCAGATAAGTCATGTAGAGTTTTGAAAATGAGTTTATTTAATTTTATACTAATCTGAATCTATTTTTTCCCCACTTCCTCATTTATCACTGGGACCACCTCTGTGAGAATGACATCTCTGTTTCTTAGACGGTCCTTTGCCACCGGTGCACAGCCGCTGGCACATGGTGCCATGACTCCTGCAGTACTGTAAGCCCTACAGGACTCAGCATGTTTTTGACTCCCGTCTGATAGGAGAACAGTACTGGCAGTGTATGTGGCATCATCCACCTCTCCGCCGCATGCAGATGAGTACTTTATGACATTATAATTATTTCTCAGTAATTAAGATCATACCCCAGACACAAGGGAGAAGAGTGAGCCTACCTTTTAAAGCTGTTTTTTTTAGAAGTATTTCGGCTTCTGGAAACTTCAGGATTTTTATGTGGGGGTGGGGATCCCTGCATGGGAAATTTAAGTCTTCTGACAATAGTTTTGCTTTTCTTTTTGCTCAAGGGACAGACTGAGAAGCTGTTTATGGGCCTTGTGGGGTCTGTGCATTGTAATCTGATTGTAATTTATGTCTTTGAAGAAATACACCAAATTCCACATGTTGGTCTCGACCTGGTGATCAGTGTTTTGTCTTCAATCAGTGAAGTCACTGACTGGGGTGAGTGGGAGCAGAGCTGGCATGATGTTTTTATGCAAAATTTCTGTAGTAACAGATTTACCAAAAATGACTTTATGACTATTTTTTTTAAATGTTATGCAGCAACAGAAAACAAACATTCAGAAAACAAAAATCATTCTATGTTTTCCTCTTCTGAAACAAAATATGATAACATGTCTTTAAACGTTTGCTCAGTTACAGAGAGACCTGGACCTCAGCTCAACAGTAGGGTTTCACCACCCAGAATCATAGTCTGGATGCTGCAGGTGAGAGCGGGGGATGACAAAAAGGGCTTCAACCCCACACTGTGGTTAGCTGACAGACTTCATCACTCTTGAGAGTCTGGTTTGATTTTCTGCTTGTCCAAAAAATATCTTCTGACTTTCAGACTTGCAGCTGCAGAAGGGGCATGGTTGTTGGCCTCGGAGCAGCTCAGCCTGTTTGGTACCTGTGTGGTCTGCACATGCTTTGTTTGCTTACAGGAAAAACTGCAGTTCAGATTTTAAGTTTACTGGGGGCCTTGCTGCTTTCCCTTAGGAAAGCATGGCTGGCTCAAAGGCTTTCTTTTTGGTGTCTCACTTGTTGATCTTGCTTGCAAGTCATGACACTCCCAATGGGGCGGAGATGGACATAATGTTCCTACAGTCGCAAGCACCCCGCTGCTGGCCCAGTCATTTGTGGGGTGACCCCACTGCAACCCACAGAAGGGGCCTCCAAACAGCTGCTGCAGCATCGTGTCCTACAGACACGTGTGAAGGGATACTGGGGGCTGGAGAGAGCCCACAGAGTTTAGCTTCCACGGATTTCGCTTCTCAGACCTTTAACCAACAATTGCACTCATTGCAAACAAAGTAAAGGCTGTGTATGCTCCAAAATGCTGATGAATGTTAGTGCCACAGTCAAACACTCCTTTCATTGGCTCGGGAAAAATAAATGTGAAAACATTTTCAACTTTTTGTCTTAAATTGCCTCGGACTGAGGCCAGAATTGTGCCATTTGTTTTTGTGTGGGTAGACTTCTGCAAACGTCAGGCAGCGGGGACGTTTCTGTGCCGGTGCTGTAGGGCTGAGCTGGATGAGACCACTCGAGAGGTCACAACTTCCAGTCCTCCTGTAGGACTTCAAGCACGGGCTCAACTTTTCTGTACAGGGAGCATTTCTTCTAAGTCAAGGAGGCTGTTCACAGCACAGGAGTTTAAACATGGGTGTAAACCTCTGCACGACCAGGTCTGAGTTTATTATCTGTGCAAACGTGGCTGGCGCATTATAACTAGCAATTGTTCAGAAAAGGGCTTAGAGATACAATCACAGCTTTAACACCAAGGATTATGCAAGAAAATAGAGACAAAAGGGGAATTCTTTTCCTTTTATTCTATTTCCCCGTGCAAGTATTATGAAAGGACTCTACATGCCTTTTTTCATCATTTTCCCACAGTCATTTATAATAATCTCTTGGAAGAATCAAACTGAAATTTTAGTCCTTAAAGGAAAAATTTGCTCACTCATGCATTTGTTTTGTTATGTACATGTTCATGTGAGCTCAGATGGTGCCATGAAATGGAGTTCATATCTGACCTTCAAAAAGCCAAAGCTTATTTGGGAAAACCGCATACGGGCAGTTAAAAGGGTTGCACAAAGCAGATCCCCAAACCAGCTAGTGAGATGCTAAGTCTGGCAGTTTCAGCAAGTCCTCTACATCAGACTAAAGCCTGCAAGATACATTTTAAAATCACCCAGGAAAAAAACCCAACATGCTCTTCTAATATGTGTCAGAAAAACTAATTAGCTGAAATTGTTTCTCATGACCAGTAACTCAGCAGTTCTCCTCCAGCCTCTTTGTTAGAGAATCTGCATAAAAATAGCAACAAACAGCCTCCGAATCCTTCTAAACACCAGTCGGGCTTAAATTTATCTCCCATAGTGCTTCCTTGTGACAGTGGCGATGACAGCGTCGATTAGATAGAGCTGGCACTTCACACCGTGTGTCACTCCTCATTATCTGATGAGAGCCCCTGCGAGAGGCAGGTGCCGGGGAATGAAAGATTAGGTGCAGCGCGTGTAATCAGCCTAAATCCCTCACTACCTCCGCCGAGCGATAACAAAATGTAAGCGGCTCTCTCCTTTCCACAAATTCTTCCCCCTTTTCGCCATGTGTGTGAATCTGCAGGTTTAATTACCCTAGCCGTGGCTGAGAAACCGCACAGCAGAGACCAGCATTTCCAGGATGAGGTTGGTTCCGGACCGCAGGCTTGTATTCCAGGCGATTTCTGTTCTCCGAGGAGTATGTGCAGTCCTAATTACGCTGCCTTAAACCAACACGCAGAAGTTCCCCTCCCTCCCTTCTGTGCAGATGCTTAAGCTTTTCTTCCTCAGTTTCAGCAGATCCTCTTTAATTCTCCCTAACGGCTCTCACACTCCCGGCAAATAAGCAAGTGAATTTTGCAATTGAATGAACATAATGAAAAAGCAAGGTGTGAGGCTTGGCGACATGGTCTGGATTTTGACACTTGCCACATTAGTTTTAATACTTCTTAATGTGCCAGTCAACGTTTGACAGTGTGGTTGTTAGAAATGAAGCTCCAGTAACGAGATCTAGCAAGCTTCGTGGAAAAAAGACAACCGTTTTTTGGTGCCAATTACCAATGAGAACTACTTGGGCTTTCTGCACGCTTTCAGAGACAAATTGCGCCTCAGATTTGAAATGAGAGCACCGGCTTGTTGGGAGGGAGCCAGGCCACGCCGGGTAAGACTCAGACACCTGGCTACGGGAAACGATTTGTGTATGCTGGCCACAGAAAAGAAAATACATAGCTAGCTTTGGGGAGGAACCGCCTACCTCTTACTGTCTTCCTAGGCTCTCCCAAGTACAGATTGCCTGCAACCAGCTCTCCTGCTAGAGATATGTATGGGAAGCCGTCAAGGAGGCAAAAAAGGCGACTGCCATCCCCACATGAGAAATTACGGACCACAGGAAAGTGAATGGGCAAAACCAAAACGTTTCAGCGGTCATGAATTCAGGTTACAGCTGGTGAAATGGCAAGCGTGATGAGTGGAAACCTCTCAGTGTTTCGGCTGGGGCATTAATAAGGTAGAACAGAGGAAAATACTCCTGTCTACTGAAGAAAATAGCCGAAAGACAGCGAGGAAGAAGTGTGGTGGCGGTGTGTGGGGATGGCAAAGGACAGTGCTATGGTGGTGGCTAGTAGCATTCAGAATCACTAGCCGCAGTCAGCACCTGTGGGCACCCCTGCTCTGACCTGCCAATACAGTCCCGTGCCATCGATCGTACAGTTTAATCGTGGCTGGACGAAGCACCGGAGGAAGCACTGTGGGGGAGAGTCTCGCATTGCTGGGAGGTGAACTCCAAGCCCTCTTTGACTTTCTTGTCATACCAAATGTATATCAGTAAAACCCACATGGTTGCTGCTTGGATAGATGTGTATGAGATGGTCCCCACAGTGCGCTGATGTGACATCGCTGTGCCGGGCAGAAGCTTTACCGCCTGGCTGAAATGCCTGCCTAAGCACACCAGCCTTCCCAGGGGACAATCCAGATGTGCCAGCGGTCTCCTTCCAGAGACTGAAATCCAGCCAGGGGCTTCTGTTTTCGGCTGGTGCTCTGGGCATTTGGCTGAAAAATAAAAGGATCCTCCTGTCTCTCAAGGAAGCACAAGCCAGGGAGAGGCCTGGGGAGAAGACCTGAATTCCAGCTCAGGCTGCATCTCCCTTAAGCTGTTTAAAAAAGCAGCCTTGCGTTTTGCAGTTACCATCACTGTCCGCTGAGTCAGGCCTGCATGGAAAATCAGTATTTTCTGCTTTGGAGAGGTAAATAACTACACAGTGTTAGGCCCGTGCAGTGATTTGGGAGGAAGAAGAGTTTCCCATCCTACCCTGAGTCACCTCATGCCCGATGTAGTGGGCTCAGAGGAACATCTTCCCCTCCCCAGCAAGGGGCCACGGCCTTGCGCTAGCTGGGAGGCAGGCATGATTTGGCAACAGCTGATGCAAATGTTTCCCAGACCCCGGGGGAAAACATTTAGTCATACAAAAATCCCAGTTGGTTGCTTCATACTTAAACTGCTGCCCTGTGCAGCTGAAAAGTTAATCTGGGGAAAATGGCCAGATGACAAAGTAAGGAAAATACAGTTAAATGGCCTTAATTTTATTTTTAGCAATTGATGTCTCTGGTGGATGTAGTAATACTGGACATAACCCTTATTTAGAACTCTACTATTTGATCTTTGTGGTCACGGAGCATGTGTTTCTGAGTACTGAACATGAAAATAGGAAAAAAATTCACTGCTCAGGAATGGGGCTTGTGGGAGAAGAATGTATCAAGTGAAATATATGTTTTTATAGGTGGCAATTTCTCCTTGTTTTATTTTCTTGCATTTAGATCCAGTCATTTCTACTCTGTACGTTTGCTTTTCTGTATGAAAATTATAACCATGCTGAGTATTTCTAGTGTCGTGCTAATTGCAACAAACCCACAAAAAGGACATTTCTTGTTTGACATTTATTAAATGTCACTGATTTTCCAGTCTTGCAACCTGACCCATAAGCTGAACAACTCTGAGCTCCACTGAACCTTTGCCAGATATATGGCCAATTACTGCAACCTTCTCAAGATGTGAATCTACCTCTTCTGCATGTGCAACCACTGTGATACCAAAATAATCCAAGCTTTTGGAAACCATGCTTGGGATAGGCTGGTGAGAAGAGAGGAGCCCCTGGGAGGCATCGTTATTGCTTCACATCCCTGAAATATCCCATGCAAACAGTCAGGTTCCTCTGATGACCAGGCAGGTAGTCTTGTCTATGAAAAACAGTTCACTATCCCTGTAGGAAGGCAGAGTGGCAAGCAGGTGTACAAATGCCCCAATGTACAAATCACCAAGTAAAGCCTCTTTTCTACTGTCAAGGGGTGGAAAATGCAGATATTCACTACTCAGATCTTATATCACAGAATCATAGAATGGTTTAGGTTGGAAAGGACCTTGAAGATCATTGAGTTCCAAACCCCCTGCCATAGACAGGGACACCTCCCACTAGACCAGGTTGCCCAAGGCCACTTCCAGCCTGGCCTTGAACACCTCCAGGGACGGGGCCTCAACAACCTCTCTGGGCAACCTGTTCCAGTGCCTTACCGCCCTCAAAGTGAGGGTGGTATATCATGTGGTATATCATGACCCTAAAGGTGAATGTTTTTCAAGAATAACTAATAGAGATGTTCAAAATCCAGAGTACGTGAAACATAATGATAGTTTTGCCTACATAGGTAGCTAAGTCTGCTCCCTGGCTAAGAAAAACACATCATATATATATATGCATTTGGCTACTCACAACCTGAAGTCTTTCTGCTGCTCCAGTGATGCTATAGGCCCTCCACATGGTGCTCATCCAAGTCTTGAGCACAAATCACACTGTGTTCTCATGAAAGTCAGTTTTAGAATAAGTTGTATGGATACACAAAACCTCTTCCCACAAACAGATGTTTGGGATCTTGGACAATGTGCTGTGGCTCAGCATTCATTCTCATTACATGAGCATGGAAATCCCAGAGGAACTGGGAGCTGGCAGCCCTCATAAGCCTCCTGGCATGCCCAGTGGAGGCAGAGAGCCTAGGAGTTTCTAGTGGCCTCTTACAAAGCTGCAGAAGAGAAAAATGTAATCTAATGAGTACAAGAGAGCAGTGGAGAGAGTACATTTTACAGACATTTTCTAAAAAGGCCCTCAAGACTAATTGTGTGAAGTGGTTAGGAAAGCGTAACAGCCTTCAGGATATGCTTACCGCTTCTCAGAGAAGACAGCATGAATTGGCTGGATCCAGTATAATGGTCTCCTCATCAGCTGGTAAAAACTGTTGTTAGCCCTAGCACACCGCATGTTGTGCACAGGATGCCTGTGCAATAGGCTGTATATCCCTTTATGTGCATAAAAACTGAACAGCAGCTGAAGAACTGCAGGGTCCGACCAAGGAGATGTACCTGATGTGCTCAGCAGAGATGTATACAGCCCCAGACTTATTTGGCTGGCCAATGAACTACAAGGATTTGGAGGGTTAAAAAAAGTAAAGTTCAGTGCGTAAGTCAGATTGAGAATGGTCACATAATTGGATCATTAGACCACTGGAGTCCTTTGGAGGACCCTGACACAAGAATCACCTTCAAATCTTCCCCACCATCTGAGAGGGGTGGGGACGGAAGGAAGTGATGGACAACATGGCACTGGTGTGTGAGTGAAAAAGTTTCTGGAAATTGCTGTCTTCAGGGTCGACTCGAAGCGCTGACTCACTGTGCAAAATTACCATGCTGTGGCAGATGATGGCTGCATCGATGAATCCAGGAGAACATCACCACATGGAGGGAGCATGCCAACCCAACCCACGTGTTGCAGTGCTCTCTGTGTCTTACCCAGTTTGTCTTCCCAGATGGCCGAGGGGCCTTCATAGCCACGGTCTGTCTGTTTATTTGGGGGTTTCTATGGTAATACTTAAAATTTGCATCCCGAAACTTACCTTGTTCTAACCTGGTCATTGTCTAGACAGCACACGCTGGAGGAGAGAAATTATCCATGCTATAGAAACTGCAGCCTGCATTCCTGGGTTGTTGTTTATTTTTTTTTTAGAACCAGGCAAACAGAAAGTACTTGTCCTACTTTCTAGTCAGTAAGCTGAAATTCTGCATGTTTAATTATAAATCAAATAATTGACTACAAAGCTATTGTGGTATGGCCTTCCATGCTGTTGATGGTTTTAATTGCAAACTGTTACATGATGTGCTTCAGTAACAAAGAATGAGCCCTGAAGTAGAGGAGGAAATGTCCTACTTTGACTCTATTTTTACAGTGAGGATGCAGGAAATTTTCTGATGTGTCAGTCCTCTCTGTGACGGGCATGAACAAGAGTACTAAAGGCCACATAAGTTGCCAGTTGGGGCTGGGCTGGTGGTGCATTCAACATTTGTGGGAACTGTATAGGAACTTGCTGCAGACTGTTTCTTCTGTCCCTTTTTTGGGACCCACCTTCACAAGAGTCACGGTCTTCCTAATCCCCAAAGAAGATCTTGCATGGCTCACCCTGGAGTTGAGGACGAGGCAAACCATGGTGTGTGTACCGAGAGTTTTCATCACATCAGGCGTCCCCCCTGACTGGCAGTCACCAATGTGAGTAAGCAGAGGATGGTGCTAAAGCTCCCAAACTCCTCAGTGTCCGTGGTACAACCCATTGCCTGGGGAGGCAGGTGCACCTCTCTCCTCTCCCTGGCCACAGGGATCGTAATGGCCCTCATTCCCCTGTGAAACACTGTAAAATAACAACCCTTGATGCCAGGACCTGTAAGAGGAGTCCCAATGGAAGTTAGAGGCTCTCCTTCCCTCAGGGTCTCGAATGGTGTTAGGCCCAGAACTGACACACATTGAATCCTCTGGGAGGTGGTGGCACCTGCTTCTGCTGGACCAGAACACTGCCTTTTGCTCTCCCACCATGCTCCATCTTCTCAGTAATCTCCTTGTAGGTACTGGAAGGTCTCCCTGAAGCTGTCCCCTCTCCAGTCTGAACAAACTCATGTCCTCCAGCATCTCCCTGCCAGCCAAGTGCTCCAGCTGGGTAGCCCTCTGCTGAAGTCCCTTTGGGTGATCAATGACTTTGCTGAATCAGGGGCCCCAAAACTAGACACAGTACTCCAGATGTGTTCTAGCAAGCGAAAACTAAAGGGAGATAATAGCTTTTCTTGGTCTACTGGCCAAGCTTCTGTTGCTATAGCTCAAAATGCTTTCTTGTTTCCAGATACTACTGGTTCTGCCACTTGCCAGGCCCCGTAAGGTGAGGGTTGCCTTGAGTCCCAGAGCCCATGCCATTTGGTGAGACCTCTCATCCTGATCCTACAGAGCTCCTGCTATCCGTGTGCCTCTCCTGCCCAGTGTCCAGCCTGTGGGGGCTGCCTCCAGCCTGTTCCAGGGACATCTCCACTGACTCCAGCAGAGCCCTCTCTTTGCTCCAGAATCCTTCCCAGGCACAGAGTGGCAAAACCCCTTATGATGGAGGCATTGGCACTTCTGGGGCCACCTATGGAGAGATTGTATTGGAGGAACTGTGTCTCCAGTGTTGGACCCCCAGCCTGAGGAAGGTGTCAACACACTAGAGAGACCTCAGTGGAGAGCCATCAAGGCAGACAGAGGGGAAAAGAGCACTTGTTGTATGAGGATAGGCTGAGGGAGCAGGATTTGTTTATCCTGGAGAAGAAACTGCAAATGGGGGGATCTATTTACTGTCTGAAGCTACCAAATGGGAGGACGTGGAGCCAGGCTCCTCTCAGAGGAGCACAGGGAAAGGACAAGAGGCAATGGACAGATTGCAGTGAGAGAAATATTGATCAGATACAAGGAAAAATTATCACAGAGAGGGTGACTGAGCACTGGAACAGGCTGCCCAGAGACACGGGTTCTCCATCCTTGGACAGACTCAAAACTGAACTGGACATGGTGCTGAGCAACTTCTTCTAATTGGACTTGTTTCGAGCAGCGGACCTCCTGAGGCGCCCTCCAATCTGAATTTTGGGGGAATTTTATAATCTGGAAAATTCTTCACAGAGCATGGATGTTTTCATTGAACTGTGTATTCAGCAGTGAGAAAGGAACCCTTGTGCTCAACTGTACCAAGCAGCAGTCCCTCTGACAGCTCCTCCAGAGGTCCTGGCTGTTCTTTTCCACTCATCTCATCCATCTGTTTCTGCCCTCCCCACCCAGCACCCCACCAGGCTGCAAAGGATTACCTAGAGGAAGGTGTTGAGAGGGTGCTTTTACAGTACCTTGAGCACATTAAGTGAAAAAGATGAATGAGATTTTCGCTCAGCAGAGTAACCTGAAGCGGCAACAATCCTCACCTGGGCTGCAACCAGGACCTATTTTATGCTTGGTATGGGGCAATAAGTGCTGATGGAGAAGGGCCATCAGCCCTCCAGCACCCTAGGAGGAGGAGGAGGAGCTTAGGAGGAAGCTAGGAGGTGGTAGTTCGGACAGAAATGTCTCAGAGGTAAAAGGCAGGGCTGGTGGCAGGTGCCTGCTGAAGCTAAGGACAGGTACAACTTCAAGAGGTCAGGAGAAGTGGGGAGGGGAGACATGCACAGGGACTTGCTAATGGGAGAGAGAAGCTGCAAATCTCTTAAAAGTAATTTTTTCTCTCCTCCTGTCCCCAACTCTGTTTACCCCTGTGAATCCATACCCACACGCGAGGCCTTCTCAGAAGCAGCTGTAAACCTATTTGCTTTCTTTTCCTTAGAAAAGAAATCTTGAAAGCCACCACCAAGATGGACTGAAAAACACTCTCTCCTTCACCCATGGACAGGAAAATCTGGAGCCTTTCTTTGTTGAACACAGAGACTGAGCAGGGCCAATTACCTGCAGTGACAAATAGTGTTACAGCGAGTCTTTGGGCAGAATAAATGTAAAATCCTCCAAGTCAGCTATGACATCTTTCAGGCATATTTAGTCATTGAAGCTGAATATCCCCAGCTGTGTTAAACTGTTAAGCTGTTGAGTTTCTGCCTGCAAGCCACTAACAGAACGTAAGCTAAAATAGTCTTGCTGTGCCTGCCCTTGCCTAGCGTTTCTGAGGGAAGTGAAACTTAAAGCCCAGACCAATTCAAGCTTCTTGGAAAAACACCCATGTCCTTCACGCCAGCGATGTGTTCCAGTACCTTCCTGCTAGAGCAGGCTTTATCTTAAGCAACGTCTGGGGATGTGACTCCTTAAGCAGGGACAAGTGAGGTGCTGCTTGATTGTATAACGGAGTCTCACTTGACCTTGCTCTGCTAAATGCACCAATGTGGCTGTGCAGAACAGAGCACCTCCATGCCCAGGGAATTTTGTTTGGTCTTGCATTTCTTTAAGTAATGAGAGAGATCCTTTTTCCTTTCTCTCGTATGCAACAGCAGTTCCTAGGCAGTAATGACTTAAAAACCTCTATTTTTATATGACTAACTATAGCAGCATAAAGCTAAATGGTTGAGATTACTGCGAGAACTTGAAGTCCAATCTCATTTTTTTTTTAACCAAGCTGCAGCATATGCATGCATGAAGACAAAACCCCCAGAGAGTATAACAGGGGGGAGTTGGGGGAGGAAGGGGGTATCAACAGGACAAACCAACTGACAAACCTGGGATTTAAAGCTAATACGGGGAAGTATAAATCTCCCCGAGCTGCTGTGTTATTTCAGCATGAAGCATCTGTGGAGGAGAGCTGGTCTCCCCTCTTCCACCCTCCCCGGTGGGCGCTAGGCTGTGGCTGCCCCGTGCCGGTGCCTCTCCAGCTGCCAAAGGCACGGCGTGGGCAGCCGATCCTTCGCCAGTGAAGACTGATGCGTTGGGGTTTTTTTTCTTGATGTGATATGAAGCATCAGTGAAGGTTGTTGTTACGGTGGGGGGCTGTTTAGCAGGGTCACCTCCTTCTGGGGAGGTCCAAGCGTGACAATTCAGGGAGTCTGGACGGCAGCCCAAGACTGTCGGAGCCGTGCTGAAGCAGGGTGGCTCCCAGTGAGGTAGGAGGAGGATGAGGAGGAGAAGAAGGAGGAGAGCCTGTGCTCTAGTGGGGCTCCGGCCACTGCTGAGGCAAGAGCCGTGCTTGGAGAAGTTGGCTCCAGCTGCGCAGTGGGTTTTTCTTTTCCACCCATATTTCTCTGCAGCCCCAAGAGCAAATGATGCTGGCTGCTGTGTTGCGTGAAGCACTGTTGCTGTGATCTCTATAAATAATTACCGAAACCTTTGTTTATTAATCTCTGATTAAAATCCTAAGCGATTTACATGCAAATTAACGGCTTTGCTTATGATCCTGGCAAATGGCCAAGCTGGCCCTTGGCGTGGCAGAGCTGGCTACCATCCCTGGCAGCTAGGCCGCTCTTGGGCCTTCGATAGCCCGGCAAACATTGCTAAAAACTCCTCAGCCGCATGCTAAACCCCCACAAGGTGCAGAGCAAGCCCATGCCAGGGAGGAGTAGGAGAGACCTGATGGCTCCCTGGCCGGGACGGCTGGGTGAAACCTCTCCCAGGCACCCCATCCTCCTCGTCCCAAAAAAGCCCCAATGCACAGCTGCTGAAGCCTGTGTGTTGTCAGCGTGTGTGTTTGAGAGGATGCGGACCTGGCCAGGAGCGCTGGAGGATTTCTGAAGGATGTTCTTTGCACAGAGATAAGGGAGGGAGTTGTGGGCAATCTCCTTTTCCTTATAAATTTCTAGAGGGTAAGTTACCATTTTGGCAGTATTCTCAGCCACGAAAAAGGGTGGGCTGCCCAGCTTTTTCCCAGCTGTGTGCAACGATGGGGAAAAACATCCAGCTAGAGCCTCATAAGGGCAAATGTAGCTATTTGCTAAGTTTTTCTTTATATTTGTGACTAATGAGTTTAAGGTAAGCTATTGCTTAGATGGATTTTGTTTTGGTATCTGAAGACACTAATACTTATAAGCATTTTTCAGAGTAAAAGACATGTTTTGAATGACAGGTTGTATCTCTTTCCCTGCCCTTTCCAGGGCTGGTGACAGCTGGAGAGAGCTGATGAGAGACACTGTGGCAAACCTGTGATGGTTCTTGCCATGTTTCTCCACTGCCTGAAGATTATCGTTCTTGCTCTCCCATAGCAGTGATTCCATTTGTTATTCTACTATTTGAAGTAATGATGTTTTTAAAAAACATTCTCAATTTAGTAAAAAAAAGAATCTGTTCTTTTAAATGTAAAACAATTGATTTTTTTTTTAAAATGTGTGTATACAGGGGAAAAAAGCAGTGAAAAGGCATTCTTTCGTACTGTCCTCAAGGAGACTACACCATCCCTACATATCTCACCAGCAGTGTGATGATCCACTGGTGTTCAGCCAAAAAGCACTTGAAAACTGCTGAGGCCATGTCCTGTGCAGTGCTTTCCCACAGGCGTGCAGTGGCGGAGCCAAAAGAGGGGCTGTGCTGCTTGGATGGCAGGGCGAGCGCCAGGTTTGAAAGCCAAGTACCATTTTACATTACAGATCGTAGTGTCTAACGGACTACTTCCGAATGAGAGTCCCGTGGTACAGGCATAGGAAGGCACCGCGCTCCTGAGACCAACAGGGCTCATCTAGGATGCTTTCCCATAGACGCCCGAGCTGCAAATCCTTTGGTGCCCAGTGGGGGCTGACCCCTGACCGAGGGGTACGGGGCATTTGTGGTTGTGCTGAGCAAAGACTGCAAAGCCTTTTCTTCAGTGGCACATTGCCAGCATGTCTCCATCACCTGGCTGCCTGGTTTTATGGCATGAGTAGGACTGGATTTCCGAGATGTCCACCCCTCTGGGTTAGGTCCAGCCCACCCACCGGCTGCAAAGCTGTGAGAAATCAAGGGAGGGGCATGGCCTTGCAGCACGTGGGCCAACGTGGCTTTTGTGTGGTGCTCATCCTCTGCAAAAGCTCTTCCTCTGTGTTGCTGCAGGAGAGTGTTGGTGTTCCTCCAACTTGAAGTTGACATGCCAGTGGCTGAGGATACTTTAGCAAGTTGGGCAAGCTTGCTGTGTTGTATCAGAGCCCAAAAAAGGGGGATTTGTTAGCTTCTAAGATCACAGCTTGCTAATAAGTTAACGGGAGCTCCTGGTTGGGCCTGAGATGATAATTTTTTCCATCAAAATAATAGTTTATTGTGCAGTGCTCTCTAAGTCCAAACAGAATTGGGCTTTGATGACAACTACTTCAGGCCTGAAGACAGGGCCTGCATGCCCAGTGACTTGTCTGTTTTTCCGTGGCCTGTAATAAAAGATTTTTCTCTCCCCACAAGCTTCAAGTCCTTAAAGCTAGAGCAACAATCCTACTAAAGGCTTGGTTGTTTTGCTATTTAGTGTAATAACTTTTTCAAGAAAGGAAAACTTTCCTGCATTTTTTTATGAAAACATAATGGTGGGAAGTAGCAACCAGAAACGTAGGTTTCCACAAATCACACTGCAAAAAATCACATTAAATTTGTGGTAAATGGGCTTAGCTGTTCACAGATTCTTTCATATAGTGGAGTGCTTTCCATGAAAACCCCCTGCTGGGCTCTTAAAAGCAAATTTACAGAATTTCTGAGTGTTTGGACTTGCTCCAAATTGTGCCATTGAGATAAAAATGCTCAAAAAAATAAAACCACTACTATTTTATCTTATGCTGATAATATGATCCAATTTGATTGTTGTTTTTTCCCTTCACTGCATGAAGCGAATTAGCCTGCTTAAAAGGGAGGTGAAAATAGATCATTGGAACCAACTGAAGCAGGTACCCCTTGAGAAAATAAGCTCTTAATTCCCTAGGCACTTCCCTGGGAAGGAAACACAGAAATACTTTGTGAGGGCTGAGCTGGTGAACAGAAATGTACTTTTTTTTCCATCCCTCCCCTCCCCTCCATAGGCACTGAACTGCGCCACCAAACTTGAGAGCAGCTTGAAAAGGCTGTTTTCAGAGCTGAATTCCTTGATTTCCCACCCTTAGCCGAGGTCAGAGCTGTTCCTGGGAGCTACATGGCAGCTTGGAAATAATCAGGTTATGCTGAATAAATCTTTCAAAAATGCTTTACGTGGAAATATATGAGGAAAGGATACCTTCCCTTCTAAGATGTTTGACTGTGTATTAAATACTTTCCGCTGTCTCGGGAGAGCCCAGCAAGCACACACAGCCCGGTGCATATAGTTTGTCAAAGCCTAATGAACTCTTCAGTGGAAGTTCTCTGTGGCTTTGTGGGGATTAGGCTAGCAACCACATTTGTGCTTCAAGCTGAAATGAATCAATCTCCATAGGCAACCTGACTTCCCGAGTGTTTTCCTGTCAAAATCTGTCTCCAAAAAAAAAAATAATGTATTCTCTTCTTTTGCCTTCTTTCCACTCACCCCCTTCTCCCACGTGCATATGTGTACCTTTGGCACATCTATGCAGCTCTTTCAGGGGTTTCACAAAGCTGAGAAGCAGGAGACCACCTGGTAACAAAAGCATTTCCTGTAGGGACCTCTCCTCTCCGGTGTGCAAGCATTCACCTGGGCACTTCTGGTCTGCACTGCCCCACATCCTCCAAAAAGAAGAAAATGAAAAAAAAAGAGGAGATGATTTCCTGGAAAGGGAAAAAATTATTGTCCTTTATGTGAAAGAAGGGAACTCAAGCACAAAACACACATCTTGTAGAAATTATTCATTTTCCTCAGAGGTAGGGAATTACACTTCCCCTGAATATTTTGGAAGAAAACTCAGACGGTCTGCGTACGCAGAGATAAATCTTCCACCCGCTTCTAATCTACTTGACAGCATCCACAGTGCAGCTTCACACGCTGCACGCCCGCTCTTGCTTTGGTTGCTGGAAACCTAGTCCCTGTGTGGGTGTACTTTCTGAAAATCTCCCACTGTTGCCTGCATTCATGTTTCTCTGGTTGTCCTGTCTGTCACCAGAGCTGTGTTGGCGCAGGACAGAAAGGCAGCACCTTCAAGGAAAGCTCCTGCGTGCATCATCTTCCTGATGCGGGACAGGTCTGAGATGGGTTAGGATTTTATTTATTTATTTATTTGGCTGTGTGACCTGTTCTTATGATTTGTTTCTCTGGGGAGGAACACATGGTTATGAGCAGCGTTACAGATGAGGGGCTGAGGTGTTGAATGCATGTTCTCCAGATGTTTCGTTTCCTTGTGGAGGCAACGGGACATCATTGCTTTCAACTCTCCAAGGCTGGTCTCGGGCAAATGCCATGGCGTTAGCAGGAGAGGTGTGAAGATACACATACATCTGTGATGCCAGGATGGTTGAGCAGGTGTTTTTGCAGAAGTGTGATGCCTATGAGTTATTGCTTTTAACTGTCTCCACAGCAAGCTGCAGCTCACAGCAGGAATGGCAGGGCAAGAACCAAAGTGGTTTCTGTGTCACAACCTGTCTCTTGACCATCCCTTCTCTGTGCTGAACCATAAGGTGACCATTTGTCTTTCCAAGGAGCAAAGTCTTCCTGTGTCAAGTCTTAATGCTTAAAGAGAAAAAAACAAGCACTGTGGAGCTAAATACTCCACCCTACTGCAAGGAACAGACAAGGTGTCAGTAGGTTTAATGACTACATCTTGCAGCATGTCTTTCGCCCTGGTACTTGCCCTGTGCATGTGCTCCGGCCCCAATAACAGTGAAATACCTTCTGCCCCATTTGCAGGATAAGTTACATGTCACAGGAGAAAGCTGGAGAGTATCTGGGTAATCTTTTTCATCTGCTTCTGCCTTCAGTACCCGACAGGCCCATTCCAAAGCTGTGCAGCAGCACCTACCACCACTGAAGCAGCAGGATGCTGTGGCAGCCATAGTTTCTCCCTCCGGCTGCACTTGAAAGGGATTTTTAGGCGGGTAAGACTGAGGCACTTACTGCAAATCACTTCTAGGGTTTCGTTTGCTGTGGTGCGGGTCTCTGTTTCCCACCCGTGTCATTTCAAACTCCCTCTGATCTGTGTGGTCTGACCCAAATTTCCAAACCACAGAACAAATTTTGGGAAAGCACAAGCTCCTGGCTGTTCTGCATGTCTCCAGAATCTCTTCTTTGTGCGCTTTTATGATTTGATTCAATGTTGTACTCAAGCCTCACTGGTTGTACTTCTCATCAATGTATGTAACCGCGTTTTCTGCTTCCCATTACTCTGCTCTCTCTTAGGGCAATCATATCTTTTTACCAATGCTGAGTACGTCTTGCCCCAAATTGGTCTGGGAAAGACTGCAGAGCAGAGGTGCCTTTGAACTTGCAGAGGAGATGAGTGACTCTGGGGTGCCCGAGAGGAGCAAGAATTTTAAAAGTCCAAAAGCCTTTTCTTTGGCTTCCAGAGGGCGGGTGCTCATCACGTTTGCAAAAAGCTGCAGGATTGCACCAAACTTGGAAGCACTCAGAATCACCACTGAGTTCCTTAAACTCCAACGTACATAGATGCTGAAGGCCCCCAGCTATAACACATGCCACAGGATATATTGCACTCTGTGTGCCATAAATCATCCAAACGAGGTTTGAAAGGCTTGTGAGAGATGGCCTTGCCCAGCATTTCTCAAAGTTCCTCGTCCGTGACTCTGCTCAGTCCCCGTGGGATTTTTTGTGCCCCACAGGCGAATGCAGCTCCGGCAGAGCGGTTGGTGTGGTTCAGAGCACCTCGATGGCTTACGGCAGATCTGATCCCTTCTCTGCCCAAGAGCGGGATCAGCTTGTACCTAAGCTGTTCACAACAGATGTTTGCCTAAGCTCTTATTCAAAAACAAACAAAAAATGATGGAGATGTAACAGTTTCTCCAGCCAATCTATCTAGTGCTTAATCATCCTTACTATTAGATTTTTTTTTTCCTGTTTATCCTAAATCTCTTTTGCAACTATCAAAGCTCATTATTTCCCATCCTATCATCCAAAGTATTCCCCCATATTTGCAGATAACTTCCATGTATTTAAAGAGTGTTATTGTCTCCCTCCAGTCTTGTCTTTTCTAGACTAAACAACCCCATTTCTTTCAGTCTCACTTCATAAATCATGTTTTCTAGATCTCTAATTGGTTTTGCTAGTTTGAAGAATTGGATTTGCGACATAGCTTTTTTTCATTCTCTTAAAAAAATTAAGATGTGCTTGAAACCAAACAAACTATTCCAGCCAAGGCATTAGCAGCACCAAATAGACGGAAGGTACGTCAAACAGCTTATAAATGGTGGTCCTGGTGTGGTACTCCAGCACAATGCTTGCAGTTTCTCCAGTAGCAGGACTTTGTTGGCTTCTCGTGCCACAGTCACTCCTTGGATCCTTTTCTGCTTTGTGGTGCTCTGTCCTGGTGTTTTATATCAGTCCCGTCTTCATATATAAGCAGCTTGTTATCTGACTGACGGCAGGACAAACGGAAAATTTTGCATTAATGGCATTGCACCTCACCTTTTTCTGGCTGCCGCAGCTGAGCAAGATCCATCCAAGTCTGTCCCTAATCCTCAGCTCGAATTCAAAGCTTTTGCAATTTGATAGGTGGTGACCCCGTTCTCCCAGCACGGGGCAAAGTGGTTGCGGTACATCAACTTCGAAACCTCTTCTGCCGATAATCCGTTGTCTCGTTTCCATACTCTCCCCCATGCTGTTGCCTCTTGCCATGGGGGCTCGGCTCTTTGAAGCAAGAACCGGCCTTATGTTCTCCCTCTATACAGTGCCTGGCACAGCAGGGTCTTGATGCATGATTAAGGATCCTAAATGTAACGATGATAAAAATAATACTGTCGACATAACTGAGAAGCTCCTGTTTGTGGCAAAATGGGAAAGGAGTGGGTTTTATGGGTGCATTAAACTTTCCTTTTGTAGCTCGAAAAAATGTAATTGAAGGCAGCTTTTAAAATTGAACTGCTATTTTGTTAGGAAAATACTCATTTGCTGAGGAGAATGGTACATTCCTCTCTGTAAAAATGTCACATTTTCACCTGGGGCATATTCATGAAAATTAAAACTTTGCTTCTTGTTGTAAATCTTTGTAAATTTCCATGAATTTGCCCTAGGTGAAAATGTGACATTTTTACAGACAAGAATGCTCCAGTTTTGCTGAGAGAGGCAAAAAGGCCTTTCTGTTAAAAAAAAAAAAAAAAGGCTACGGCAACTTTCTGCTTCTGAAAAATATCTATTCCTTTTACTGAAAAAAAAAAAAAGGAAAAGAAGAATAAGAAATGGAAAACAGAGTGGAGCTGTTGCAGAGCAATGTTCTGTATTCCCCACCTTCTGATCTGCTTTTATCACTAACCATTGTGCTCAAAGGCAGAGTGAAACTTTACCATGCATTGACTTTACAAATGCATTTCAGAAAAATTACATATTTTTGTGGTGAGAACTGCTAACTTTGCCATTGAAGTGTCGGCTTTGCTGGCACTAATACTGTTATATATTCAATGGTTATCATGAGCCAGCTACTGCAACCCTCATTCATTCAAAACTTTCACTAAAATTAATGCAAGATGCAATCATGGAAGAATCTGTCAAATAATGTAATTTTGTAATTAAAAAAAAAAAAACAAAACAAAACCAAAACCAAAATAAAAGTCTAGTGCTTTCTGTAACTTTTTTTTTTTTTTTTGGCATTCCAGCCATTGATTATTCACCCTGTACAGTCCAGTCAGCTCAACCTTTATGTCCAAAGTTACAAAAGAAGAAGGAGGAGACTTGCAGGTCTGAGTTGCATGGCATTGACTGTCACTTAGAGACAACAAAGCACCCCTTGTCACCCCATTTTTCTTGATTGGACTGCCTATGGGGAAGAAGAAGAAAAGGGAGGGATCATAGTAATGTAGTACAGAAGAGGCTGCTCTTGGGACGGTCTCAGACAGTATTTCTATGACAGTCTGGGGAGAGCTAGTCTGTGGCCACTAATTAAGGCATCCTAATCCTGGGTGGACTGTCAGGGTTTTCATGGGGCTCAGCGAGTCTCTCCCACCTTTGAGAGGCAATCTTGCCCCACGGCAGAAAATCTGTGTGTTCAGTTTGTCCAGGGGGAGAGGAAAGATTTGCTCCCACGGCAAATGGAATGGACCAGGCAGGTCCTTCCATGGACCAGCAAGTCAGAAGCTACTGAGTCTGCATATCCGCTGAGGGGTTTTTCCTTTCTGCTGGAGATCTCACCTTGCTTTCCTGCTCAGAGTTCTCCAAAACGCTCTTGTAACCCAGGGCTGCTTCAGACTGAAAAAAGTATAGCTGTCTAGGGCTGCTTAAAGGACGGTTGCTTCAGTGCTTTGCTGCCTGCTCACCCTCCTGCCCATGAGGTGCCTCTGATAGATGGGTTCCTAGGTGTTGAAACCTAGTAAAAGTTTTATGTATTTGGAAAAAAAAAAAAGGGGTGGTGCATGTGTGATAACCTTCATGTTGTCATCCTGGTCTTGGCCTGGCAGCTGTGGAGGAGAAGGTTTAGCCTACCAAACCTGCCCAAAGTTGGCAAGTGTGCCTTGCTGACGGAGAAAGAAACCGGCAGGGACAGTGAGCAAGATTTCTTCTCCTTTGAGAGGGCTGCAAGGGCTGCAGTCTGAGAGAGGAAACCGCTGCAGAGGAGGAGCAAAAGAGAAGGACCCAATTTGCTGTGGGGCTGCTAGAAGAGGGGAACAGGAGCAGAGAAACCCGGAGAAGTCCCTGGAAAGAGGAATTATGGAAAGAGCTATGCTGAGATGCTTGTTCAGCACAGGAGCAAATAAGCTCGTGTGCTTGCTTGTGAGCCTCTGCCAGCTTGGTCAAGGGTGGGAAACTCTTCCCACTCAGCCACATGGTGAGAGCTTGCAGCTCCTGGAGGAGCCTGGGCTGTCCCAGGCACGGGGCAATTTGGGGAGCCACCAGAGGCAAACCAGGCGCTCCCCCTCCTCCTCATCCGGCTGCTGCACAAACACGGTGTAACACAGGCTCAGACTGGGAAGAAAAAGTGAAAGGGGATATTTCTGCAGGTTTTAGTGGCACTTGACCTTTTCATATGGTAGCTGGAGCATTGGAAACCCAGAAGGGGGTTATTTGCTGTCTGAAGTCTGGCCGTTCTACTGTGAAACTTCTGCTTGCTGTGTGTGCCTGTGAGTTTAGCAGCAGTCCCTGTGTGTCTAAGCTCTTATTATTGCCCACTCGGTTGTAAGGAAATGAGAAGCTGATGCTAATGCCAAAAAGGGGTCACTGAAGTAGAAAAAGAAAAAAAGTCCCAGCTGGCACTCTATACACCCCAGAAAAATGGCACCCTGTGTTCCTAAACTGGCAAAGTCCTAAAAGCTTTATTAAAATTGATATTTAAATTGGCAAATAAGTTCACTTTCACTCAGTGCAAATCCATAAAATGTATCAGTATAAAAATTTTCTCTCCAGAGGAGTTGTCTCCTCACCCTGAGAACTATTAAAAAACCAAACACGATAACGACTGGTGCTCTAACTTTGCGGTACGGATCTGCTGTTTGTTCCACCACACCCTGCCAGGGAACGGGACTCCCGTTAACCCCTCCTCACTGATGACACTCACCTCTGGTAGCACGGGTGTGAGCACACGCGGCGTTCCCAGCAGCCCCCGTCTTGCCACTGGGCAGGTACAACCACGGCTGTAAGGGTGATGCCACGAGGCTGTGAAGCCCGTGGAGCTCCCTCTGTGCAAACACTCACTGCTGGCTTTGCAGCTGTTGTTCGCAGCTCAAAGGAGAGAAGCCGTGGGCACCAAAAGTCTTGTGCTTCCACTTCATAGCCGTTTGTGATCGCTGGACGGCCGTAAGGGGTGGGAGCCAGAAATTTCCCTCCCAGCCCAAATCACTGACCTCTGATACCGGAGCGGAGACATGTGCTGGATTAGTGCCAACTCAACGCTTTCTGTGGACATTTCCCACACTCACCACAGTGGCAGGGCAAGAAGAAAAGCTCGGTTCAGATCACACCTCTTAAAGAGTTAACTATACTTCTCATTGATCACTGGCTTTTAAGCACAGATCACAGGCAGGATTTTTGTGCTGACCTCCAAATCAAACTAAGAGGAATCAATAGCAGTCAGGTGTCAAAAGAAGAATTAGATCCTTTAGATCCTTTTGAGAACTTATATATATATATATATATTTCCAAGCCAGCCACTTATTGCATGCTCACTGGTGGCTAAATAGAGCCAATAGGTCTGGAGACCCACGAGAGTGAAATATTTACAGCCCATAGCCATGGTGTTCCCATAGGAACAAAGGGAGCAGCAAGGCAAGTTTTCCATACTTTAAGCACTGCCTTGCCTTGCTGACCCTGGAGAACAGGCTGATAACGTATACAAGCCTTCTCTGCCCCGCGGTAGCCACTGCTCGTCCCCATGGCTTGAGGAGTTGCACCACTAGTCTGTCACGGACCCTGACTTCCCTAGTGTAGACGGATGGGGCCGTGGAGAAAAATGCATTGTTATTTTACTTAAATAGCTTAAACTTCCAAGTACCAAATGCCCTAGGAGTCTTTGCAATTAATCTTACAACACAAGAATAGTGACCACCCAGCAGTATTACAGATAAATCTGTTAGGCAGCGTGCATGCTCAGCCTGCCAACAGCAGTAAATAAATGCTAGTAAGTGAACTTGGGCAGTAAATCAAAGCTACAAAACCCCTCCCCAACCAACTGACACTTTTCGCCATTGCTTCTGCAGTATATGCCCAACCTCCCCCCCAAACTAGCTTTAATGAATGGCTTCTGCAGTGTGTTTCTGAAAGGTTATTGAGTTCGAGTCATTGTGGAGCGAGGAGGGATTTAGGGAAAGCCACCTGTAGGCTGGCAGAAATCACGGGAGCAGTTCCCACGATCCAAACCAGCCCATGGGAAGACCTTGCCTTGAGCTCCCTGTGCGTCTTCCCCAGCCCCATAGAGACCAGCTCAGGGCCTTTCCTGGGTCCTCCAGTAGCTTCTTCATCCTTTTCTGTGTAGGAGAAGACCATCTGGCCTTGGCCTCAGCTGTGAGCTGGGTGAGCTGGGTTGGAAATCTGGGTGGGATTCACTGTTGTCACAGTGTTGTCTTTGGCAGTCTGATATTCCCTGCAAGGATTGATGGCTCTTCCTATTGATTTGGCACCAGATCCCTCCTCTCAATTGTCGTCATATTCATCCTCTTGGGGTAAATGGGCTCGGGTCCAGCATTAAATACATAAAGTAAAAAATGAGGTATGCCAAATATCTTGTGTTATCATAATTATTTAAAAATAATTTATTTACCTGGAAAGGCTTAGCTTATGCTCAGCATCTGGTTTGCAGTCAACTCCCGCTTCTTCGGGGGTTTTTTAACCCAGTTTTCCAGCTGAGTAGACAGAGGAACAAACCAAGACCAAATGATTTGCCAAAGGTCACACAGAGAATCACTAGCTCACGCAGGATTTATAGGGAGATTTGCCCCGGCTTCAGCCAGCAATTCATGTTGTCTCTGTTTGGGTTTGCTCTGACACTAGGGGTTCCTAATTCAGCCTTGCCAGTTCATAAGACTTTCTCATGAGTCTATTAATATTTGCCGTCTCTTAGAAAGCCGACTAATTGTTCAAGAATTTCAGACTTGACTTGTATGAATTAAGCTTCTAGTTGTGGTGACAGCAGAGCAAAAAATAGCTTAGAACAAAAGATAATTGGTGTATCTTCTTCAGGCTTAGAAACTGGAATAGAAATTTCTATTTTTTTAAAGCCTCGTTCTTTTCTAGCCTTATTCCTGAGCTTTGGAAACCAGCCTCGTATTTTGTGACTGCTTGGAGCTCTCTTGCTGTTGAGTTGCTGATAGTTCTGAGTTTTCCTGTGTCTTGTATCCCCAGTGTTGTGAATTGCTTTCTTCACCCTCTACTTGATACCTAATTCAAGGATGTTGCTCTACTTTTCTTTTTCAACTGTTCGTCAATTTTGGATTGTATTTTTCTTGCTATATATATAAAAAAAAAACCACCAAAACAAGAAAAAGGGTGTTTTGTTTTCAGATTTATATTATTTTACTTCTACTCAAAGGGCTCCACATTTCTCCTTCACTCATAGATTTCAGAAAAGCCTCAACCCCAGACAAAGCTGTCATGATATTCAGGGATACTATGTGCTTGCTAATCCCTTGTCGCATATGAAATATACAGCTGCTCAAAACTTCTGAGACAGTGAACATGGTGCGTAGGACCAGACTTTTAAATAATCCAGCAAGCCAGGCAGCTTTGGCTATCAATGTGATGGAGATCCTCATGCAAAGAGATAAGTTTTTGACAAAGATAAGGGGATAGAGTTTAAATTGAATCTTACCCGCAACAGCTATTTTTGGGTTTTATCGGGACTGCGCTGAGTTAGATACGGAGTTTGGCTCAATGACTATGCAAAATAAACCAGCAGGTCTGAAACTGCTCGTTTGCCCTGTGAACATTGCATAATAACCTTCCATCCCCCTGCCTACATATAAGCAGACCTTAACATCCCTGCAGTGTTAACTGCCTGGTACAGCATGTAATTATATACAGAGAATTATCCCTACGCTATGATTAGCCAAATGCATTCATATGCATGTGAATTACTCTTTGTGCTGACACAGTGAAAGGCTGGAGGCCGCTTTTTACTTGAGGGGATGGAGAGGAATGTGCTTGTGTGGTCCTCCAGGGGTACCCCGCTAATGGGAACCGTACTTCCTGCATCTTTCCTGCCCAAAGCAGGAGCCGGAGCTAGAGACGTGCGCTGGGTCTGTGCCCTCTGAGCACCATCAGCTCTCAGACCCATGGAGCTGTAGAGGCTGTACGTTATTCTCCGGTTAAAAAGACGGTGCTCTTTTAATTTATTTTTTTTCCTTCTTATGCCCAGCAATCTCCCTGTGAGGGTCTTTAGACCTGGTAGTGGCACAAAGCATTAATGTAAATGAGAAGGATGGAGCCGACAATCGATTTTGCTCAGTGGGTGGCTCGTTAGCTGCAGCCCTGTGGATGCAGTGCGCTGGTCTCCGTGACCTCAGTACGGCCCTGAGCAGAGCCTGGAGAGAGACGTATAAATGTATAAAGTGCTGAAACTCACCTGGCAGACCCATTAGGCTTTGCTTGTGACCACCGCTGAAGGACTCTTTTCCTTTGCTCCACACAGCTTCTGCTTCCTGCTCCTCTGGCAGCATCTTTTACTACTTATCCAAGATGGGGAGGGAAAGGCTTTTTTGGAAAGCAAATTTATCCTCTTCCTGCTACACAGCTCTTAAGGAAAGTTGGCATGGAGAGCTGTTGTACTTCCGAACCCAGGAGGTGACACAGGGTGGTCCTCCTGAGAGTCCACAGGACCCTGGAAAAACAAATTCTTTTCCACCATGGGTCCAAAGCTGTCCTGCAGAGATGGTGGCTGCTTGTTGTATGACTTCTGCCTCCTTGTTAGAATCATAGAATAGAGTTATAAAATAGTTTGGGTTAGAAGGGAGCTTTAAAGGTCATCTATCCAAACCCCCTGCAACGAGCAGGGACATCTTCAACTGGATCAGGCTGCTCAGAGCCCGTCCAGCCTGACCTGGAATGTTTCCAGGGATGGGGCATCTACCACCTCTCTGGGCAACCTGTGCCAGTGTTTCACCACCCTCAGTGTAAAAGATTTCTTCCTTATACCTAGTCTAAATCTTCCCTCTTTTAGTTTAAAGCCATTACCCCTTGTCCTATCACAACAGGCCCTGCTAAAAAGTTTGTCCCTATCTTTCTTATAAGCCCCCTTTAAGAACTGGAAGGCCGCTATAAGGTTTCCCCCGAGCCTTCTCTTCTCCAGTCTAAACAACACCAACTCTCTCAGCCTGTCCTCACAGGAGAGGTGCTCCATCCCTCTGGTCGTTTTTGTGACCCTCCTCTGGACCTGCTCCAACAGGTCCATGACTTTCCTGTGCTGAGGGCTCCAGAGCTGGACGCAGTACTCCAGGTTGGGTGTCACCAGAGCAAAGTAGAGGGGCAGAATCACCTCCTTTGACCTGCTGGCCATGCTTCTTTTGATGCAGCCCAGGATATGGTTGGCCTTCTGGGCTGTAAGCGCACATGGTCAGCTCATGTCCAGCTTTTCATCCACCATATGGATGCATGGTTAACATGGTCTCCGTGGAGCCATGAAGTTCTGGCTGCATTTCCTGCTAGCTAGAACATGGAAGGAAGAGGAGGAGAGCCTTACAGAAGTGATCTGGGGTCCTTCTCACAGGTAATTAAGGGACATGCAGCTTTTTCAGGGTATGATGGTCCTCTCATTTGATTTTCAATCTTGAGGCTGATCATTAGCAGGGGAGAAAGTAGGTGCAAACTAAATGAAGTTCATACAGCTCAGTGCCACCATGAATGTGGAAGGCTGTGGTGACACTGCAGGGTTGTGTATGGCAGAAAGGATGCTACTGGGTGTGCATCTGCTACTGGGTGTGCATCTGCTTGAGCTTTATAACTTCAGGTTGCTTCTGTATGAACAAGCCCAAGGAACCAAACCTGTCTTCATGAAAGAGCTGAAAGTCTGCAGTAATTTCCAGCAAGTTGCATAGCTACTTTAAATTTCCCCCCTAAGTGTTTTTTTTCCCAGGTCTCTTCCTTTACATGGTATTGAAGCTAGGGGTTCACAGTTAAAGGTTATTAAAATATTAAGTATAATTTTCTGCCGCATTTAACTCTTTGGAAAGAATGTGCAGGAGATGGCATGCCATGTGAAATGTAAATACATGTATTGCAGGGCAAGCAGCTTCTCTTAGGAGATGGTGATCCCTGAATTATGTGCCTGGGGGTTATACCTTTGCGTTAAAACCACTTTTTCTTTTTCTTTTCTTTTTGGTCCACCCCTGCTAATTAGCAGACTAATCACCGGCAGCCAGCTATTACAGGTGGGAGGGGAAAAGAGGAAGTTTGTAAGCTTCAGACATATCAGCCAGATCTGTGTAGCTTTGTTGGTTTGGAAAAAATTCAGATGCAAGCAAAGGTGCTGAGCATACAAACACTGATCTGTATCTGCTGATGAAGGCTATAGCGTTGCAGGCACATGAGAGAGCTTTGCAGCCAAAGCAAATAAATGCTCCCCAAATGAAAGCTTTCCTTGTGCGCCAGCTCACTTAGGGGACTCTCATGTGGTTCTGTCCAAGGAGGGTTTATCACAACGCAAACCACAGAGGACTGGGCTTACTGGGGAGGCAACAAGTCCTGGGCACCTCCCTCTGTGATGCTGGCATGAGACCAGCTGCACCAGTACCTGTAGTCATCCAGGACGAGGGGTGTCTTGGGTTGCTTGTGGGAGCCAGAGGCAGGGGTCTCCTGCATGGCCGGCAGCCCTGCCCACCGCCGTGTTGCTTCCTTGTTCTGCCATGGCACAACGTGTCTGCCTCCCTCTACCCTGCTTTTCTTCAGACCATGGTAGAGCACCGCCCCTTGGCACCTGGGGTCAGAATTACCTCACTTTGCAGCTCTTGGCCACCCTCCCTGGCCATTTCTCCCTCACCTTCTGGATGCTGATTCTAACTGGGACTCCTTAAGCCTTGCTCCAAGGATAAATTATCCTAAGTACCTGCAGTGTTAAAAGAACTGAGAAGCTATTGAGTGCTCTGGAAAGGTGGACAAATGAATTCAGTATTATAGCAGCCCTGTAAATTAATATGGTTTACATTATTCGTATGAATAGTGCTATGTTCATTTAATTTCTCTTTAAAGGAGAGTGGTTATTTCCCTAGCACCTTCCTATATATATGGTAAGAAAAGAAACAGGTGATTTTGTAGAATTAATTTAATGTTGTCCTTGTCTGGATTAATTCTGTGCAAAGACTTCACAATTACATTCAAAAGTACCAGAAGAGTTAGTGTTTTGCACTTGTGGCAATTTTTGGTGAGTCTATATTTAAACAAGAACAAGCCATTCTCCTTCATTTTGTACGCTAAACACAGAAGAGAAATAGATGTTTCCTAGATCCACCATACAAAGAGCTTCTCCAAGACGACAGTGAAATAACAAGCATATTTTTGCTCATGCTTTCACCATGAGCTCCCATAGGCAGCACTTTCACAGGCAAAAATACTTCGAAGAGCATCCACCTTTCCGTGGGCTCCCTCCATGGGCTCCACAGGGAGCTCAGCCTCCTCCTCCCTCCGGCCCTTGGAGAGGCCAAGATAGAAGATCATCACCAAGATAGTCTGCCCCCTCCATAACCACCCATCCTCTGGATGCCAGAGAGGCTTTTGGAGCAGCTCTGGTTTGCACAGGTTTAACATGGTTTAAATAGGACCACGGTTTTCAACATCTTTTTGATTGTGATCCCTGGGTAATGTGACCAGTGGAGATATAAATCCCTACGGCCACATTTACTTAGAAAGAGGCTCGTTTTTCTCAATGGCTTTCCCTGATTCGTGGGAGTCATGAAGGGATGAGAGCAGTGAAAAGCTACTGGAGCTGTTTGTCATTGCAATAATGGTAAACAGCATGAGGTGGTGCTGTTCCACGTTATCTTTCCCATTTATTTGTTTGGGGTCTAACTCTGCTAGCATGTGTTTAGACATGTGCTGTTACCTTTTATGAAGTTCCAGAAAAGACAGTGGGGCTTGTTACAGAAGTTTTGCTAGTTGCAGAAGTTTGCTTGCTTTGGTGTCCCATCAGAGACAGCTTTTGAGAGAAAGTGCCACTCAGGGAACCACTGCAGACATAAGCCAAGGTACTGGAAGGAAGGCATTGCATGCATGCCATCTGAGCACTAATCTTCCAGGTTATGCGTTTCCATACACGTAGAGAAACTCCATGTTATTTCTGAGGAGGTCTCCATCAAATCCTCAGAGGGTTGCATAGCATAGGAGTGATGCTGGCACAAGAACCGAAGCCCAGTGCCAGGGAAAACGATGGTGATACTTGGAGGGAGATGATTTGGGAACCAATGAGCACCGCAACAAACAGACAGGAAAAACAAAGTCTGCCTGAGTACTGTTACTGGGCCTTTGCCTTGGGTCTGCTGCCGGTCTTCACTGTGGTGCTGAGTTCCCACACCTCCAACTGGTTCCTACGGAGCAGCTTCAGTCTGCTGGAAAAGAAGAGCTCCCTAAGGCCCAGGACAGCAGTTCAAAGCTGATTGCCTGCTATCCAAATGTAAAACAGCCACTAAGTTTCAGATCCTGAGTTTTCTATTAGCTTCTGGCCGTTTCATTCCACTCATTAAAACAAACGGATTGTGTCACTGACCTCAGTTAAACCCACGGTGAGGTGTGACCTGAGTTTATTTACACATTAAATGGAAGCGGTGGCATTCATTCATAAGGTTTCAACTGCATCTTTCATTCGGGACTAAGCATAGCCACAACATC
Organism: Vanellus vanellus; assembly: GCF_965231255.1. Classification (NCBI taxonomy): domain Eukaryota; kingdom Metazoa; phylum Chordata; class Aves; order Charadriiformes; family Charadriidae; genus Vanellus; species Vanellus vanellus. Next base: position 136,275,664 of record NC_138905.1, on the reverse strand, counting down.
CACAGCATCTTACAAACTGGTGTCCTTGCCAATGATGTTTCCACCTTATTGCCTTGGACAAATTGGGCAAATTCACGGACAGCAGTTATATATACAAATGGTAAAGGCAGGAGGCTGGGATGTACCCTCTGGCATCCTAAGTACATGAGCTGTGGATGCTGGGAGTACGAAGGGAAAGTGGGCAGGCTTATACGCTCTCCCTGACTGGCACTTTCAACCATTGTCACTGCTGGAGACAACACTGGCATAGGTGAATGGCTGGTCTGACCCCACTGGTTTTTGCACGTGCTCTTATTCCTTTCCTGCTGGGATGTTCACGGTGTGGCTAACAGACATGATGCAGCCCTGTGTAGAGACACCCAGGACAGCTACGGACTTGTCACTCCTGTACCCGAGGCAGTACGTGCTCTGCTACTCACATTGCTGACACGGGTGGAATATCATGTGATCATACAGCTTCTGGTACCCAGGCTGGCTTGCACAGAAAGCAAAGATGAAAGCAGTCCTTCTACTCAACCCTGCACAGCACCTCAGTGTCTTAGCTGCACCTCTGTTCAGACAGAGCACCCATTGTCAAGGCTGCCCAGACCTCTGGGCTACCACCTGTAGATCAGCATGGCCCAGAAAAGCAGTGCAGAAGTGAGGCCTCCATCTGTGCACACTGGGCAGTGTCAGGTGCTCCTGAAGGTCCATGGCTGTATAATAAATGCATAGGTTTTATTTTTACAGAGGGAGTGTGGAGGCAATAAGCCTGTCATGTGGCCAGATGCCTAAAACTTTCACCTTATGCTCAAAATCAGGGTAAAGCCTCAGAGATGGGAAATTGCTGCCCCAGGAAAACACAAGTTGGTTTTCACTGATGGACCCTGCCAGCAACAATGTTGTTCCTCGGACATTGTTCCTTGAATTCTTCAGGGTCAGTTCTCAGACAAATTTTTCTGTGCTGTAACTCCATCTTCAGCAGCCCATGACTTACCTCTCTAACTAATCTGCTGTCCCACTTCTGGTAGTGCTGGCAAAACCCATAAAAGATCTAGTCATCCAGGGAAGACTCAGCTGCAGATAATCAAGCCCATCCTGTTTAGCAGCAAGCTGGCACTAAGAAATGCAAGCGCTTTCATGGTCCTGCTCCCCAGTGGGATCTGCTCCTCCCTGGAGATTTTGACCCTCGGCTGAAGAGCTGCTTCCTCTTGCTATTCAACTGTGCAAGCAAGCAAAAGAAGCCCCTGCCCACCTACTTAGAAGTTTCCCTCTGTGAACCTAGATGAAAGAAACCCCTCACTTTCCAATCCTTTCTGACATAACCCAATACAGAGTGTGACCAAAGTTGGCAGGCTTCCCACTCTTGCAATTCAGTGATCGTTCAAGAATTAATTAGGCAATAAAGTAGAGGAGATCCAGCTCATTTGACCTAACAGTTTGCCAGAGAATGGTGGCTATGGCTCCATCTGATATACATACCTTATAACTCAAGTACTGATTCCGTATAGTCTCCAAAAATACATTAAAAGCAGCTGTGAAATACAGTGCTGCCATAAAATAAATTAAAGAGAAAACTCTTTCGAAACCTTAGCCTAGAAAAGCATTAAGAGATCATCAGGTCTGCTTTAAGTAAGACTATTTATGTGAACTGTCAGAAGCATAAGCTGTATATAACCAGAAGTCAAGAAGTTAGGACAATCAGAGGGATCTTTGAGCCGCCCGTGACTTGATGGGAACAGATGCAGAGATGCCTACTGTCCAACTGGAGAATGAGCTCACCAGTAAAGTTGCTAGGAGAGCAATTTTAGAAGAAGTTCAGTCAACTTGCTGGAGCGATTCCCTGATCCCACTGTAATAATTCCTTGCCAGCACAATACTGTTGCAACTGAGGGTGCTCAGAGATGTCTTTTCCAGTGTAATAGGGCAGTCTCTTAATAGTGAAAATTGCTGTTGCTCTGTTAACCATAGCAGCTAAAATGCTCTTTGTCTTTTCAACACCATCTAGTTCCTACCATTGGAATCAACTTTGAACTTACCAACGCAGAGATTTCCACTGACTTCAGCAGCACAGAGTCAGGCCTACAAGCAGGTGTAGGCTGCCTGTCTCTGAGGAGCCTACTCCCTGCAGTGGAGATATGCACCACATTTGGGGAGCTGAGATACATGGGCCAGGATGCCACTTTCTTTTGCTCCCTCTGAGCAGCTTCTCACAGGTACAGGCATTTCTGCCTCCTGTGTCCCAAACTCTGAGGTAGCTGGGAGCTGCTGCTTCTCACCCATTTGCTTCCATTTGACATTTCTGCCAGGTAGCACTTTCCAAAGGCAGGTTTTATCACAACCTACCTCTGGGATGCAGGACTTGGAGAGGACAGCCAGCCACCTTTCAGTCCCCGAGCTAATAGTTCTGCAAATAATACTTCTGTAGATAAAGCAATACCTTTTCCTCTGGGAAGCGACAGGAGCCGGAGACCAGTAAATAGAGATGTTGTTCAATGCATCCCACCACTACAGCAGTTAACCTCCGTTGCACAGTTCTTAAGTTCTGCCTTGGAGACAGTGGTGTGACACGTTTTATACATTTGGATAGACTTCATGGTCTCAAGAATGCATTGGGCACCCGCAGAAGAAGAGACTCCCCCTTAAAATGTATGAAGATTTTCAGTATAAATGATGGATAACGTCTTAGGGCTGAGATGAATCAACAACGTACGTTTACTATCCGGTTTATATTTCCAAGTTGTTCAGCTTCTTTGTGAGACTACAGGGAAATGTTAACAAATTAATTGCATCCACTGCTAAAAGGGATCATAAGAACTCCTCTCAATCATCTGCTTTATACAGAAACTGTGCGTAGGAAGTTGTGTTGTTTACTACCAGCTATTGTCTGTATTACCATAGCACCTATAAGCCTCAGAAATAGAGCAAGCTCCATTGCAGGGATGCCATGAACACAGAAAAAAAAAAGACAGTCACAGTCTCAAAAACCCCTCCGAGGTGTAAATCCTTGAAGACATCTTAAAGTAAAAACCAACATAACTCAGCTCTTTAAAACTTCCACCTTTTCTTTCTAGGTGAAACTACAACTCAGAAGGTTTTTGTTACTCATCTACTGTCCTTTCAATTTCTATCTACAAGTCCTTAGATAAAGTTAAGCCTAAACCAGAATATGTATCTTTTTATTTCAACTCAAATTGCGTTGTTGGTGTGATGGTGTTACCTTGATAATGTTGCAACATGGGGTACATCAGATATATTGGGATCTGTGTCCTTCTAACTATCCTTCAACTAGATAAACTTCAAGGGCAGGAATTTTTCCAGGGCATCTTAAATGCCAACAGCAGATATATAGATAATATCCCAGTGAGCCATAAAGCAAACCAAATGTGGTGTTTCAGACTGTGAGGCAGCTCTGTCAAGTTGGAACAGATAACGCAATCAGTATATTAAAAAAAAAAGTAACCGAAGCAGATGATTGTTGAGTCAAGAGACAAACTTACTGTAAAGGCCCTGCTCATTCTTCAGCTAGGTAGTGTGAGCAGTCAGGCTTTGAGTACAGTACCCCTCTGTGGGTGCACAGGCCGCTGCTGCTAACGGGACTGGGTCAGTGCTTTATGTCTAGAGTGGTTTTCAACCTTGTAATCCACAGACCCGTGGAAGTCTGTTGGCTGCTTCCAGATGGAAGAGGAGTATCAATGGGCTCCCACCAGTTATCTGGTCGTCCTCAAAACCACCGGCAAGTGTTTCAGGAGTCCGGTTTCTCCCCTTCTTCCCATAAGCAAAACAAAGCTAAGCCTTCCTGCCAGAAGTACGATTTCAGCTTCTGAAGATGACTTGGAGCTTCACTGAAGTGAGTATAAGAAGGCCCTACAATTAACCAGGCGGACTGCTAACCTCCTTGAGGACAGGCTCACGTCTTCTCATTCCACTCTCCCTGGTAGAGGACATCACCAGGCTCAGCACACCACCTGCCTTGAGTTTTCTGCATCTGCTGGCAAAGGTCCATGATTTCTTTTGCTCATTATTGTTTATAGCAGAAAATGGAACATGAGGCAGCAACGTTTTCCTTTACAAGGGAAAAACTGGAATTCAAAGTGATCTCATGACTCCAAACAGAATCAGATGATAAGCCTGGGAAGCTTACCCAGCTATAATGGTGCCTTGTACCAATCAACAGCTCAGGATTAGTAGGATTAAAGTAAATCTTATTTCTGGCCATCCATGTCTGAATTTCAGTTTGGCATCTGGTCAACAAAGAAACTGCCTTTTGCAAGGTAGTGTGACAAATTTCTTTTTCCATAAACACTATGAAAAAAAAATGTTCTCGAAAAGTCTGTGAAGTGCTCTGTATATTATCTGTGGAGATGATGCTAAAATTGGAGCAGAACGAAATGTTCAACTTTCAGTTTATAACACAGTGCAACAGAAGCGCATCATGAAGTCACATGTTTACATCTGTTCAGGTGAGGTAGAAGGAACATTTCATTTTGTCTTTGTCATATACAACTTCTCCTTACACCACACCCAAGTCCTCCAGACAAAATACTTTGTCTTACGATTAATGTTCCCTTTTGTACCAAGAGTATTTAATCACAGGTGAACGTTGGCTGACACACTTCAGTTCTTAGTCACATGCAATGGAGAAAGGAGGTTCAAGGACATGAAAGGACACAGGTATGCACAAGTGTGAAAGAACCGGTATTTTGCAGTTGCAAAGATGCTGAGATTGAAAGCATTAAACAAAGCATGACATGAACATACTTGGGGGATTGGACTAGATGATCTTTTGAGGTCCCTTCCAATCCCTAGCATACTGTGATACTGTGATACTGTGATACTTAGGTTTTGAATTATTTTTGCCAGCAGTTTTCCTCTTAAACAGAGACTCCATTTCTAAAAATGACAGTTTTATGCCTGATTCTTCATGATGTTAATTTCTCAGAATGATGACATTTTTTTAAAGATCTCTCAATGTTTTCCTGAAATCCTGATCTGTCTTGTGCTTGCGGCTAATAAAGAGCCTCCTCTTCAGGTACCAGATGGAAGCACGGCCCATATGCAGACAGGGCCGAACCAGCACGGTGCAGAAGGCAGAGCTCAGTCCCAGCTCAAGAACAAATGAACTGCATTTCTCCTGCTCACCAGCTTTCTCCTCTGTATTGCGGACTTGCGGACTTTGACAAATACTAATGGCTAAAAAATACACAAAATGTTTGTAGCAGGTAGGAAATGCCATGTCTGCGTTTCAGATGTCTCCAGCTCCATCCAACTTCGGGAGGACTATTTGAAGCACTGAGTACGTCTGCCCTGAAACCAACAGACCTTTTAACCTATTCCCAGGGAAGTGTTGCTTGGGACGATTAACAGTGGTAGGAGCTGCTCCTTGAACTGGAAAAAGCTGAAGTCCGTAATCCCTTCAGGCAGGGATTAAAATCTTCATGTTTGGAACTACTACTCGAATACCTCCTCCCTTCTTTCCTCCTGGTGCTGGGTGGAGGGGATTGCTGACTGCTCCCCGTTTTTCAGCTTTAAAGTTTCTAAGCTGGATGTTAGCTATTAAAAATCGCAGAGCTCCGGTGACATCACTCTGACTTATGGGAGCAAAAGATCTGACCCAGTGCGTGTGGTTATTTTAGTCTATTAAAACCATGCCTTTAAGAGTAGATGTCTGTACATAGGGGCTGCCTGTGACTCTATCTGTCCCCTGTGGCGTGAGGCTTGCTGCTGCTGTCCTCTGGAAGCAAAGAGTAAAAGCAGGTTTTTAATCTGAATACAACCAGGTGTAAAGATCATGCTGTCAAGAAACAACATATCCCTAACAGTGGTGCTGCTCTAAAGGGGTATTTTCGGTTTTATGGGAGTTTTCAGTCCAGAATGGAAGCATTAGGGCAGGTTCAGTAAGAAATCTAATACCAACAGTGAATAGTAGTAAATATGTTTTAAGGGGTGCGATTAAGGGCCTGAGTGATCCTTGTGAAGATACGAGCCTACGTTAATGTTACCAAAGCAGAGCCAATGGGCCAATCAGCTGGTACAAATGCAGCCTAGCTATATAGAAAGGCAAGAGTACTGATGTCATTTATTGCTCACCATTATTAACAACACAGCCATTAAGCCACCAGGGACATAGCACTTTCCCCCCAGTCCTTGTGGCTGGCTACCAGCTCCTAATATCAAGGGTTTAATAAGGGGACCTCAGACAACCATCTGGGATGAAGGGCCTGACGCAAGTGAAATCATCGGAGCCACGTGACACCGACACAGGGATGTAGCCCCATGCACCCTTCAGTTTACGCCAACCCAAACACTGGCACTTGCTTCTCACTTCAGGTCTGTGTTAGGCCCTTGGTCTTGCTGGGAAAACGTTAACCCCAGGAAGGCTGCAGAATGAGGGGTCAGGTGTGTGTTGAAATGCACAGCCCGTTTCCTAAATCCTTCCCTCCTTCCCCTGGGATATTACTCCTTTAGTGGACCCCACCGTGGGAGGGTCTGGGGCATGTGGAGACCTCTCCAGACCGCTCCCTGGAGGTCCTCCGCTTCTCCATTTCTACTCAAAGCAAAGGCAATTTTGGGTGAAAAGGCTTTAGAACCATGAAATGTTATAGCCAGGACCTGAAGGTTTCTAAATGCCGTCCTGGAGGGAAGGAGGGCTGCTGGTTGACCTTCATAACTCCTTATTCTGTGACCAGAGCGTTCTGGTCAAGCCTCATCTGAGGTTAAACACATCTCCCCACCCTCCTGTCTTTTTGTTTCACTTCTTTGTTATGCGTATAGAGTGTTAATTACCTGATAATTTACTTCCTATAGTCCACACACTTTGCCTTTACACAGGATTCACTTTGACAGTTGATGTGAACAGCTCCAATCAAATTGTAATGCATTCGCATGAGCTGTATGGATTATTCCCGGCGTTTTTAGGATGTGTTTGAACTTCCGTAGAAGAAAAATTAGAGGCTATTCTTCAACAGTGACCCCCACTGGAGAGTAAGCCTTAACCTTTGTTCTCTTCATCTAAGGTATTAAATTAATTATGGAGAGCAAGATAAGTAGCTCTCAAGAACAATTTGTGCTTTAGTAACTCATTTCATGTAACCTAAGACCTTTTACTTGATCAGTGATGTTGCAGTGAATTTTTAATGTGTTCTGCACATGGATTTTTCTGAATTGCCACTTCAATTTGATTTTGCTCAGTGTTGTATGCTTGTCAAGGCAGACTCACAGGACTGGAATTCTGCGTCTAGTTTTGAAGTGGAAACAATATTGTTGAGACATTTTGCCTGTGGTAAGACTTTAGGTATTGTGACAAATGTTAAAATAGTAACAAATGTAGGTAAAGTTGTAGGAACAAGGCGGAAAAATGTACTTCTTTCCTCATGTTCTGCTTCCTCTTGATTGATTGATTACCGAAGCTTTTTTTTAATAAGAGATTAGATACAATTCCAAAAATAGTATAGTCCTAAATATTCTCATCACTCATTTGAACAGTGTCCTGACACATCCTCCAGTCAACAGCCTCACTGCAACATCATTGCCCCGTACAGAAGGCAGCTAGTGTGGGCAGCGTGGGCTGCGCTGTAAAGAACCAGGGGGAGCGCTCTTGGTTCTTATTCAGATACTCAGAATCTTTTTATTTGCCTGCACAGCCAAGGCTCCTGTCAAGACAGGTGCAAAAGAGTAAATGTTCTTAACTAAGCCAAAATTGATAACAGAAACTATAGCAGCCATGGAGAAATCCACATAAAGCTCTTAGCCAATGCTTCCAGTACAATGGTCTCGGATAAGGGTGTCGACATCGTTCTTACAGGTGGAGTATCCAATTCCAGTTGATGAACAGGGAGGTGCTTTCTTGTTGAACATAATGGGTGATGAATAGATGCTATAGTACCTTACAAAAAAGTTTCCATGCAGCAAAAAATCATATATGATGATTCAGTACCACCTCCTGTAAACTGGTAATGCTGCTCACTCCTCCTACCTACTTAGATTGGGTAAGGTCAGCAAGGTACTTTCTAACTGCTGGGGCCGCTCTCCTTTTCTGATGTTTCCCCCTATATATCTCAAGCTCCCTCAAAATCTTCCAGGGGCCATTATTTCTCTGCCTTCCAGATGAGAGGAGCAAGAGACTCCGGGAAGTTCACTGGAAACCCTGATCTTGCTAATCTAATACAGAAGGTGTTGAGACATATTGTGAGCGTATCCTGCTCCAAAAGGGAGACGTTGGGGCTCAGATTCATTCCACCTGACTCTTGATGCTGGTTTGTATCTGAGATGTCCAAGCTAGGAAGCCAGTGTCTCTATAAACCGGGAGCAGACACAGGCATTTTTAAAAGCATGATTCTGGTCTTAGCAAGACAAACAACTCACTGACCCACAACATTAAGCAAAGAGCGAGTACAGGGGTTCTAGATATACCTTTCTTATGTTTATAATCACAGTTAAGAGACTCATGTTAGGGTCAGAGTGCCCCCCAAACTGTGCTTTTCTGCAACCTCTCTCCCTGCTTCTTATCCCACCTGCCTTCAAGGGCCTCTGCCCACAGGGAAGAGTCTGTGTCAGGGAATCCTGCAGTACATCCAACATGATTTTATTGTCACCCACGGGGAAATAAATCTATGCAAAGGAAATGAGAAGTACAAAAAGTTACACAGCTCTACTCAGATGCCCTGCACTCAAGGCGTAGCCTTTTTATTTCCAGAAACATATATTTCACTTACTAACTTCTGGGTAATTTTCCTTTGAGCAATAAATATTCTGTAACAGCCATGTTGTTTTAAACCTCTCTTCTAACCAAAAAAAAAAATAAAAAATCTTCTGAGCCCTCTTGTTCTTTGAACAGTATTATATAGGATTAAACTTTCCAGCAGGAATTTTGACACATCTGCATAAATGTCAATAAAATTAGAGCAATAAGGGCCTATAAGAGAAGCTTTTGAAAATGAAGACACTTAGGCAATGGCATAAATGTGGACCTAGGTGGGGTTTGTGCCCTTGTTTTGTTTGGTTGGGTTTTTTTTTGACACATCGTTATATAATGTTGGTGATGCCTGTTTGATGATGCTGCGTTAATCCCATTTGGTGTCATCAGCCATACTCCACTTCCTGCCCCAGCTCTCCCAGCTAGTTCAGAGAACTCTGATTAAAAATATGTATTGGAAAATAACTAGTTATTCTAGCTGCTGAATCAAAACAGACAAGTCACCTCAGCCAAAATATTTATCTTGTCTCTCCACTTCTCTGTTCATTGCAGACTGATTTGAAATCTGAAACAAACAAATAGTCATTTTTGAACCAGTTTAACTCTTCAATGTGATATCTTGTGGCTCTTTTGCAGTAGATATGCGTGTGGCTCTAATAACAACCGTAACTGTGCCAGGTGGTCTGATATTAGGCCTCAACACCGTATATCAGATGCCACGTACGGGGACAAAATAGACTTCAGAGAATGAACTTGTAAGTAATAAGAGAAGTTGTCTCTTACAAGCAAATGCAAGTGTCTGCATGCCATATTCAAGATCTCAAGAACACTTCAAAATGCTTTCTCCAGGACAGGTACGAAGTACTCAGCAAAGTGGTAAGCTTTGCTGTGTCCCTATAACATTTGTATCTCCTAATGCACACAGACCCGGGTCTCTATCATTAATAGACTTAATGAACTGAGCTCCCTCTTTTCTACAAGTCATGAACCTCAGTTTTGCCATAGCTTGAATTTCATGCTCCTGAATGTCTCCGAATTGAATTTATATCAACGTTGTTCAGAGTATATCTCAAAATGAATAGCAAGAGAACAACTGTTTGGATTGCTAGAAAACAGGAATAAGTTTCCTTGCAAATTTTGCTGCTGCTCCATCATCCCTTTTTAATGCAGCTGCTCCTTTTCAGGTTGCTAACTACTAAGCGCATCTTAAGCCCAGTTATTTGACTTCAAGCAATTGGTTGCCAGGTAAGACATAGCTTTGGGCATCTTTTGGGCCAAATTTTAGGTGAAAGTCTCCGTGGGAAAATTATCATTGTGAGACAGCCATGTTCTAAAACACAGCCAAAGGATCTCAGCTTAACAAAGGATTTGGGAGAGATGCGGCTGGCACTGTCTCTTTCCATAAACAGGGACTTGTAACTAACAGAGGAGTTGGGATTAGCCATGGATAAAGCAGACAAAACCACACATATGGGGGACCTTGTAAAGAAGACCTTAAGAGACAGGATATGTCAAAGCATCTCCAAACTGATGTAAGCAGGAAAGTGGTGGGGAGTGATGTTTGTTTGCATGCTGGTGGTGTTTTATTAGTGCAATTGTTAACCTTGGTGTAGACACTGTTCCCGCAATGCATTTCTGTTAGTTCCCCTGATATTACTGATAATAGCAGTAATAAAGGCATTATTTTTCCTCTTAAAAGAAAAAAAGACATTACCTTAACAGACTTGCTTTCTCAGTAAAGGAGATATATAGCTTTGTGCAGGTTAGAGTCTCCTGTAATGCTATTACATTTCAGTACATGTATGAGGGATCAGGGAGTTCACTCAGGCTGGCTTGAACAGATGGAACTGTAAGTCTAGTTGGAAAGTTTTTTGCGCATTACCAAAACTCTTTTAATACCCTCTTGTTTCTGCACCTGCAGGAAATACTGTCTCATCTGCCAAAAACCAAATTTCAAGGATTAGCTAATAACATTTTCTTTGAAAAAGAGAGCTGATTCTTAACCAGTATCGTGAGTCTTTGAAGTCTCCGTAATCTATTTTCCCTGGCTGCTTTTAATGAGCCTTTGAATGCTAGTCTACAATTTCTTTTTCTTATTTTTTTTTTAATTTGGTGGGGGAAGGGAATGTGCACTCGCTTTCCTCCAAAGAATTTAAAAAAAAATAATTATTGCAAATAACTTTCACAGTGCCAGAACACTAAGTTTTGCAGTATCTTTTGAGTGCATCTATGGTAAATACATCACAACTTTGCTGGATTCTCGATCCCAGAAGTCAATGAGATGTAAAAGAAAATCCCAGTTAACTCATATCTGAGTTTGGGTCTCTTTTTTCTTCATGTAGCCAGCTATCAGTGGAGTTTCTTCTGATTCTCCTTCGTATCCTATTTTCTGCATTACTTTATATTCTTTATGGGGTGACTACATGTATGCTTGTGCCACGGTTTCAACAGTGTTTACAAAATCAGCACAGCTAACTTTAAACTAGTTAGCTTTGGAATCTGTTACAGGTCAAGAATGGCAGCGTGGAGCTCACCTGTGATTTTTATGTTTGGCTTTTGCAATGGGTCTTACAGCTAAATTGCTGTTGATGCTAAACTAGCAAGCTCAGTGATCTCCATGCCATGCTTCAGTCCTTGCTATGAGTTCATAGCCTGGCTTGTCTAGCATGAGTCTCCACTGGTCTTGCCTTATTTTACATCGGTAGCTCATGTGATTCCAGGGGATATATACCTGAGCCTTACCACCGACCAGACATGACTTTTCCAAAGCTGGGCAGCAGCTCCTCGCCCCTGCTTACAGCCCACTGCCAGCTCTGGAGCCCCCAACATAAGAAAGACGTGGACCTGTTGAAGCAGGTCCAGAGGAGGGCCATGAAGATGATTAGAAGGATGGAGCACCTCTCCTGTCAGGACAGGCTAAGAGAGTTGGGGCTGTTCAGCCTGGAGAAGAGAAGGCTCCGGGGAGATCTTATTGTGGCCTTCCAGTACCTAAAGGGGGCCTACAGGAGAGCTGGGGAGGGACTTTTTATCAGGGAGTGTCATGATAGGATGAGGGGTAACGCTTTTAAACTGAAAGAGGGTAGGTTTAGATTAGATATTAGGAAGAAATTCTTTCCTGTGAGGGTGGTGAGACACTGGAACAGGCTGCCCAGGAAAGTTGTGGATGCCCCATCCCTGGAAACATTCAAGGCCAGGTTGGATGGGGCTTTGAGCAACCTGGTCTAGTGGGAGGTGTCCCTGCCCACGGCAGGGGGGTTGGAACTAGATGATCTTCAAAGTCCCTTCCAACTCTAACCGTTCTATGATTCTATGAATATGCTTGTAGGCACGTGCTGCGGTTGTGCTGGCACGGCTGCACACCTCACACCTTTCTGAAGCAGGGAGGGCTCCATCCCCGACCCAGCCCGGCCGCCTCTGAGACGCATCCCAGCTGAGGCTACCGGGGCGAAGGGGGAAGGAGCTGTTGGTGGGGTCTCAGCCTCACAAACCAGGGGCTACAACTCTACATCGGGGATGCGGACCTGACTCCGCGTTTGGTCTCTGGAGTGCTAAACTTCCCTCTGCACGCTGCTGTGCCTGGCAGCCCCAGCCTCCCTCCCCGTTCCTGTGCGACCACAACCACAGACTCGCTGTCGACGCCTCCAGAGAAGAGAGAACAGGCCTCAGCCTGCGCAACTTCTTCATTAGTGCTGCTTGAAGCCATAATTAGATAATATGAGAGGGTTTTCCTCTTGCCAGCAGACAGACTTAATGCACAAAATCTGAAGTAATAATTTTAAGTATACTGCGGCTCAACTATAAACAGGATAGGGCTGTTTTTTTTTCTGTACACAAGGAACAGAGCCCATTAGGCAGAACACAGAAAGAGTAGATATAAAGGTGGGTAACTGTATAATAGCTCTGTTTATCCTTAAAATAAATGCAGACTCTAATGACATTCCATTATTTAACATGTTTCTCCATCTCTCCAAAACCCCAAAGAGATTTCAATTTCTCTACCATATTTTTCTGGTTTAAGAGCAGATCACTAATTACGCTTCTATAAACTTTGTTTTCCTTTGAAACAGTAATCACTTCATCAGGCTTTTCCTATTATGGTGCATTTTCAGACCACTTAAAGTATTACTTGTAGGTTAAACAAAACAGGAAGACGATTTGACCGGCCATGATGAGACCACAAGTGGCCTCCAACTAAAAATGATTTATAGCAGATGAAGATTCTTCTTAAAAGCTGGACCACTGGCTCTGCTTCCAGCGCTGGTACTGCCACGTGGAGGAACTATTCAGCCTGCTCAAGGGTACGAGCCAGCCTTCGCTGCTTGACAGTAAGAGTTAAAATATTAGTGTTTGGGGTGCCTTTCCCTTCTGTTGGTGGAGGTTGGAAGCACTGCCAAGCCACTGAGCGTAAAGCTACACTTTTTGTCTCCGTTGTGGACAAAGACGTGGAAGAAGGAATTAGCCCACCTACTAAGTAATTATTTATCTTTTGTTATTTTGATTTCTTTCAAAATCAAAGACTTACTCCTGGCAGACAAGCTTATATTCATAATGGAAATCATACAGCTGGAAAGAGTACGTGCAGGGCAGCATGAGCTTTTCCATTTATTTGCCCCGATGGTCTTCAAACCTGATTTGCTCCCTTTTTTGCTATCTTGGACCCCTGGAGCATGGGCTTTCTGATAAATTAAGCTCCTGCCACACTGAGCTGGAATATGGCCTGCACACCGCAGGCCAGAGCTTGAAATACCCTAACACGCTCTGCCTCACGAGCCTGGAAGCGTGAAACCAGCCTGCTTTGCTCTTCCTCTACTGGAATCCACACCAGCCAGCCCATCGGCAGGAACTTGCCTAAAACCACCAGGGGATGGGCAGTATGAGGCGTTGCAAGGAAACCCGCGAGGTAGACCTACCTCTCTCAGGCAGGCAAAGCTGGCTTACTCGGTGAGCCAGGCTCTCCAGGGAGCATCCAGGGCCGAGTGAGATAAGGTCATGCCAGAACGCAGAAAGGTACAGGCGAGGCGAACACCCACCCGACCAAACCGAAGTTCCTCCCTGCTGGGAGAAGCAGTGGGAAGCGCGGAGGCACTGCCCTGACCTGGCCCTCCCCAGAGTAGGTTCTTCTTCAGCTCCTCACCAGGAGCCTAAGGGGTGGAAGTGACATTTCACCGGCCTTGATTTGGTGACATGAACTGCAAGCTGGATTGACAGCAGAATACAGAAACCTGAAATTACTTCCACATTTAAACTGTATGATAGAGAGTTAGGTGCAGTCAGCATGTGCCAAATTATTTTGGAAGTGTACAAACGCATGTTGTTAATATTGAACAAATGATCATCTGTGGATGATGGGGATTTCACCTTCTGTTCCCAATAAATCTTCCTTTCTCGAGGCTAGTGTTGCTCCCACTGTCCTGATACAGGCAAAATGTCAGCTGAGTTCAGCTGGGTCCTGAACCAAGACTGCAGACTTGGCTTGATGTGCACAAACCGCCTGATGCCAGCAGGCGAAATTAAAGAGAACAGTGAAAATACCCACAACATGCAGGTTAAACCCCCACTGCTATCAAATCAAGTGTAATTAAGAAGTCGGAGCAACAAAGAGGGTAGATGGATCTCACACTGGAAGTAAAACATCTTCTTTCTCCCTCCTGTTTCCCTTGAGTGGATTATATTTCTTTGTAAAGGACACAGTTTATTTTTGTCTGGCTCTCCTTTTATTGTGATTTCTTAAGGTATAACCACCTTTGTTAACTTTTTGTCATCCTGAATGTTCCCAATCTGTATTGTAGAGATCCAATTAACCGCTCCTCTGCATAGGCTGGAGACAAGCTTCATTGCACTCCAGCCAAGGTCACTGGTAGTTTTGCCCTACGCTTCCCTCAACAGAGTTCTCCTATATAAAATAGAGCCTGACTTTAGCTTGAGAGCTCTGTCATCTGAAGAAGTAGCCACCTGTCCTTTCCTAAAACACAGCAGCAGAGCTCACGTGGTAGAGCCGAGCTTCCCTGAAGTCCAGCTTGGAGCTGGAGGCCACTCCAGCAGCGCAGTTACTCTGCCGTGCTGTGTTCTGGTACAGAGCCTAGGAAAGGCATCCCAAATGTCCTCTACATAACTCTCTACTTCTGAGAAGCCAAACTGAGAATCAGTATTCTCCAGGATAACGGTGTGGTTACTCACACTCATCATATTACAGCAGTTGGAACCATTCAATGTCTTTTGAGGGACCCTGGAGTTTGCCAGCAATTCCCAACTTCGTTTTGATTTGGTCTTTGATTTATTGCATATTCTTAACCATTATTATTTTTAAAGGCTTAAATGATAACCGTATTTAAACAGCTTTCCTTTTTTCTTCCTCGACATCTCCCAGTGCTAGCAGTCAACGGATTGTATGAATGTGAAACTAATATTGATATCAAAGGAAATCGCAGCATTGGCTGTTTGGGGGGATGCTCCAATGAGGGTTTTTTCTGACAAGCAATGCCAGGTAGTACTGATGGAAAACATTCAGTAGGTGTGCACTTAACATGAACTTGCTAGAAAGATAAGGAAGTTTCCTTATTAAAACAGACGTTTCTTACTAATAAAATTCAATTAGCATGTCAGCCTTGACTTCAGGCACATTTAAAAGGAAGTGTCAATTTAATAATCCCTCTTTGGTTTGAAATGTCATCCCTACTCTGATTACAAGTAAACTCTATAACAACTATAATTAAGAGAGTTTGGAGAAAGGGAGTTCACTTGCAGTTTTTTAATTCAGTTTTGCCTGCACTGTATGATTTGTAGCACCATGTAGAGTCCAATTATTCCTTTTGCTACAGGTACAGGCGCTCCTGCGGGCCCTGCACTTCCCACGCTTAAACCAGTGGCTGCAACAGCGGGGTCATCGTTTAAGAGTGAAAAGGTTTATGGCAATACAAATATTAACAACCGCCAGAAAGAGCGGCAGCGGGCTGGATCAGTGTGAGCGCAGGAGTGCCTAGGGAAATGCAGTCAGACAGGAGAGAGAGATTAACGCAGAGAAATGCTCGCTGCTCTGATGCCCGTACGTGTCCTCACCGGGAGGCGCGCGGGAAACAGCTCTGCTGGGAGCAGTGAGGAAAAAGGGTGCCCGGGCCCGGAGGACAAGAGAAAATTCAGTACAGCATTAGTGGTGATGGCAAATGGTAGCAACAGTGTATTTGTGAGTATTGTGAGTGATCACAGGGGCGAGGATGAACAGGGAATATTCATACCTCTACCTATCCATACCTATTCACGTAGCAGCTCCTAGAAGAGACTTGTGGTCTCTTGCAGGCTTTGTAAACACTTCTATAGCTGTTTGTGCCAATAAAGTCATACAGAAGCAGGAACTAGAAGATGATGCGTGCTTCAGTGCGTTAGCAGTGTTGCCTTCAAAGGCCACATCATATTGAAGGGTGACATCACCTCTGTCCCCCAAACAGATGAGTATTTTGGGGAACGTAGGACATATTGCTGACATCTGAATTACCAGCCTGTTGCCTGACTAAGCCATTCAAACCCCAGGGAGCCTCTTCAGCAAAAGTATTTCCCAGCTAAAATCCTAATGTCCCATGTTTTGGACATGATCTTAACATGTTCCTGCTGAAACAAGCTGGCAGTGCTGAGAGTCTGCAATGAGCAGGTCCAGACGCAAAGGGAACTGCCCTGACTGTGCTACTTTCCTGCCTTACGGGCTTTTACTTTTAGCGTGGTCTTGGTGTGATCAACAAACGTCACTAAGTGCAGAGTGGCAGCTGAACCTTGAAGGGAGTTTCCGAACAAGGATACTTTTTGCTAGCCTAAGTGGGTACAGGTTTGGTAATGTTCTGTCTGTGACATCTTTGCTGAGAACAAATAAGCGATATATTTGGGGCGGGGGTGGGGGGGGGGGCAGTTAACACCAGCAATGACAGATTCCACGTTATGGTCAAAAGGCCACAACTTCATTAATATGATGCCCAAAGGCATCCTCCTGACAGCCGTGGAAAGAGGAGGAAATGACAATAGCCTCCAGCACTCATCAGCCTCTCCTCCCTTTCTGGCACTGCAGAACAAGACATACTGCAGCAGGCCAGAGCAGCCCCGCCACACCGGCTGAGGTTGCCTAATCCCACCTCCCTGTTTTCCTTTAGCTCGCTGCAGCAGGGAGCCAGATTCCTTCTGGTCTGCCAGTGGTCCTGCCCTCTATCTCCGGCAGCATGAACATCCCCCTAGCTGGGATCGATCTAAAAATCACACCTCAGCAAGGATAGCAGCAGCAAATGCAAGCCAGGGCATGGGCACAGCTGCCGCCCGGGGGTGGGCAGCCGCACAGCAGCTACTGTGGGTTATGAGCAGATGCCAGCCTACCACCAGCACCACTGGTCAGAGATCAAGCAGGACCTTTCTTTCACCCCTTTTTGCGCACTCTTCCACCCTCATATTATATGCATCTCTGAAGAAAACTGTCATGCGGCCTTTCACTGCCATGGGTGAAAGCCAATGCTATCCACAGCAGCATCCCAGCCGAAATTTATGGCAACCAACACAGGGAATACAGCTCACACGTGCGCAAGAAAGCAGTACGGTCCAACAGGAGGCTTTTCCTGCCATAAATAAATACGTAAGGAACTGTTTCACATGCTTATCTCTGTTCATGACTGATATTCATCCTGACACGTCTCAATCTCCAAGGTCTGTAAGCGCTTCTTGAAATCTAGTGATGCGGAAGGTTGGCCCAGGCTGATACGTTCACAAATTAATACCCCGGGAAATACTCTTGAGGTTTAACTTCAGCCCAGGGAAGCTATCCCGCAGTCAGCAAAGAGGGACAGGCCCCTCCGAGGGGCACTTCAGAGCTGAAGCCTAACATTAAACATTCAAATTCTCTCATGGAAGATTTTTTTCCTCTCCTTTGACTCCAGAGACCCATCCTGTGAGGCTGAAGTTAACCTTTGGGACTGCTCCCCACTTACTACATCTGCTATTGAACAGACACACCAAGAACAATCCCAGGAGGCAGCCGAGAAGCTGCTGAACTTGGATTTGCACCACTGATGGAAAATATATAGCAGGTGTGTGACTGGGGCGAGGCGTTACCTGACCCCCCAGCACCTGCAGTGATAGGAGCTGCGTTCTGACCAAAGGAAACCCAGATGTCATCTCCACCTGCCTGCTGGAAAGAGCTGGCACCCCAGACCCCAGCTGTGTATGGAGTGTGTTCTCTTTGCAAAGAAAAACTAAGAAAAATGGCAACATCAACATTCAGGGAGGGAAGGACAGAAATGCAACGAGACCTTCAAAGTGAAGATACGCTCCCTATGGTGGAGATGCACAGACTTGGCAGGACCTGCCTCCTTTGAACAAGTTCACTCACGTGTGGCTTTGGCACTGGGCGCATCTCATGCTGCTGCATACAGAAGTCACACAATTGTCACGGGACTAGTAGTGTCCCTAAGGCGAGCTGTACCTTTCCAATTCTGGGACAAAGAGAGAGACCACGGATCCAACAGTAATGTGTAGTAGTAATAACAGACTGGGAAAAGTAAAGGAAAAGCAAGCGCTGGCTTCTGGTCGCTTTGCTAAGGACAAGTAGGGATACGCTGCAGGAACCAAGGCATTGTTTTTAAGGGAAGAAAGAGAGCTGCACAGCTCCTGTCCTGCCCGAGCTGGTCAGACGTGGTTGCAACTGGGAGGCCGTGCTAAGGCACAACCTAAATTCCTGCCTCTTGCAGATTTTACCTGTTATGAATGTTTCAACCCAGTGGCTCATTGGGGTGCCTGGGAGAGAGGCAGGACGAGTGCCTGAGCTGCTTTCCTCAGAGGTTGCTCCTGCCCCTGCCTGGCGAGTGCTGTAATGCTGTTTCCAACAGTTTTGACTCCTGTGGTCCTTTTCTTGTGACCCCACACCAGTTTGGATGGCTACTGCTCTTTCTGGAGCATTAAAACTTAACCACTTCCCCCCCCCCCCTTATGAATCTCACGTGAAATATTAAAATACCTTTCAGTGGCCTATAAATAACTTGCCGTGACTCCCACAGGTGGGAAGAGCAGTACAGTCCGTGCTCCATTACCAGGGCTGAAAGCCACCCTGCTGCGGAAAAAACTCT